>NC_047114.1:49295556-49643056 GCF_902500255.1 Thalassophryne amazonica
GTGGCCAGACGGAAGTCACTCCTTAGTAAAAGGCACATGACAGTCTGACAAAAAGAATCTGAAGGACTCTCAGACTATGAGAAACAAAATTTTATGGTCTGATGAGACAAAGATTGAACTCTTTGGTGTGAATGCCAAGCACCATGTTTGGAGAAAACCAGGCACCATCCCTACAGTGAAGCATGGTGGTGGCAGCATCATGCTGTGGGGATGTTTTTCAGTGGCAGGAAATGGGAGATTAGATTGAGGGAAAGATGACTGCAGCAATGAATAGAGACATCCTGGATGAAAACCTGCTCCAGAGCGCCCTTGACCTCAGATTGGGACAAAGGTTCACCTTTCAGCAGAACAATGACCCAAAGCACACAGCCAAAATATTAAAGGAGTGTCTTCAGGACAACTCTGTGAATGTCCTTGATTGGTCCATCCAGAGCCCAGACCTGAATCTGGTTGAACATCTCCAGAGAGATCTGAAAATGGCTGTGCACCAATGCTCCCCATCCAACCTGATGGAGCTTGAGAGGTGCTACAAAGAGGAATGGGCAAAACTGCCCAAAGATAGGTGCACCAAGCTTGTGTCATCATATTCAAGAACACTTGAGGCTGAAATAGTTGCCAAAGGTGCATCAACAAAGTATTGGGCAAAGGATGTGAATACTTATGTAATTTCTTAGTTTTCTATTTTAATAAATTTACATTTTTTTTAATGTTGTTATTATGGCATGCTGTGAGTAGAATTTTGAGAGGAAAAATTAATTTATGTCATCATATTCAAAAACACTTGAGGCTGAAATTGTTGCCAAAGGTGCAGAAACAAGGTATTGAGCAAAGACTGTGAATACTTATGTACATGTGGTTTCTTAGTTTTTATTTTTAATAAATTTGCAAAAATTAAAAATAACATTTTTGCATCTTATCATTATGGGGCATTGTGAGTAGAATTTTGAGGGGAAAAAATGAGTTTTCTCCATTTTGGAATAAGGTTAACATAACAAAATGTGGAAAAAGTGAAGCGCTGTGAATACTTCCCAGATGCACTGTACATGACTGATGTGTGATTCTGATTGTTCAACTTGTATTCTGATCAAATTTAATGGGTTCTTCTTAAGCCCATCCCCATCCCTCCCTCTGATATCATTAAAATTGGTTCATTAGTTTTTCTATAATACTGCTAATAACCAACTAATCACCAGATGTGGGTGAAAACATAATTTTCATAGTCGAGGTAAAAATGAATGGGATATATTAGAGTGGCAAATCTTATTATAAATCGTATTATATCTTATTAAATCTTATTATAAATAGAAACTAGGAGAAATCTCAGAGAGCAGATCTGCAGGAATGATGACAACAAATCATTATTTCCTCTCACAAACCTCAGAACTTTGCAATTTCATTGTGTCAAAATGCCATAGAAGTAGATAATCGCCACAAGACCTTGACTTTGGAAATGAAAGAAACTGATAAACAAGCTAATTTCAAGCTACATGAAACTTCAGAACCACACCTGCTCCATTTTTCCTTCATGCATGTGATGATAAGATGATGGCTGTTATTGCTTTTGAGTTATCAGGTAATAAACTGGAGGGAAGAGTCTCATTCAGTTATTGCATTTTACAGGCTGCAAGCCTAGGTGTTTGCAGGAGCCTAGGAATAATTCATTAGAACAGTTGGTCATGTTGTAATAATGAGGTAGAGTCAATTGCTTTGACAGTGAGTAAAAGTGTAAGTTGAAAAAAATTAAAGTAACCTGTTCTGTTATTAAATAAAAACTAATACAAGTTTAAATAATTTTCACTTGCTGCTGATGTCTAATATAAATGGTTTCTGCAGCAGCACAACAGTAACAAAGGAAATTGTTACCATAGCCTCCAAATTAGACATCTTCAAGGTCTTGGCAAGGTATAACCCAGAGTAACATATTAGTTGCTTTTCTTTTTATTTCATTTTTGTTTTCAGTTCAGTTTATTTGTAATTTGATGCACTAATGTGCATCTCGGTGTCCACAAGTAGTGTTTGTGTATTATGAACCCATAACCCACTTGTGTAAGACATATCTGAATATTGCTCCATATAAATACCAGGGAAATCTATTGTTCTATAAGTTTAGATTTTTTTATTTTATGCTTTCCACCACCTCACAATAGCAATATACCAGTGCTGTGCCTGAACACACTTCATGTTAAGACCAACAGGCCCATTTCTGCAGGTGAGTGCAAGTACGCCTCACATTTAAACAGCGTGGGTGCTGGGTATGAACAGACAGAGTCCATGGGAGAGGTAATAAAAGCGTTATGCTGTCATTAAATCACAGAATATGTTTGGTCTCATCAAAAACATACTAAAATTGACTGAAACAATTATAATAATAAGGTGAGAAGAAACAAACCTTTTTATGTAACAATGATATTTTTGGGACTTGGTCATAGTTTATTTTGTCTTGTCATAATTGTAAACACAGCTGTAAAAAGTATTATGATATGGCTGTGACGCTACATGCGCTCTGGCAGATTACCGGCCAGATATTTTTTCCGCAACGCATACTTTCGATACAAACCAGGAAGCTAAAAACACGATTAGAAAAACCAAGTCGGACATGTACATACATACTCCATTAATATCTAAACAGCATCCCCGTACAGACCTCAGACTCGGTTAATAATCCTTTAATATTTTATTCATCAACAGCTAAAAGTTTTTTTTCCATTAATTTATTTAATGAAGTTTTAAAAAGTTACTTTTGAATAAGGCATGATTAATTTGGGATTCAGGCAAAAATGTTTTGGCACCATCCCCGGCACACGTGTTATTTATTCAATACTTCCATCTTTACTTTTCTGTTCTGATGTATATTTGGTCTCATACTCGTATTTTCCCATGTACCGTGACTGCTGCCTTAACTCCACTTCTTAGCCTATCCTGTCATGGGGGGTGGAGCAGACACATCAACACTGAAAAAAGAACCAATTTAAAAAGTTGTTTCAATTGGTAACATCTAAATGATTTAAGCTGTTTGAACTTAAGTTAATAAGTTAGATTAGCTCTGAGACCCCATCACACTTATTACGAATGAGTACGAGCCAAGCCGAATCAAGCAGAATGTTAAAAAAAAAAACAAAAACAAGATTTGTACCACATCTGGGGAAAATAAGAATTGGGGAGAACCCTGAACACCCAGACTGCGTTTCAACCCACCCCGACTAATTTGTGCACATGCCGCGCATATGAGCCTCTGAATGCAGTACAAATGTACGTGGAACACAGTAAGAGTACTTGGACAGCTGCCAGATTGCAGTAAGAACATTAAAAATGCATTTACAAACCGTAATCCAGCAGCACTCGAGGTGCACTCATTGTGCATTCAGGTGCATTCGGGACATTCGGCAGTGCCGCAAACGTGGAACCTCTCCCGTACATGGTCAGAATGTCACGAATGCCGTGTTCACGCCGTCCGATTGTTTAGAATGCAGTCAGATCGTGGTCAGATGGCACTTTGACTGCAGTTCGATAGTTTTTCCACTTTGATTACACGACTAATGTTTTGAACATGTGCAAAACATTCTAGGCGGCCGTACAACTGTGCCCGACTGTTTAAACTGCACTCAGAATGCTGTCCGACGGCCACGAATGCACCTCGACACCTCCCGAATGTGGGTCGAATTTTCATTTGGATGGGATTTGGGCTTATTCATCCTCGAGTGTGATGGCTTCCGAGAGTTATTCATTGTTTCTCTCCTCTGTTTCAAATCACAACTCGAAACAAATCTGTTTATGAATGCATATTCCATCTGAAGCCTATTGCTGTGTCTATTTTAGTGATGTTTTTTTCTTTTTAATAAACTTAGTGTTTTACTGTATGGTGTTCTTGAATGTCGAAAAAGGCGCCTTCAAATAAAATGTATTATTGTTATTATTAAATACCTTAATTCGTTTAGATGTTATCAATTAAAACAAATCATTTAAGTCAGTTCAACTATTCTCTTTTTCAGTGTATGGGATATTACATAAAACGAGGTTGCTTGTAACTTCGTCTTGCACTGAAGAATCCTGTAGGATTCTATATGATTCTTCTACGGCATCAAATTTCAACACAAAGTAATCAGTTCATCGTCACCATGACCACTTTTGAATATGATGAGTTACAAGATGACAGTATTTGTGATTTCTGCGTTACATATTATCTGCAGATGTTGGCTAGGATGGACTCAATGGGGGAGGTGATGGTCTAGTGGATAAGCATTGGGCTTGAGACCAGAGGATCCTCGATTCAAACCCCAGCCTGACCAAAATAAGGGCCCTTGGGCAAGGTTGTGAATCCCCTAGTTGCTCCTGGTGTAGTGAGTGCCTTGCATGGCAGCACCCTAACATCGGTGTGTGAGTGTATTTGTGTCAATAGGTCAGTGTGAGGAATCAGCGCTTTGAGCTTCTGATGCAGATGGAAAAGCACTATGTGAGTCAGTAAATGCAGTCCATTTACTCACTCATTCGCTCACCCACTCATCTATGTTGTTGCTCTTTAAGTCCTACGCTGTCTTTACATCTACAGATTTCAGTTTAAATGAATGATAAATATGTTTTAGATGTCCCTACAGGGCAGTGTGTATTTTTGTGATACTGTTATGTTCAAGCTGTGCTGCCCCAAATCAGTGTGCATGCGCATGTGTGTAGCCAGGCACCATGCACGAGCACTGTTATGTCTGTGACTAATTGCATGTTTTTTTGCTTGTTTGTTTGTTTTTTTTACAACAGTGTGTTTTTAGTTTAATGATCTCCTGTCAGCCCCTCTGGGCCACAGTGAATCTATTTTGACCCACATCAGGATAATTAACATCAATCAGAGGTGTGCAGTAGCAGAAGGCTCTTTCACCATCTTCTCTCGCTTATCCTGTGTCTCTTAATTCTCCCTTTTGGCACAAGCAAAATGCAACAAACGTTATATTACATCAAACAGTCTATTTGTATGCATGCAAAGGCTCATCTATGTTTTATTTGCACATAAATTGCTCCACAAACTTTGTTAAGTTGTATTTTTCTGCTTAAAAAAAAGAAAACAAAAATGCTTACTAAATAGCTGAGGCTGCAGTAGCCTGAGAGTTCAATTTGGGATTATACATTGCCAGTTTTAGTCCTTATCTGCAGGGAAATCACTTCTCTAAATGCACTCAACCCCAGCAGCCTCATCTCTTTGTTTTGGGTCTAAAAGTTGTAATTACAGGCAAATTGTAGCTTTCTGGGGTTTTTTCTTTTCTTTTTTTTTTTTTTTTTTGTTGTATATGTACTTGCTCACAATGGCAAGAAATCATGCATATGAATATGTTTGTTCATGCTTAATTCAGCATAATTAAACTTTTTTTTTTCTTTTTTTTGTATACGGTCCCTGTATGGTTCAACGTCAATCAGCAATTAAACCATTAATCATCCGTGGAGAAAACTTGGTGAGAATCTGTGAAGTAGTTTTGACATAATCCTTCAAAGCCTATATAAAGTGAAACTTGATCCAGAATCCGGCTCCTGATCTGGGTCACCTACAAAATTTATTGGAGTCATGGCCTAAAATGTATATGTGTGGAAAATTCATCAAAATCCGTGCAGTAGTTTTGATATAATCCTGCTAACAATAATCCTTCAAAGTCAATACAAAGTGAAATTTGATCCAGAATCCGGATGCAGTTCCAGATCACCTCCAAAATGTAATGGATTCTTCAATGGCCTAATATGTATCTGTGGTGGAAATTTCATCAAAATCTGTGGAATAGTTTTGATATAATCCTGCTAACAGGCAGACAGACAAATGCTAAATAAATAAATAAACGCAGATGATCTTATTATGTCCTTGGTGGACGTAGTAATTATCTATGTGATGACATCCTTGAGCCTAAGTATAGGTGCTTAGAATGCAAATGGTGTAGCTCAAAACCAGAAGTTTTTCATCTTACATGGAGTGATGTTGTTCTGTATGATTACGCTGACTTAATTCACAAATACAAGTGTGGTTCTGTGTTGCTGTTTGACACTGTGGCTATACATATTCAAGGGTAATGACCTATAAGTCGTTCGCCAGTTGTCATAACCTGACTGACAGCCTTACAGAAAAATCAGCATAGCCACCTCAATTGCCCCACAACCTGAAGCCGTGAGTCCATCTATGTGAGCGAGTTGCTGCAATGGGAAGGTGGGCATGTCGCGTGTCGATAATGTGATGCCTGTTTTAATTGACATGGTCACACGTGCACACACGCACTACAGTTATGCATCTGTCAGGGGACTGTTGTTGACATGTAATCATGTCATGGGTTGGATGTCATTTGGAATCAAGCAGGGAGGGGGCTGGCCACTGCTCATGGCCGGTACTGCATTCCTGCAGCTTGCGTTGCTCCACATCACAGCCGCGGTGTCAGCGCAATGCAACACAAAGCTGAGGAACACATATTGTCACATGTGCTACAATCACCCATGTGCAAGACATGGTGCTGCATGTGTGTCTGCAAATGATGATGACAAGCAAAAGTAAACAAACAAAAATAAAAACAAACTGGATTGCCCCAACCACATCTCAGTGCGCATGGCGATGGGCATCAATGCTGCACCCGACTGCTGCATCATCGCTAGTCACAGCTGGTGAACACATATCGTGCCAATGCTAATATCACCTCACAAGACACCACCGTGATGCGCAGTAATAAATAAAATGACATATCACCTTTGTAACATGGTTACCAGCACCTCAGTGCATGCTGGACAGAGGGCCATGCAGATCTGGCTGGTGTGTTCATGATATGATCGTATCCAGTCATTCATGTAAAACACAAAAGGAAGAAAAAGTCATCCATGCTGGTTCATTACTTCCTTGTTTACATCTAGGTGGAGGATAATTCTTGTATTGTCCGCTCTTTCTAACAGGAATTAAGTATTGAAAATTGTGGGGGGATTTTTTTGTATGTGTGCATTTTACAGTTAGAACAGAAACATTACCAGTAACGTGACTGTCTTACATTTAAACAGTACATTCATTGTTTTTATACTGTTCTGTGTTCTCTCATTATTTTGTCATTGCACATTTTCATTGAATTATGTACATTTGCACATCTAATTGCTCCGCTGCTGTGTGAGCATGACGTGATATCACATCACTAACGTGCTTGCATTGTGTTCGTGCACGCAGACAAGAGTGCACAAAACCATTGCCGTGGGATCGTTCATGACTGTCTGACTGTATGTCCCTCCCAATGCCAATTCGTGTTTTTTTTTTGTGTGTTTTTTTTTTGCCCTTTTTCACCTTGTTTCTGCTTCTTTCACCTAACTTCGTGTTATGTGTGAAGGGGTCCTTATGCACTGGCCAATGCTTTGCGATCTCAAGATGCAAGTTTATTGTGTGTTCCAAAAATTAAAAAAGAATTCAGCAGGCCACATGGCTTTTGCTCACTGAGCACTTGTTCTGTGGAATTGTATGCCTGCTGAGATAAAACAGTCTGTGCAGTCTGTGGTGAATTAGTGTCTGTGTGCTCTTTATTCTTGCTGGTTGATTTCTGCTCTTTTTTCCAAGGTACTGTTGATGTTCAATCATTCCTGATCTACCTGTTGGTCCTCTGCCTGACTACGTGATGGTTGACATCATTGCACGCTATAACTTTGAGATGAAATGTGTCTTGGGTCTGGCTCACACTGCCCGTTGGACTCAAGGATTTAGTATGTGAACGTTTAATTTTATTTGCATATTTGATGGTTGTTTGTTTATTTTGTTCACCTGATAGCTGGTATTATTGGTATGGCCTAAGCAGTTGGTTACCCCTCTAAGTCTGGTCTGCTTGAGGTTTCTTCCTCAAAAATGCCAGAGGGAGTTTTTATGTTAATACTGCTGCCTAGGTGCTTGCTCAGTGGGGTTGATAAAGTTAGGCCGTTATCCTGTGAGGTGTCTTGGGTGACTTATGCTGGGATTTGGTGGTATATAAATAAAATAAAGTGAATAAATTTAACTGAATCAGACAGCCTGCTAAGTTAACAGACTTAATTTTCATTGCTTTAACCCAAATGTTTGATTTTGCTGAAATTTCATTGATTAGAGTGAAGTCTTTAAAGCTGTGACCACCAAAATGTTTTTTCCATCTGAAAATGTAGAGATGCTTTTGTTGCTATGATACAGAATAGCTGCCAAAATAAAAATGTCAGCACAAGGTAAAATACTTGTTCTGGATTAATCACAACAAATTAATCAGCAAGTGGGAGTGAAATATTTCTTGAGCACACAATGTAGTACAATGTGACCTCAGCATATATGCAAGGTCTGTGAGAAAAGTATCCGACCTTTTTATTTTTCGCAAAAAATATATGGATTTGATTCATATGTTTTTACGTCAGCCAAGCTTGAACCTTCGTGCGCATGCGTGAGTTTTTCCACGCCTGTCAGTTGCGTCATTCGCCTGTGGGCAGGCTTTGAGTGAGCACTGGTCCACCCCTCTCGTCGTTGTTTTATTGCGAGGAAATGGCGGAATGATTTGGGCTTTTTTTCCATCAGAATTTTTTCAGAAACTGTTAGAGACAGGCAGCTGCAAACCATTCGAAAAATTTATCTGGCTTTTGGTGAAAATTTTACAGGCTTCACAGAGAATAAGGACTGTTACTACAGCTCCAGTTCCTTTGTCTCGCTTCATCAGCGAATCGGTCATGACTTGCAAAGCCTCCGCGCGGCTTTCCATGACAAAATCTCTTGTTAAAAGTGAAATCTGCCGGAAAATGGCTGATGTCCAGCTCTTGTGATAACCAGAGAAACTGCACACGACGGTCCCAGCTCCACACAGCCATCCGTTTAGAAATGATGTGGTGATTTCTGCCTCTCGATGGCGGCTCGGAGCGCGGCGTGCCGTGCGCCATTGTGGGCCGTCCTTAAAGCTGTAATAACACTCCTTATTCTCTGTGAAGCCCATAAAATTTTCACCGAAAGCCAGATACATTTTTCGAATGGTTTCCAGCTGCCAGTCTCTAACAGTTTCTGAAAAAATTCTGATGGAAAAAAAGCCCAAATCATTCCGCCATTTCCTCGCAATGAAACAACGACGAGAGGGGTGGACCAGTGCTTACTCAAAGCCTGAATGAATGACGCAACCGACAGGGGTGGAAAAACACACATGCGCACGAAGGTTCAAGCTTGGCTGACGTAAAAACATATGAATCAAATCCATATAGTTTTTGCTTAAAATAAAAAGGTCGGATACTTTTCTAACAGACCTCGTATTTTTCTCTGTCTATATCAGCATCACTCTGTACATCTAGGTGCTATAATTTGATATTCATTAATTTTGTATACCCACTCACTCAATCAATGGATACTACAGAGCTGGAGCCTATCCCAGCAGCCACAGGGTGTGAGGCAGGTTACGCCCTGGACAGGACACCAGTCTATCACAGTGCCACTTGTAGACAGACAAATTCACACACACACTGACACCTACGGTCAATAGCGTGTCCAATAACCTGTATATCTTTGGAAGCGGGAGGAAACCCACATGAACACAGGGAGAACATGTAAACCCCATACAGAAAGGACTAGGTGGGAGGCAATCCAAGAACCTGTGAGGGAACTATGCTGTGAGGCAACAGGGCTAACCACTAATCCAGCGTAATCTGATATTTATATGCATAATATTGTCTTTTCTTTCTTGTGTATCCTGAAATTGCTGTGTGCTACAGAGCCTTTTTAGTGTGCCACCCAATTTCTTCTTCTTTTTTTTTTTTTGGTTTACTGGCTCCTGAGTGGGTTTGAATATGATCTTTAGCTCAGGTGTCTTTATTTACTTTCTCTCTGGGGTTAAAGACTCATCGGTCAGTTTGTCGAGCTACCAGGGGAGGAAACTAATCCAATTAACTGTCAAGTCTATATAAATGTGGCAAAGGGTATTTGGCTGTAAAATGACTCCTCCAAATAAAATCCACATAAACAAATGTCAGAATATGAAAACCAGATGTTGTGATTGGACAAAACACATTCAAATATTTTTTTCATTTGTATTTTTGTTGGAAACATTGGTGTTTGCTATTTTCAAAATGGCAGCGATAAACTTTAACAACCTGATTTGCAGTGAGATGGCAGATGGAGATGAAGTGGTGCAGAGGGAAAAACCAAGGCAATAATAGGCATTTACATATTTTATAGTGCTTTTAGGTGAGTGCAGTTTCTATTTCAAAAATGTGTGGAAAAACATCAATACCCAGCTGACAAATCACATTCCTGTTTGTGATGTGGTCTACATGGGATAGAATCAATAACAGAATATGATGTGAGAGACAGATGCCAGGGTTTGAACAGTGATTTAAAGCAAATATAGGATGTGATGAACACCGTGTAATGGGGTGATCCTTCAAACAAACAAATGCAAAACATGGAAGCATTATAAAAGGACAGCAAAACAACAGCTGTAAGGGAGCATCCAGATGTTCGTTCCACTAATCGCTAAGGAGATTGTCAAATACAGTCAAATGGGGTTGAGATAATCTTATGTTATTAGGCCATGCACCAAAACACATAAACCTAAAGACAGATTCTAGTATCCACCATCATCCTGTGTCTTGGCCATCACTCACTGACAACCTGTCTGGTATTTTGACACATGAGATCATGGCGTAAAGAGATTACAGTGATCTGTGGCGATAACCCATGTCCAGCATATACTGATGTACAAAGTGCAAAAAAGTAATCTAAAGCAGTCACCAGTATATGTTATGCTTCTGCATTTCCATCTGTATGGATGAAAGAAAGTGTCTTCACTTTCAAGCTTTTCATTTGTGGTTTCTAAGAAAGTCCATATCTATTGTGCTGCAGATAGATGTTGTGTTTCTCGACCACAATCAATACTCTTCCATTAAGTTGATGAACCGTTCAGTTTTTTTTCCCCCCAGAATTCTGCAGCCAAGACTATTTTTTCAAGACCCAAATCAGGCCACATGGTCATGACAATGCTGGACCCTGGTAACGAGAAGAGTAATGACAGTGATGGATTGTAGAAGTTTGAGCAACTCATCCATGCCCACTGCTAGACATGTCTATGAGAAATTTTACTGTAGTTCAGTCTAATGTGAAAACACAATTCATCTTCCTGTCTATAAACTCTGTAGAACAGATAGCTCAGTGGATAAGGAGCTGTGCTACCTATCTGTAGACTTGGATTAGGGTGTGTATACGAACATTTTCAACCAGTCCCTGTCACAAGCAGTAGTGCCACATTTGTTCAAATCTTGCATTTTGATACCAGTCCCCAAGAAACCTGACACTTCATCTCTAAATGACTTCAGGCCTGTGGCCCTAACACCCGTGGCCATGAAGTGTCTGGAAAAGCTGGTATTAGCGCACATAAACTCTTTCATTCCAGACAATTCAGATTCATTACAGTTTGCTTACCGTCCAAATAGATCAGTGGATGATGCGGTCGCCTATGTCTTACACCATACACTTCAACACTTGGATCATAATAAAACCTATATCAGAATACTATTTTTAGACTACAGCTCCGCTTTCAATACTATCCACCCGGGTAAACTCATTGTAAAGTTAAGACACCTTGGACTGCCGGCCACAACCTGTAATTGGATTTTGGACTTTCTGCTAAACAGACAGCAGGTGGTGAAGATGGGGGGGTAACATCAGGTAACCTGTTCGTTAGTACAGGTACTCCCCAAGGCTGCTGCCTCAGCCCAAGGCTCTATACACTGTACACACATGACTGCGTCTCCACTCACAATAGCTCACTCATCATCAAATATGCGGATGATACGACCATCTTGGGCCTTATTGCGGGTGGGGATGAGACAGGGTACAGGGAGCAGGTCAACAACATCATTGTCTATGGAGAGGAAAATTACCTTGTCCTCAATGTAGACAAGACCTTGTCATAGACTTCAGGAAGAAAGGTCCTCCTCTGCAGCCTCTCATCATCAAGGACACGGTAGTAGAGAGGGTTGACAGCTACAAATTCCTGGGCCTGTATTTAACATCTAAATTGAGCTGGTCTACTAACACTGTTGCCACAGTGAAAAAAGCCCAGAAGCGTCTGTACTTTATAAGACTTCTGAAGAAGGCTGGACTTGGGAAGCGCCCTCTCACACATGCCTACAGAGGACTCATAGAGAGCATCCTGGCATTTGGCATCACGGTGTGGTTTGGTAATGCCACACAGGCAGATATAAAGTCACTCCAAAGAGTCATTAAGACTGCAGAGAAGATCATTGGGATAGACCTTCCATCCATAACCACGACATACACAGAGCGGTGCAAGAAGAAAGCTCAGTCCATAATCAGAGACAGGCACCATCCAGGACACCTGTTACTGAGGCCCAGATACAAACCCTACAGTCTGAGGCACATTAGAGCAGACAGCATTATCACACACAAAACACGTTTCTACAACAGCTTCTTTCCAGCAGCTGTAAGGCTGATGGCCGATCTATAGACTATAAATGTACTTGAAACAAGCGTTGTTTTATTATTATTTTTTTAAAGATGTTTTAAGATTTTATTTTTAAGATGTTCTTTTGACTCTAAGGGTGACAATACAATTCCTATGTATGTGTACAATTTTGTTGTGCTCTACAAATGGCAAATAAAACTTTGACTTGACTTGACTTGATTAGACGACTCTTAGGAATCAATTCATTAAATGTTTAAATGCGTAAAGATGTGCGCAAACACTTTAGGACCCACAAACCAAATTAAGTGTCTGAATGATGACTTACTGATGGTGCACACTGAGGATGGCATATTTGAAATGTGCAAAATAGCATGTATTGTCTATTTAAAACATTTGCCTTCATGAATATGCAATTTGGGGTATGTCCACCCGAGTGACCAAAATTGTGCATGTAAAATTTCTAAATAGGAGTTCAGGCATGTACGTTACATAATTTAGCAAGGTTAAAAGTTAAAAGGTTAAAATAAATTTCATGGGCTGAAATTGTGTCTGTAATTTAGCACCTTTAGTTGATTCGGTGTCTTTCCCTGTGAGCTGTTTGGGTATGCATTTCTTTATTTCCACTCAATAATCTTATTAAACACAGACAAATCCATGTTTGAACATTAATTTATAGTGGCCTGTTTTGGATGAAATGAAACATCCACTGTCTTTCTACATAATGGAAATATAAAGTAGAAAGTCCTGTGCATGTCTGATCAGTGCAGCACCTATGCACAACAATAAATGAGAGCTAACAGTGGTCAGAACCATGGACAGCTCAGTGGACAGCAATCTACATATAAAATATACACAAATGATTCCCATTCTTTATCAATTTATCAACCACAACCACAGAAGCCTATAACAGTTCTATTCACACTGATATTAACACCAGAGTCAGTACATGTGATATGAAAAAACAAACAAACAAACAAAAAGCACCTCAATTGCTGGAACACACATTTGAAGACTGTCATCTTAAACCAACGATTTATAATGATAATGAGAATAATAAATTTGTTTATTAAGGTTATCCTAGCCTACCACTAAGTCCAGACACAAGAAATAGATACTGTGTCTGTTTACAGCATAGTGATTTATCAATCAATCAATCAATTTTATTTATATAGCGAAAAAATCACAACAAACAGTTGCCCCAAGGTGCTTTATATTGTAAGGCAAGGCCATACAATAATTACGTAAAAACCCCAATGGTCAAAACGACCCCCTGTGAGCAAGCACTTGGCGACAGTGGGAAGGAAAAACTCCCTTTTAACAGGAAGAAACCTCCAGCAGAACCAGGCTCAGGGAGGGGCAGTCTTCTGCTGGGACTGGTTGGGGCTGAGGGAGAGAACCAGGAAAAAGACATGCTGTGGAGGGGAGCAGAGATCAATCACTAATGATTAAATGCAGAGTGGTGCATACAGAGCAAAAAGAGAAAGAAACACTCAGTGCATCATGGGAACCCCCCAGCAGTCTAAGTCTATAGCAGCATAACTAAGGGATGGTTCAGGGTCACCTGATCCAGCCCTAACTATAAGCTTTAGCAAAAAGGAAAGTTTTAAGCCTAATCTTAAAAGTAGAGAGGGTGTCAGTCTCCCTGATCCGAATTGGAAGCTGGTTCCACAGGAGAGGAGCCTGAAAGCTGAAGGCTCTGCCTCCCATTCTACTCTTACAAACCCTAGGAACTACAAGTAAGCCTGCAGTCTGAGAGCGAAGCGCTCTATTGGGGTGATATGGTACTATGAGGTCCCTAAGATAAGATGGGACCTGATTATTCAAAACCTTATAAGTAAGAAGAAGAATTTTAAATTCTATTCTAGAATTAACAGGAAGCCAATGAAGAGAGGCCAATATGGGTGAGATATGCTCTCTCCTTCTAGTCCCAGTTGTTGTGAAAGTGTAGTGACACGGACCCACAACAGGGGGCGCAAATGAA
Organism: Thalassophryne amazonica; assembly: GCF_902500255.1. Taxonomy (NCBI): domain Eukaryota; kingdom Metazoa; phylum Chordata; class Actinopteri; order Batrachoidiformes; family Batrachoididae; genus Thalassophryne; species Thalassophryne amazonica. Next base: position 49,309,933 of record NC_047114.1, read on the forward strand.
CGGCCAATAGATGAGCCAAAAAGTAACAATTTAATGTTGTGAAATGTGCACAACGAATATACAGACAATCTCAGAATATAATTACAGTCAATCCACAAAGGTGACGTGTGGGCAGGCTCGAGGATAGAAGACGACTGTCCTGAGACAACAGGACCCCCCCCTCAACGGGCGCCTCCTGGCGCCCGACCAGGTTTGTCGGGGTGTCGGCGGTAGAAGTCGGCCAGGAGGGCCGGATCCAGGATGAAGCTCCTCTTCACCCAGGAGCGTTCTTCGGGTCCATACCCTTCCCAGTCCACCAGATATTGGAACCCCCGGCCCATTCGACGGACGTCCAGGAGCTGGCGCACTGTCCAAGCCGGCTCCCCGTCAATGATCCGGGCAGGAGGCGGCACCGGACCGGGAGCACAGAGGGGTGAGGTGTGGTGAGGTTTGATCCTGGAAACATGGAAGACCGGGTGGATCCGCAGTGAAGCTGGGAGCTGGAGCTTCACTGCGGCAGGGCTGAGGACTTTGAGGATACAAAAGGGGCCGATGAACCTGTCCATCAATTTAGGAGACTGTACTTGGAGGGGGATGTCCTTCGTTGACAACCACACCTCCTGCCCGGGCTGGTATGCAGGGGCCGGGGACCGTCGGCGGTCTGCATGGGTCTTGGCCCTCGTCCGGGCTTTCAACAAGGCAGAACGGGTGGTGCGCCACACCCGACGGCACCTCTGAAGATGGGCCCGGACCGAGGGCACACCGACCTCTCCCTCCACCACGGGAAATAATGGAGGCTGGTACCCCAAACACACCTCAAATGGGGAGAGGCCGGTGGCAGAAGACACCTGGCTGTTATGCGCATACTCGATCCAGGCCAGATGGATACTCCAGGCTGTCGGGTGCGCGGATGTTACGCAGCGGAGGGTCTGTTCCAGTTCCTGGTTGGCCCGCTCTGCCTGTCCGTTCGTCTGTGGATGGTACCCGGACGAGAGGCTCACGGTGGCCCCCAGTTCCCTGCAAAAGCTCCTCCAGATGTGTGAGGAGAACTGGGGACCACGGTCAGAGACGATGTCGGTGGGTATCCCATGCAGACGGACGACGTGGTGGTCCAGGAGGTCTGCTGTCTCCTGGGCTGTTGGGAGCTTCGGGAGGGCCACAAAGTGGGCCGCCTTGGAGAATCGGTCCACTATCGTGAAGATGGTGGTGTTGCCCTGGGACGGCGGGAGGCCCGTGACGAAATCCAGGCCGATGTGGGACCAGGGCGATGAGGCACCGGTAACGGCTGGAGAAGTCCTTGGGACCTTTTATGGTCTGCCTTGCCCCTGGCACAGGTGGTGCAGGCCTGGATATACTCCCGGACGTCAGCCTCCATAGACGCCCACCAGAAGCGCTGCCGGACAACTGCCACGGTCCTTCGCACCCCTGGATGACAGGAGAGCTTGGAACCATGACAGAAGTCCAAGACTGCAGCTCTGGCCTCTGGTGGGAAGTATAAACGGTGCTTCGGACCTGTTCCTGGGTCCAGGCTCCGTGCCAGGGCCTCCCGGACGATCTTCTCCACGTCCCAGGTGAGGGTGGCCACTATAGTGGACTCCGGCAGGATGGGCTCCGGTGGATCCGACAGTGCAGTTTTGATCTCCTCTTCGTGTACCCGGGACAAGGCATCTGACCTCTGGTTCTTGGTCTTGGGGCGATAGGTGATCCGGAAGTCAAAATGCCCGAAGAACAGTGACCAGCGGGCTTGCCTGGGGTTCAGCCGCTTGGCGGTCCTGATATACTCCAGGTTCCGATGGTCAGTGAAAACCGTGAACGGCACAGACGCTCCCTCCAACAGGTGTCTCCACTCCTCAAGAGCCTCTTTCACCGCAAGGAGTTCTCGATTGCCGATGTCATAGTTCCGTTCAGCCGGGGTCAACCTGCGTGAAAAGTAGGCACACGGGTGAAGAACCTTATCGGTCTCTCCGCTCTGGGACAGCACAGCTCCTATCCCTGAGTCAGAGGCGTCCACTTCAACCACGAACTGGCGGCTAGGGTCGGGCTGCACCAAAACTGGCGCAGTAGAGAACCGTTGTTTCAACTCCTTGAACACGGCTTTGCACCGATCCGACCAGGTGAAGGGGACTTTTGGAGAGGTCAGGGCTGTCAGGGGGCTAACTACCTGACTGTAGCCCTTAATGAACCTCCTATAGAAATTAGCGAAGCCGAGGAACTGTTGCAGCTTCCTACGGCTTGTTGGTTGGGGCCAATCTCTCACCGCCGCAACCTTGGCCGGATCAGGGGCGACGGAGTTAGAGGAGATGATAAACCCCAGGAAGGACAAAGACGTGTGGTGAAACTTGCACTTCTCGCCCTTCACAAACAGTCGGTTCTCTAACAACCGCTGCAGGACCTGACGTACATGCTGGACATGGGTCTCAGGATCCGGAGAAAAGATGAGAATATCGTCCAGATATACGAAGACGAATCGGTGCAGGAAGTCCCGCAAGACGTCGTTAACCAAGGCTTGGAACGTCGCGGGGGCCTGATAATAATGAATTACAATAGTCCAGCCTAGAGGAAATAAATGCATGAATTATACTCAACAAAAATATAAACGCAACACTTTTAGTTTTGCTCCCATTTTGTATGAAATGAACTCAAAGATCTAAAACGTTTTCCACATACACAATATCACCATTTCCCTCAAATACTGTTCACAAACCAGTCTAAATCTGTGATAGTGAGCACTTCTCCTTTGCTGAGATAATCCATCCCACCTCACAGGTGTGCCATATCAAGATGCTGATTAGACACCATGATTAGTGCACAGGTGTGCCTTAGACTGCCCACAATAAAAATTTGTGAACAATATTTGAGGGAAATGGTGATATTGTGTATGTGGAAAAAGTTTTAGATCTTTGAGTTCATCTCATACAAAATGGGAGCAAAACCAAAAGTGTTGCGTTTATATTTTTGTTGAGTGTAGTTTTTCAGCATCACTCTGAGACAAGACCTTTCTAATTTTAGAGATATTGCGTAAATGCAAAAAAGCAGTCTTACATATTTGTTTAATATGCGCTTTGAATGACATATCCTGATCAAAAATGACTCCAAGATTTCTCACGGTATTACTAGAGGTCAGGGTAATGCCATCCAGAGTAAGGATCTGGTTAGACACCATGTTTCTAAGATTTGTGGGGCCAAGTACAATAACTTCAGTTTATCTGAGTTTAAAAGCAGGAAATTAGAAGTCATCCATGTCCTTATGTCTGTAAGACAATCCTGCAGTTTAGCTAATTGGCGTGTGTCCTCTGGCTTCATGGATAGATAAAGCTGGGTATCATCTGCGTAGCAATGAAAATTTAAGCAATGCCGTCTAATAATACTGCCTAAGGGAAGCATGTATAAAGTGAATAAAATTGGTCCTAGCACAGAACCTTGTGGAACTCCATAATTAACCTTAGTCTGTGAAGAAGATTCCCCATTTACATGAACAAATTGTAATCTATTAGATAAATATGATTCAAACCACCGCAGCGCAGTGCCTTTAATACCTATGGCATGCTCTAATCTCTGTAATAAAATTTTATGTTCAACAGTATCAAAAGCAGCACTGAGGTCTAACAGAACAAGCACAGAGATGAGTCCACTGTCTGAGGCCATAAGAAGATCATTTGTAACCTTCACTAATGCTGTTTCTGTACTATGATGAATTCTAAAACCTGACTGAAACTCTTCAATAGACCATTCCTCTGCAGATGATCAGTTAGCTGTTTTACAACTACCCTTTCAAGAATTTTTGAGAGAAAAGGAAGGTTGGAGATTGGCCTATAATTAGCTAAGATAGCTGGGTCAAGTGATGGCTTTTTAAGTAATGGTTTAATTACTGCCACCTTAAAAGCCTGTGGTACATAGCCAACTAATAAAGATAGATTGATCATATTTAAGATCGAAACATTAAATAATGGTAGGGCTTCCTTGAGCAGCCTGGTAGGAATGGGGTCTAATAGACATGTTGATGGTTTGGATGAAGTAACTAATGAAAATAACTCAGACAGAACAATCTGAGAGAAAGAGTCTAACCAAATACCGGCATCACTGAAAGCAGCCAAAGATAACGATATGTCTTTGGGATGGTTATGAGTAATTTTTTCTCTAATAGTTAAAATTTTATTAGCAAAGAAAGTCATGAAGTCATTACTAGTTAAAGTTAAAGGAATACTCAGCTCAATAGAGCTCTGACTCTTTGTCAGCCTGGCTACAGTGCTGAAAAGAAACCTGGGGTTGTTCTTATTTTCTTCAATTAGTGATGAGTAGTAAGATGTCCTAGCTTTACGGAGGGCTTTTTTATAGAGCAACAGACTCTTTTTCCAGGCTAAGTGAAGATCTTCTAAATTAGTGAGACGCCATTTCCTCTCCAATTAAATAAATTGTGGGCAGGTGCTTTTCATGCCATACAGGCTTGCGCCACACACCTTGCATCACTTGTGAAAAAGCAGACAAACCCTTATCAAGGCAAATTCATTTTTCATTTGGTAAATGTTCAGTCAATTATATTTTCCATTAAAACGTGTGAGTGATTGTCTCATTGTGCACACACTTGCAAGTGGATGATTGAATTTCATTTTGTGCTTATGGTATTTAACATATGCAAAATGTTCTATTACATACTGCTGTTTATGTTGCATTACCACTCACTGTAATGTGTACAATTATTCTTTGTTAATCACCTGCAAAACATTCACCAGTCATACAAAAGTTTGGAATGTCCATGCAATTTAGTACTCATTATATGGTATCTTATTAAGTCAGGCCCATAATCTGCATAGTCTCAGTCCACCCAACTGTTAACAGGTACCAGCCTAGGCTGGAGCAGTAAGCTGCATGGGACTGGTGTCCCATCCAAGAGGATTCATCAACTCTCATCAGCTTCACACGAAGGAGATAAACGTTGGCCTACTGGGTTCTGGGCCTATATAGGACTTGCTTCTTCTTCTTTATCTGAGTAAACTGAACTGGATTTGAAAGATTAATTTCAAATTTGCATATGTAAGGGGTTCTTCACAGAGAAATAAGGGTATCATTTCATTACCCAAAGGTACAACATGCTCCTTTCCACAAATTTAGGGTTAAGGGTCAAAATAACCCCCAGAGTTGTCTACTGTACTAAAAGAAAGGGATGCTGCCTGGGCAAAAATCCAAATCTGAAGGCGACCGGGAGATTTTTAGTCAATTTTGGAATCGCTTCACTTCTCTTGTCAAAAAGGCCAAATTAGATTTCTATTTTTCCAAGAATACTAGTAATTTAAATTGATGCTAAGCAATTTTGGAAAGTGATAAAATCTACATTTGGACATGTGATGAACAAATTGCCAGCCTGTATGGTTTATTGAACACTTTGTTTCTCCATGTTCTCTCTCTTTTTAAATGAGCCTCATGCACAGAGGGCTAAACTGTAATCACCATGAATAAGATCTAATGTCCAGAATTTTAATTTGACTCTATTTGATGTTTCAGAAGTTCATAGAACCTTAAACTAATTGGATCCCAACAAGTGTGTAGGTCCTGATCAGCGCAATCTCCATTTCCGAAAGTTGGTTGCATATTTTATAGCACAACCACTTACTTACATTTTTAATCTTATCTTGTCTAACGATTCACAAGAAACAGAAATCTGCTTTTGTTCTTTCATTGATGAATGAAGGGGATCCTTCAGTTGTAAATAGTTACATGCCTATTTCTAAATTATGTGTTTTAGCTAAGGTTTTAGAATGTCTTGCAAAGTTTCTGTGTAGGCTCTCAGTTGTCCAGGTGGTTTCCATAGTAAAGAAGCTTGAATCTTCGACTGGACTGGGTTGCTAGAGAAGAAACTTCTTCTCTACAAGAGTCAAGACAGAAGTCAGACTACCAGAGCAAGAATTTTAGCTGAGGAAGCTTCTGTGATTTGAAGTGAAACGTCCTCACGTCAAGCAACCCAGTCCAGTAGAAGATTCAAGCTTCTCTACAATGTCTTGCAAACAAGCAATTTAAAGATTTTTTCTTTTGACACAAATGGTACTTTGTCTCAATATCAGTCAGGATTCTGGACACATCATTGCACAATAACTGCCTTTACAGAGGTGGTAAATTATGTTATTTAAGCTTTGGATTGCAAAAGGTTCTGTGCTGTTCTTTTCATCGACCTGTCAAAGCGTTTTGATACTTTGAACCATGACATCTTGGCAGATAGACTTCAAAATATTGACTTATTTGAGTGTGCTGTTAAATGATTTTCTACCTACTTGGAAACTAGAAAACAATGTGCCCAGTTTGCCAACTATTCCTCTTCCTTCCTCCCTTTCTTGAAAGGTGTACATCAGGACTCCATACTTGGGCCTCACCTTAAATATAAATAATTGTTGTGACAACTTATCAAATGTTACTTTCCATTTTTATGGAGATGATACAGTTATCTATTGTTCCACCATTCCGTTGTTCAAACTTTAGAATCTTTGTAGACCTTCAGTGTTGTTCAGTCTAATTTAACTAAGTTTCAACTGGTGTTAAATGCAGATAAATCAAAATGTATGCTTTTCTCACATTGCAAAAACAAAACAAAAAAAACAAAACAAATACAAAACACCCAGTGTTCTTAAGATCTCAACTGTTCAGGGGCTCAATATTGGAATGATCACATTATGTAGATATTTAGGAATTATGCTTGATTAGAACTTATCATTCCTGTTGCATATAGATAATCTTGCCTCAAAGCTAAAACCTAAATTAGATTTCTTCTTTAGAAATGAAAATCTCGTTTCCTTTGAAGGCAGAGAAACACTTGAATTCTGCAACATTTCTTCAATTATTGTACTATGGTTACTTGTTTTTTAGGAATACATCTGATCATTGTCTAAAGAAGTTGGATACTTTGTACCATTGTGTGCTGAATTTCATTACTGGTCTTGAAAATTGTGTACATCACTGTGCTTTGTATACTGCTGTTAGCATGCTCTGTATGTTTGCAGATTACTCACTGTATGAGTTTTGTATTTCAATCTCTCCTTGGTTTGATGCCTTCATATCTGTGGTACGTGGTTCGGAACATCTCATGGCCTGTGCTCATGCAATACTGTTCAATTGTTAGTCCCCAGAGTCAGAAAAGACCTTGGCCAAATAAGCTTTTTAGTTACGCTGCTCCCTTCTCTTGGAATATACAGAAGGACCTGAAACTATCAGAGTTGATCACAGTGGGGGAATTTAAGAATTGAGAAAACACTCTTGGTCACTGTAAATGTTTTTTTTTAGAGTTTTCTTTCAATCATTGTTTAAAAATCTACTTGTATTTTAAAAATCTTGATCTTTTATTGTCTCTGTTATTTATATTTTTATTCTGTTATGGTGAATAACAGTGTGCTTTTGTATTATATATCTTGTAATTATTGTTATGCTACTTTCACATCCAGGTATCTCTTATAAAAGAGAGTTTAATGTCAATGAAACTTTATGTGGTTAAATAAGTGATATAATAATATAATAACAAATATTTCCAAAGGGTATTGTATAAGGGACATAAATGGACATTAAGATGAAAACTGTGGGTTTTGTTTAATTTAAACATAGAAAAACATTGCCTATCATGTTCAATGGTCCATATTTCATACCCTGCTAGGGTACAGCTGGAGTGGTAAAGCAGTGTACCTTTTATAGGTCCATTTCTATACCTTAAATTCTTAATGTGTCTGAGGCAGTGACTTCTATGAGTCTTAATGACGTGGGTGTATGGTGTTGCCATTGTATTTGCAGAAGAATAAAGGGCCAAGTCTTCAGAATCTCAGTGCTTCAGGTTTTGCTGCATAATTGTGAGACATAGACACTAATAATTAAGCTAATAGCAGATAACTTTCATTTTATGTCTCTGCATTGAATCCTTGTGTGCCAATGGATTACATTTGTACCAAATAAGTGGCTAATTTGGAAGACCAACATGTGAAGAAGCTCCAAGCACTGGGAAATCATAAGAATAATAATAATAATAATAATATGAGTGAAGCGCTGCACAGCCGCACAAAGCTTGCTCTGTGGTAGATGAAGCAACAAAGCAGGAATGACACAAAAAATCTGCCCAGTGGGGAAAAGCCACAAACTGGCCAACATTGTCGTAAAAAGCTATAAAAAGCCACAAACCGATGGTCGATAAAGCTACAAACCAGGAATGGCACAAAAAACTCTGCACATGGTAGATACAGTTTGGGACGCCGACGAGGGCAGTCGCATCTCCTCCTCTCTCCTCTATGTCTGCTCCAACCTTCAAAGTCCCTACTTCACCAGGTTGTGAATTCTTCAAACTACATTGGATTAATCATGGAATTGATCAGCTGGTCTCTGAACGCTATTGACACCATTTTTTTTTACAAGAAGATCACGGCCGGGGGACCCTGCATGCCTGGATGGAACTTACCCTGCGGGCTATGTTCTCGACGCCTGGGAGACTTGGCCGGTCGCATGCTTTCCGCCTTTCTCTGTGGAGGACGTCGAGGATTTATTCATATTTGGATTCATAGTAGGAAGGCTGGTACTTATTGGCTTATGTGCTGCCCTGACCTACCGGAAGATTGGCAAGACCGCTGCCGCCAAAACCACAACCCCTCGCTTGTCCGTCATGAATTAATTAATGGGGCAAGGCGATGCATTCTCAGACTGCGTTAACCCTTGAACTCAGATGCAAATTGGACAACATCTCGGAACAAATGTGTGCCTTGCAGGAGAAGATTTCAGAGGCCAGGGAATTTTTCATAATTGGGTTTTGGTTTGTTCATGCAAAGCTATAAAAGTGTTTTTCACTGCTCAGCCACAAACACGGCAGTCTTATCAGCCTGTCAAGGATAAAATGCCCATTGTTTATCCTCCAGAAGAACATCTATGGCCTTGGGAAGATTGGCTGCCTCCTTATCTTTTTTACTCCAGTACACAAGGACAGACAGACTCACACATGGACAAAAGACTGAAGCATGCTCCATTTTTCCCTTTTACCTCACCACCTGTGCCCCCATCATACACGCGATCCCAGCCACCGCTCACGCCACCCCTTTCCCCTCTGGGGGCTACGCAGTTTTAGCTGCGACACGTCCCCGTTCCCCCCAAGCTGGTGGCGGCACGACATCAGTTGCAGCAGCTACCACACACTCACATCGCCTCAATTTCAAGTTTAGTGCACATAAACAATGTCAAATGTATATGTATTGTCTTAATTGTCTGATCTGTGCCATTATTAGGGTAAACAAGTAATAATTGTGGATTAATTGCTGTTTTGTCTGTGGAAATGTGGGTGTGGACGTAATCTCGTTGTTGTTGCACTTGTAATGTCAATGACAATAAATCTCATCCATCCATAAATCTCATCCATCCACAAAGCCATAAACTGGACAACATTGTCGTAAAAAGCCACAAACTGATGGTAGGTTCTGCAGCAATTATTCAATTTTAAATTATTGTTTGAGGATATATACACAGATAGTGAAGAGCTTCGCTCATTAATGTCAGTGACATCGAACATATAATGTGTGAAATACGAAGTGTTCTAATACTTTTGGAGGTCACTGTATCTTAACCTTATGATGAGTGCAAAATGAGTGTGGTATTGTTACTGTTTTGTTTAAAAATGTTTAATGTTCACTGTTGCTGCACTTTCTGTGAAATCATAGTCACGTCGTATATCATATTGATATGACAATATTGCGATGTGATAATTTGGCCATATTGTACAGCCCTACTGTCAACTAGCTCAAAACGTTCAATATTAATTTACATCTACATGAAAAAAATGCTTAAAGTGGCAAAGGGTTAAGAAGCTGAAAGGGTTTAGCCATGCTAATGCTCCCCTGAAACATTTACAAAAAAAAAAAAGTTTGAAGGATCTAAATGATACGGTGAGATGCTGAAGAGCTTCGCTCGTTCATGTCAGTGACATATACATATTAATAAAAATAATAGTAGTAGTAGTAGTAGTAGTAATAATAATAATAATAATAATAATAATAATAATAATAATAATAATAATAATAATAAGAAGAAGAAAGAAGAAGAAGAAGAAGAGGAAGGAAATTATTCATAACGCACTTTAAACAAAGAAAAATTAACAAAGTACTGAGCATAACTCCAGAACAACATTCAATGACCCAACATCCCCAAGTAAAATCTTGCTTTCCATCAGTTCAGTAAGGATTGACAGACTGGGAAGATGTAATAATAGTTATTGATGTGAAAGACTCCATGGAGCATCTTCTGCTTCAGATCTTCTTAGATGAGATCATTAGGGAGCATCAGTTGAAATATTACAGCTATGTGGTGTTTTTTTTTTTTGTTTTTTTTTTCCATCAAGTATGCACGTCATTGTTGAGTTCCCCACTGAAAGGCATGGGTTAAGGAGACACTCATGTATGAGTTGGCTGTGTAAGATACCTGACCACTTTGTGAAGATAAGTTTGGATGACTGTTCAGCCTGGATTGTGGCCAATCAGATTTCAAGCATTTAAGCGATTATGATAGAATCTCGACAGAGATAGTGGTAGAGAAGAGACAAGGTAGAATGTGAAAGGTGCATTCTGTCAGACAAATGCCTTGGCAGACCTTGCAGCATCTGTAATGGGTGTATTTGTAATCTGTTTTATTCTTGCTTAAATTAACCTTATGTGCACTAAGCCCTTGTTTAACATGGGGGTTTTTAACATGGCCAAAAACCTATAGAACACACACTTGATTGCAATTACAGGTCCTCCTTTTACATACAATGTGGGCGGTAGTTGTGAAAATGCCAAGTGTGCCAGCTGGATTGTGCTGTATTCTGCTTTGCTGTGGGTGTAAGATCAGGCTGTTATGTTTGAGCAATCTGGTGGGCTTGTTTCTGTCTTTTAATCCAAATGTCACCTTGCTTTCATGGCAGTAGCGACTCTTTGGACTTTATGTTGACAGTTAAGAACAATCAGTTTCAAAACTAATTCCAAATACAGCACATAAAACCTGGCACTTTTACTTGTAAATGAAACAGGAAAACCGGGAACCAGGAAATCCGCCGAACCAACTTGAATGAATGAATTTGAATTCATTTATTTATTTGGCACACAAATCAACAATAACAAAAACTCATAACAAAACAACTCAACAACATACCCGTGTGACTGAAATGGTGTTGGCAAAAGCAAAGCTTATACATACCCACCCCTGATACTGTAAAAATAAGAAACGTATACACACATATATACATGCATGCACACATACACAGAGATACATAAATACATATACAATGGGTGTATATATATATATATATATAGTGTTCAGAATAATAGTAGTGCTATGTGACTAAAATGATTAATTCAGGTTTTGAGTATATTTCTTATTGTTACATGGGAAACAAGGTACCAGTAGATTCAGTAGATTCTCACAAATCCAACAAGGCCAAGCATTCATGATATGCACACTCTTAAGGCTATGAAATTGGGCTATTAGTAAAACAAAAAGTAGAAATGGGGGTGTTCACAATAATAGTAGTGTGGCATTCAGTCAGTGAGTTCATCAATTTTGTGGAACAAACAGGTGTGAATCAGGTGTCCCCTATTTAAGGATGAAGCCAGCACCTGTTGAACATGCTTTTCTATTTGAAAGCCTGAGGAAAATGGGACGTTCAAGACATTGTTCAGAAGAACAGCGTAGTTTTATTAAAAAGTTGATTGGAGAGGGGAAAACTTTTACGCAGTTGCAAAAAATTATAGGCTGTTCATCTACAATGATCTCCAATGCTTTAAAATGGGCAAAAAAATCCAGAGACGCGTGGAAGAAAATGGAAAACAACCATCAAAATGGATAGAAGAATAACCAGAATGGCAAAGGCTCACCCATTGATCAGCTCCAGGATGATCAAAGACAGTCTGGATTTACCTGTAAGTGTTGTGACAGTTAGAAGATGCCTGTGTGAAGCTAATTTATATGCAAGAATCCCCCGCAAAGTCCCTCTGTTAAATAGAAGACATGCAGAAGAGGTTACAATTTGCCAAAGAACACATGAACTGGCCTAAAGAGAAATGGAGGAATATTTTGTGGACTGATGAGAGTAAAATTGTTCTTTTTGGGTCCAAGGGCCGCAGACAGTTTGTGAGATGACCCCCAAACTCTGAATTCAAGCCACAGTTCACAGTGAAGACAGTGAAGCATGGTGGTGCAATCATCATGCTTTGGGCATGTTTCTCCTACTATGGTGTTGGGCCTATATATCGCATACCAGGTATCATGGATCAGTTTGGATATGTCAAAATACTTGAAGAGAAGAGATTGCCTTATGCTGAAGAGGACATGCCCTTGAAATGGGTGTTTCAACAAGACAGTAACCCCAAGCACATTAGTAAATGAGCAAAATCTTGGTTCCAAACCAACAAAATTAATGTTTTGGAGTGGCCTGTCCAATCCCCAGACCTAAATCCAATTGAGAACTTGTGGGGTGACATCAAAAAAGCTGTTTCTGAAGCAAAACCAAGAAATGTAAATGAATCGTGGAATGTTGTTAAAGAATCTTGGAGTGGAATAACAGCTGAAAGGTGCCACAAGTTGGTTGACTCCATGCCTCGCAGATGTGAAGAAATCATGAAAAACTGTGGTTATACAACTAAATACTAGTTTAGTGATTCACAGAATTGCTAAAAAAGCAGTTTGAACATAATAGTTTTGAGTTTGTAGCGTCAGCAGCAGATGCTACTATTATTGTGAACACCCCCTTTTGTACTTTTTTTTACTAATAGCCCAATTTCATAGCCTTAAGAGTGTGCATATCATGAATGCTTGGTCTTGTTGGATTTGGGAGAATCTATCTGGCTTTCGGTGAAAATTTTACGGGCTTCACAGAGAATAAGGAGTGTAACTACAGCTTTAAGGACGGCCCACAATGGCGCACGGCGCGCCGCGCTCCGAGCTGCCATCAAGAGGCAGAAACCACCACATAATTTCTAAACAGATGGCTGTGTGGCACCGGGACCATCGTGTGCAATTTCTCTGGTTATCACAAGAGCTGGACATCAGCCGTTTTCCGGCAGATTTCACTTTTAACAAGAGATTTTGTCATGGAAAGCCGCGCGTAGGCTTCGCGCGTCATGACCGATTCGCTGATGAAGCGAGACAAAGGAACACCTCTGTTCGGAGGACAAGTTGAGACATGCCTCTGTTCGGAGGACAAGTTGGGACATGCCTATCTCGGCTTTCAGTGCTTACCAGTCGAGTGAGTATAAGTGATAACCAGAGAAACTGCACACGGCGGTCCCGGTTCCACACAGCGATCCGTTTACAAATGATGTGGTGGTTTCTGCCTCTCGATGGCGGCTGAGAGCACGGCGTGCCGTGCGCCATTGTGGGCCGTCCTTAAAGCTGTAGTAACATTCCTTATTCTCTGTGAAGCCCGTAAAATTTTCACCGAAAGCCAGATAAATTTTTCGAATGGTTTCCAGCTGCCTGTCTCTATAGTTTCTGAAAAAATTCTGATGGAAAAAAAGCCCAAATCATTCCGCCATTTCCTCGCAATGAAACAACGACGAAAGGGGTGGAGCAGTGCTCACTCAAAGCCTGCCCACAGGCGAATGACGCAATTGACAGGCGTGGAAAAACTCACACATGCGCACGAAGGTTCAAGCTTGGCTGACGTAAAAACTTATGAATCAAAGCCATATAGTTTTTGAAAAAAGTATTTGAACACCCTGCGATTTTGCAAGTTCTCCCACTTAGAAATCATCGAGGGGTCAGAGATTTTCATCTTAAGTGCATGTACACTGTGAGAGACATAATCTAAAAAAAAAAAAAAACTGGAAATCACAATGTATGATTTTTTTTTAATAATTTATTTGTATGTTACTGCTGCAAATAAGTACGTTTCCTGTAGTTTTCACCAGGTTTGCACACACTGCAGCAGTGATTTTGGTCCACTCCTCCATATAGATCTTCTCCAAATCTTTCAGGTTTGAAGTTTCAGCTCCCTCCAAAGATTTTCTATTGAGTTCAGGTCTGGAGACTGGCCAGGCCACTCCAGGACCTTGAAATGCTTCTTACAGAGCCCTTCCTTAGTTGCCCTGGCTGTGTGTTTGGGGTCATTGTCATGCTGGAAGACCCAGCCATGACCTATCTTCAATGCTCTTACTGAGGGAAGGAGGTTGTTTGCCAAAATCTCCCAATACATGACCCCATCCATCCTCCCTTCAATACGGTGCAGTCGTCCTGTCCCCTTTGCAGAAGAGCACCCCTAGAGTATGATGTTTCCACTCCCATGCTTCATGGTTGGGATGGTTTTTTTTGGGTTGTTCTCATCCTCTAAACATGGTAAGTGGAGTTGATTCCAAAAAGCTCTATTCTGGTCTCATCTGACCACATGACCTTCTCCCATGCCTCCTCTGGATCATGCAGATGGTCACTGGTGAACTTCAAATGGGCCTGGACGTGCTGGACCTTGTTGCCCTGCAGGATTTTAAACCATGACAGCATCATGTGTTACTAATGTAATCTTTGTGACTGTGGTCCCAGCTCTCTTCAGGTCATTGACCAGGTCCTCCTGTGTAGTTCTGAGCTTTCTCAGAATCATCCTTACCCCACAAAGTGAGATCTTGCATGGAATCCCAGACCGAGGGAGACTAACAATCATCTTGTGTTTCTTCCACTTTCTAATAATTAATCATAACAGTTGTTGTCTTCTACCAAGCTGCTTGCCTATTGTCCTGTAGTCCATTACAGCCTTGTGCAGGTCTACAGTTTTGTCTCTGGTGTCCTTAGACAGCTCTTTGGTCTTGGCTATGGTGGACAGGTTGGATTGTGATTGATTGAGTGTGTGAACAGCTGTCTTTTATACAGGTTACAAGTTCAAACAGGTGCAATTAATACAGGTAAAGAGTGCAGAATAAGAGGGCTTCTTAAGGAAAAATTAACAGGTCTGTGTGAGCCAGAATTCTTGCTGGTTGGTAGGGGTTCAAATACTTATTTGCAGCAGTAACATACAAATAAATTATTAAAAATCATACATTGTGATTTCCAGATTTTTTTTTTTTAGATTATGTCTCTCACAGTGGACATGCACCTAAGATGAAAATTTCAGACCCCACCATGATTTCTAAGTGGGAGAACTTGCAAAACCTCAGGGTGTTCAAATACTTACTTTCCTCACTGTATATATATATATATATATATATATATATATATATATACACACACATATATATATATATATATATATACACACACACACATATATATATATATCTATATATATATATATATATATATATATATATATATATATATATATATATATATATATATATATATATATATATCAATCAATTCAATCAATTTTATTTATATAGCGCCAAATCACAACAAACAGTTGCCCCAAGGCGCTTTATATTGTAAGGCAAGGCCATACAATAATTACGTAAGAACCCCAACGGTCAAAACGACCCCCTGTGAGCAAGCACTTGGCTACAGTGGGAAGGAAAAACTCCCTTTTAACAGGAAGAAACCTCCAGCAGAACCAGGCTCAGGGAGGGGCAGTCTTCTGCTGGGACTGGTTGGGGCTGAGGGAGAGAACCAGGAAAAAGACATGCTGTGGAGGGGAGCAGAGATCAATCACTAATGATTAAATGCAGAGTGGTGCATACAGCACAAAAGGAGAAAGAAACACTCAGTGCATCATTGGAACCCCCCAGCAGTCTAAGTCTATAGCAGCATAACTAAGGGATGGTTCAGGGTCACCTGATCCAGGTCTAACTATAAGCTTTAGCAAAAAGGAAAGTTTTTAGCCTAATCTTAAAAGTAGAGAGGGTGTCTGTCTCCCTGATCTGAATTGGGAGCTGGTTCCACAGGAGAGGAGCCTGAAAGCTGAAGGCTCTGCCTCCCATTCTACTCTTACAAACTCTAGGAACTACAAGTAAGCTTGCAGTCTGAGAGCAAAGCGCTCTATTGGGGTGATATGGTACTATGAGGCCCCTAAGATAAGATGGGACCTGATTATTCAAAACCTTATAAGTAAGAAGAAGAATTTTAAATTCTATTCTAGAATTAACAGGAAGCCAATGAAGAGAGGCCAATATGGGTGAGATATGCTCTCTCCTTCTAGTCCCCGTTAGTACTCTAGCTGCAGCATTTTGTATTAACTGAAGGCTTTTCAGGGAACTTTTAGGACAACCTGATAATAATGAATTACAATAGTCCAGCCTACAGGAAATAAATGCATGAATTAGTTTTTCAGCATCACTCTGAGACAAGACCTTTCTAATTTTAGAGATACTGCGCAAATGCAAAAAAGTAGTCCTACATATTTGTTTAATATGCGCATTGAATGACATATCCTGATCAAAAATGACTCCAAGATTTCTCACAGTATTACTAGAGGTCAGGGTAATGCCATCCAGAGTAAGGATCTGGTTAGACACCATGTTTCTAAGATTTGTGGGGCCAAGTACAATAACTTTAGTTTTATCTGAGTTTAAAAGCAGGAAATTAGAGGTCATCCATGTCTTTATGTCTGTAAGACAATTCTGCAGTTTAGCTAATTGGTGTGTGTCCTCTGGCTTCATGGATAGATAAAGCTGGGTATCATCTGCGTAACAATGAAAATTTAAGCAATGCCGTCTAATAATACTGCCTAAGGGAAGCATGTATAAAGTGAATAAAATTGGTCCTAGTACAGAACCTTGTGGAACTCCATAATCAACTTTAGTCTGTGAAGAAGATTCCCCATTTACATGAACAAATTGTAATCTATTAGATAAATATGATTCAAACCACCGCAGCGCAGTGCCTTTAATACCTATGGCATGCTCTAATCTCTGTAATAAAATTTTATGGTCAACAGTATCAAAAGCAGCACTGAGGTCTAACAGAACAAGCACAGAGATGAGTCCACTGTCTGAGGCCATAAGAAGATCATTTGTAACCTTCACTAATGCTGTTTCTGTACTATGATGAATTCTAAAACCTGACTGAAACTCTTCAAATAGACCATTCCTCTGCAGATGATCAGTTAGCTGTTTTACAACTTCCCTTTCAAGAATTTTTGAGAGAAAAGGAAGGTTGGAGATTGGCCTATAATTAGCTAAGATAGCTGGGTCAAGTGATGGCTTTTTAAGTAATGGTTTAATTACTGCCACCTTAAAAGCCTGTGGTACATAGCCAACTAATAAAGATAGATTGATCATATTTAAGATCGAAGCATTAAATAATGGTAGGGCTTCCTTGAGCAGCCTGGTAGGAATGGGGTCTAATAGACATGTTGATGGTTTGGATGAAGTAACTAATGAAAATAACTCAGACAGAACAATTGGAGAGAAAGAGTCTAACCAAATACCGGCATCACTGAAGTCATTACTAGTTAAAGTTAAAGGAATACTCGGCTCAATAGAGCTCTGACTCTTTGTCAGCCTGGCTACAGTGCTGAAAAGAAACCTGGGGTTGTTCTTATTTTCTTCAATTAGTGATGAGTAGTAAGATGTCCTAGCTTTACGGAGGGCTTTTTTATAGAGCAACAGACTCTTTTTCCAGGCTAAGTGAAGATCTTCTAAATTAGTGAGACGCCATTTCATCTCCAACTTATGGGTTATCTGCTTTAAGCTGCGAGTTTGTGAGTTATACCACAGAGTCAGGCACTTCTGATTTAAAGCTCTCTTTTTCAGAGGAGCTACAGCATCCAAAGTTGTCTTCAATGAGGATGTAAAACTATTGACGAGATACTCTATCTCACTTACAGAGTTTAGGTAGCTACTCTGCACTGTGTTGGTATATGGCATTAGAGAACATAAAGAAGGAATCATATCCTTAAACCTAGTTACAGTGCTTTCTGAAAGACTTCTAGTGTAATGAAACTTATTCCCCACTGCTGGGTAGTCCATCAGAGTAAATGTAAATGTTATTAAGAAATGATCAGACAGAAGGGAGTTTTCAGGGAATACTGTTAAGTCTTCAATTTCCATACCATAAGTCAGAATAAGATCTAAGATATGATTAAAGTGGTGGGTGGACTCATTTACATTTTGAGCAAAGCCAATTGAGTCTAATAATAGATTAAATGCAGTGTTGAGGCTGTCCTTCTCAGCATCTGTGTGGATGTTAAAATCGCCCACTATAATTATCTTATCTGAGCTAAGCACTAAGTCAGACAAAAGGTCTGAAAATTCACAGAGAAACTCACAGTAACGACCAGGTGGACGATAGATAATAATAAATAAAACTGGTTTTTGGGACTTCCAATTTGGATGGACAAGACTAAGAGTCAAGCTTTCAAATGAATTAAAGCTCTGTCTGGGTTTTTGATTAATTAATAAGCTGGAATGGAAGATTGCTGCTAATCCTCCGCCTCGGCCCGTGCTACGAGCATTCTGGCAGTTAGTGTGACTCGGGGGTGTTGACTCATTTAAACTAACATATTCATCCTCCTGTAACCAGGTTTCTGTAAGGCAGAATAAATCAATATGTTGATCTATTATTATATCATTTACTAACAGGGACTTAGAAGAGAGAGACCTAATGTTTAATAGACCACATTTAACTGTTTTAGTCTGTGGTGCAGTTGAAGGTGCTATATTATTTTTTCTTTTTGAATTTTTATGCTTAAATAGATTTTTGCTGGTTATTGGTGGTCTGGGAGCAGGCACCGTCTCTACGGGGATGGGGTAATGAGGGGATGGCAGGGGGAGAGAAGCTGCAGAGAGGTGTGTAAGACTACAACTCTGCTTCCTGGTCCCAACCCTGGATAGTCACGGTTTGGAGGATTTAAGAAAATTGGCCAGATTTCTAGAAATGAGAGCTGCTCCATCCAAAGTGGGATGGATGCCGTCTCTCCTAACAAGACCAGGTTTTCCCCAGAAGCTTTCCCAATTATCTATGAAGCCTACCTCATTTTTTGGACACCACTCAGACAGCCAGCAATTCAAGGAGAACATGCGGCTAAACATGTCACTCCCGGTCCGATTGGGGAGAGGCCCAGAGAAAACTACATTCCGACATTGTTTTTGCAAAGTTACTCACCGATTCAATGTTAATTTTAGTGACCTCCGATTGGCGTAACCGGGTGTTATTACTGCCGATGTGAATTACAATCTTACCAAATTTACGCTTAGCCTTAGCCAGCAGTTTCAAATTTCCTTCAATGTCGCCTGCTTTGGCTCCCGGAAGACAATTGACTATGGTTGCTGGTGTCACTAACTTCACATTTCTCAAAACTGAGTCACCAATAACCAGAGTTTGATCCTCGGCGGGTGTGTCGTCGAGTGGGGAAAAACGGTTAGAAATGTGAACGGGTTGGCGGTGTACACGGGGCTTCTGTTTAGGACTACGCTTCCTCCTCACAGTCACCCAGTCGGCCTGCTTTCCCGGCTGCTCGGGATCTGCTAGAGGGAAACTAACGGCGGCTAAGCTACCTTGGTCCGCACCGACTACATGGGCGGACCAAGGCGGACCATATATATATATATGTCTGTGTGTAGTAGGTGCTTAATCTAAAAACAAAACTCTTAAACATTACGTCAGTGAGATGCTATTGCTTGCAGTTAATTTCAATATCTCTACCCTCTTAATAATAATAAACATTTAAAACAGGTTGGTGAGCTTTAATATAAAGAGGAGAAGCAATGTCATGCTGCAGGAAACACAAATTTGCTTCCTAAATTTTTCTAGATATGTACATATTGTAAAAACCTGGGTCCAGCTAATGTCATGTTAATTTAATAAATCCTGTGTTGTTAGCTCACTCTGGAAATGATTTTCCTTTCATTTAATAGCTGACATGTTCCACTAATCGAAAGAAAAATGCAGAGTGGCAAAGCAATTACTGGTGACTGACAGGCTGTTCAACATTTAGCTAAGCCAACAAAGCAATACTAAGGTTATAGTATAATGTTCAAACGTATTCAGATCATTGTTGAAGCAGTACTGTGGTGTGTGGTGCTGCTCAATATTGTTGATGATTTTGCAGAGGTGAGGCCATATTTGTGCTGAATTTAACTTGAGTCCGAATTCTGAATTACCAATAATTACAATTATCAATGATGAATTTCCAGTAGCAATAAATAATAAAAATATTATGATTGATGTTGCCAGACTTCATAAACCAAATAATGTCTGAAAAATCCATTTTAAGAAATTGTACAATGTAGATAAGCTTGAATGCATTCCCTAAACCAAGAGGTTGATCTCACCATGAGACACAAGACACAATTTGATAGAAAGGACACATCTTGGGTCTTTTTCCACCCTTGTAAATCAGCACTGTGCAAAAGTTTTGAGAATTAAACAATTTAGAAAAAGAACATTTGTAAAAGTTTTGTGGTTGGACTTCTGCGCTGGTTTTGGATTGTCTATAAGAAACACCTTGTTCGAGCACCCCAGATTAAAGGCCAGTTATCGACTTTGTAATTGTGTCATCAGACCTCTTACCGTGTGTCTTGGGTATCCAGGTGAACAGAGTGGCAGAGCCGTCAACTGATCACTGCCTGGTGATGAGACTGCTCAGATGGCATGGTAAGCCACCAAACTGACCTGGAAGGCCTAAACGCATTGTGAGGGTTTTTTGGAAATGTTTTGTGGAAAAGCCTGTCCAGAAGGCCTTCAATTTACACGTCCAAAGAAAGTTCTCCGACAACCTGTGGGAGGTTGAGGACATGGTAGCGGAGTGGTCCATGTTCAAGGCATCCATTGTTAAGGCAGCTGCTTTGAGCTGTGGCCAGATGACCTGAACATTAGCCATAAAATGTCAAGGCAACAAGCAACTCAGACATTTTTGAATTGACTCAACCTATACAAATACCATGTAACTATTTTTCTATTTTTTTTAAAAGGTTTAGTCACTCAAATAATTATTACATTCAGTTTCTTCATATATATATATATATATATATATATATATATATATATATATATATATATATATATATATGATATTAGAGAGTTTGTCTTATATTATTATATGCTATTTTTGGATTGCAGCAGTTTTCACTGAGCACAAAGCACAAACAGGTTGATCAATAACGTGCCAACTCCAGGAAGAGAGAGTGGGTCATTCCTTTATTCATCCCTGGCTGCTGTCCGATGGTCTGAACAGCAATCACACATGGTTCCACTATGTTTTCTAACGTTTTAATGAAGGTGTCATATTATGGAGCGCCTATATACTGCTATATAGTATATATTATCACAGTCAAAAGCAAATAAACAGCTCAGTCATGTTGAAAAAGTGTTGCCCATATTCCCCTAAAGCCTCCACTCTGGTGAAGAGTAAGATTTAAGCAGGTGAAATACAGCTCCCACATCACCTTTTCAGCAAAACGCACCAATGGTCCCACACCACCTGCAAAATTGCATCCTGTCAAAAAGTCACACCAGTCATTGAAATGTCCTTCAGCCAAACCCACAGGCTCTGTGACAACGCGGCACTGTGATTTCCATTGACAGTATGCCATGGATTTACTCCCCCACACTTACCTTCTGTCAGTAAAGAAATATTACTTTGTGGGATTTATAACAATTCAGCTGCTTAACAGTAATTTTCTGTTGTCGAACATTGTGTTCAATCTGACACTTGAATTTTCCAACATGCTGTCCGTGGTGATGATATTATGTTACTGACATTGAAATTATGAAACCCAGTAAACCCGCAGTGACAGCTGTGTATAAGAGTGTCCAGTGGGAGAAGACTTGATCGATAATGACAATATGAACTATTGGGGTTCAGTCATGGAAACCGATGGTACAGATGCAGTTGCCAAATTCCTGAATAAATGGCTTGGTTGGAAAATCAGGAAGCCTTTATTGTCATGGTCATAGTGCCCCCTACTGTTTCATTTTTAAAGTGTGACTTTTGAGTATTTGACCAAAGTTCAGACAGATTCTTTAATCTCTTACAAATAGCAATATTAATTGCTGGATGTGTCCTTTATGAATCCCTGCCACCTACTGGTAAGTGTTATGCATGTGGGGTTGATGTTTCTGGAAATATATCTCATTGTGAAGCAGTTTGGAAACTCAGCTCATGTAGGGACACTTAAGCATTCGGCTGCTGCTTGGGATCACGTTTCACTTAGCAATAACTCCGCATCTGTTCTAACTTTAGTCACCCCACTCAGCAAAAAATAGACATATCTGTGGTCTCCAGGTGTAGATTCCAGCAGATTTAAGTTACCTCTCAACCCGAACAACATAACTTACCAGAGCTATGGGTCATGACATTGAATCTAGAAAAATACACCTACTGTACACACTGTATGTTGTCCATTAAAGTTGCAACATGTCTTCTTGTTTTTCAAAAATGGTGTTTTCCTCGAAAGATAGAAAAGAAAACCATCTCTGCTGCTGATAGCACCTGTAGTTTGTGAGTTTTAAACCTTTGTGTTCCAGGTTGAGAATAAATTTATACATTTTTTATACCCACTTATTCCAAGCAAGGGTCACGATGGGGCAGTAGTCATAGGGCGAGATGTGGTGTACAACTTGAAGAGGACACCAGTCTTTCACAGGGCCACATTTAGACAGACAAACTCATTCACACACTCACATCTATGGTCACTTTGAGGTCACAGATTCAATGAACTTGCAAGTCTTTGGGAATTGAAGGAAACACTCAGAGGGCACCCACGGGTACACGGGGAGAACATGCAAACTCCACACACAAAGGACCAGGTGGGAGGCGATCCCATGACCTTCTTGCTGTGAGGCAACAGTTCTAACCACTAAGCCACCATGTTGCCCCTGCACAGGATGATTTTTTTTTTTTATACATATACCTTTTACCCATAAATATAAATATTATGAATATACCATGGCTTATATACATTTGGTATATTTAACTGTATTTCATGATTGTTCATTTAAGAATAAATGTCTCCATGTGTAACAGTCTGTAAGAGTCTGTGTGAGATGTCACGGCAGTGCACAAAGGCCATTTTTTTGATGAAATCAGCATGTGAATCCAGGAGCAACCCAAGTGAATCACACACTTCAAACCCCACAAGAGAGAGTGTGAGACTGTGCAGTGCAAACCAATCATTAACTCACCAGCCCCATCTAATGTTAAAGCCATAACATAACAGTTAAGCACAGAATTACACAAATGGGAGAAAGAGTGATGTTTCTTAAATTCTTAGCGGTTTCTTAAACCGCTACTATATACGAGGTCTATTAGATAATAAACCGACCCTTTTATTATTTTTTTTAACTATATGGATTTGAATGACGTGCGATTACATCAATCATGCTTGAACCCTCGTGCGCATGCGTGAGTTTTTTCACGCGTGTCGGTGACGTCATTTCCCTGTGGGCAGGCCTTGAGTGAGATGTGGTCCCGCCCTCTCGGCTGAATTCCTTTGTTTCACACGCTGCTCGAGACAGCGCGCGTTGCTTTATCAAACTTTTTTCTGGACCTGTGAGGAATATCCAAGTGGACGCTATTCGAGAAATTAAGCTGGTTTTCGGTGAAAAGTTTAACGACTGATGAGAGATTATGGGGTGTTTCTGTCGGTGTAAAGACTTCCCATGGAGCGGGACGTCGTGCAGCGCTTCCAGGCGCTGTCGTCAGCCTGTTTCGACCTGAAAACATCCTAATTTAAGGCTTAATTCACCCAGGACGTCGTGAGAGAACAGAGAAGATTCAGAAGAGGCCGGCATGAGGACTTTATGTGGACATTCCACTGTTTAAGGACATTTTTTAATGAAAGACGTGGCGCAAATTCGCCGAGTCGTTTCCGTGACGACTCGGCAAATCTGTGTGTGCCGCGACATGAAAAACACCTCCATGTTGAAAACCATTTGTAAAATTCAGGCGGCTTTTGATGACTTTCAACAAGTGAGTAACTGAGAAATTGTTTAACAGCTTGGGCATGTTCCAACTTGCCCGTTAAGGTTTCCAACGGAGGTGTTTTTCCTGTCGCAACCCCCCGCGGTCGGGTCCGGCCCGACATGCGACTCTGCCCGCACGTTCTTTCATTACAAAATGTCCGTTAACAATGGAATGTCCGAATAAACTCCTCATGCCGACTTCTTCTGAAAGTTCTCTGACGACTTACTGGGTCAACAGAGCCTGAAATGTGGAATTTTTCAACTTGAAACGGCGAGACGCTGCCGCCTCGAAGCGCAGATCATCATCAGGCACCGTGGGCCGTCCTTACGGCGACACTACCAGACCAAAATCTCTCATCAGCTGTTAAAATTTTTACCGGAAACCAGCTGAATTTATCGAATGGTGTCCACTCAGTTGTGCCTTACAGTTTTGAAAAAAATTTGATCAAACAAAGCAGCAGTCTCTGAGCCATTCCTAAACAATGAAAAAATTGACGAGAGGGTGGGCGACTCCTCACTCAAAGACTGCCCACAGGTGAATGACGTAACCAACAGGCATGAAAAAACTCTTGCATGCCCACGAGGGTTCAAGCATGTCTGATGTAATCACACGTGATTCAAATCCATATGGTTTTTGAAAAAAATAATAAGGTCGGATACTTTTCTAATAGACCTCGTATGTAATGAACCTGGAACCTTCTCACCATGAGGCAACAGTGCTAACCACTAAGAAAACCTTTTTGAAATGATCCAGTACTATAATCTCGTCAACTAGAAGTGAACTGGAAGGATCTCGATGCGTGTAGCCACAAGCAATCATAATAAATAGTAATACTGCTTTTCTATTTTTAAGACTATTTGCAACTCTTGCAAGTAGAAGAAGAAAATCTCAACAAGATGGAAGACAAACAAGAGCAGTCTGTCTGTTCCACTTGGGGGGAACAGAGCTTTGAATTCTGGCAATATTGCCATCATTTCATGTTGAAAAATGTGAGTACAATTGTAATTTGCAGTGCAATTTGTGAAAGTCCAACTCCAGGAAATTGTGGGACTCTATCAAAGCCAACATGGAGACTAAAAGGAAGACAGTGTTTGTCATCGATGAGTTAAGAGGGCAAATGAGCTGAGTCATTTTTACTCTCAATTTCAAATCGATAGCACTAAGGATTGCTGTGTTGATCTGAAGGATGTGACGTGATTCGAAGGACAGGATTTTGATAGCCTCTGATGTTGTGGCAAAAGCTTTTTAATCCATGTATGGGAAAAAAGCAATAGGGCCGGACAAAATGTCCACTTTTCTGCTGAAAACATTTGTAGACAAGCTAATGCCTGCTTGGCAGCAGGGTTTTTCAGCTCTCCACTGACACATAGACAGTTCTAGAAATCTGGAAAAAAAACAAAAACATCATAATCCTGTTAGATAATATCTGTGCTAATTCCTTATTTTATGTTGGTTATCAAGTGTTTGCCTTTGTTATCTGTTTGGAAGTCTCTGAGACCTGGATTAAAGTTTAAACATGAGTTAAGTTTCACTTCCAGCACGCATGTCCAAGTTTTAGATAGAGGGAGAGCTCCCCGTCTGTGAGAGCCAGTAAAATTAACATTGTGAAATAAATCACGCCCACTGTAATGCCCACATTGTCTTGTATACGTAAAGGTGTTGTGCGAGCCATGTTCTTGGTCTTTTCACAACATGGACTCCATCTGTGAAGACCCAGGCCTAATTTTCAACGTGACTTTTAAAATAAATAAATTCAAAATGAGGAATATATCGATTTGGTTCTTTGTAAGGGACAGTATATTATATAAACAACTGGAAGAAATTACAATCCCAGTCCCAAAAAAAGCTATGTCCTCAGGAGGACAATGATTACAGACCTGTTGCACTCACCTCAAATGTTTTTAGAGCATTAGAACAGCTTATGATAGATGCACTTCGAACTGATGTGGAGCCATTTTTAAACAGTTACTAGTTTGCTTATGTGACCTGTGGGACCATTGTGTCCGGGACAGCGGTGGGATCGAACCCCAGACTGCTCGAACTAAAGACCAGAGCTCTACCAGGTCAGCCAAAGGAGAATCCCCCGTTAGCCAAGCTAGGGGGAATGCCTTTTCAATTAGGACCCAGGACCTTCATCCTGCTACATATCTCGCCACCTTTTTTGACTTTGTCCCGAAGTCACAGGTGCATTTAAGCATGTTCTGTGACTACCCACATCCTGCCGACAACGCCAAACGTGAGCGTAGGACCTTTGTGGCCGGGACAGTGGCGGTCTCGAACCCAAAACGTGCCCCCCCCCCATCCGTCCGTTCAGCACCCAGACCAACTTCCAACATTTCACTGTGTGTTATGTGTTCATTCATTTTAGTTATTTGTTATGCAATTGCGTATGTAGGTTATTGTCGTAATTATTTATATAACTGTCCTGCCGGTGGTTTCTGTGTTTTTAATGTGTGCACTGAGCTGTCATCCAACTGTCAGTGTGATGTGATCAGGTGACAGGCCCCTCCCCATGCTGTGTGCGATCAGACCTCGCTGTCTGGCCCCCATGTGATCAGATCTGTACATACATATAAGCATTTTATGCAAGTGTGCCTCCCCTCAGCATGCGGGGGGCATGACACGCACGAGACATATGCACCACATGTGTATGGCCTTTTTGCAACTCCACACTCGTGGGGGCACTTAGACAAATTTCACATCCAGCTCGACAGTAATTGTCTGATGACTGTTTTCGTGTTAACAGTGCAAATGTCCACACATTTTCTAAGTGCCAAGCGAGTGGTATTAGATGTTCGTGTGTGTCAGCTGGAATTTGGCCAACACCTGCTGCGAGAGGGTTCGATGGGCTCTCACAGCCCACACTCTGTCTTTCAGCTACTGGTGTGCGCAAATAGTTGTAGCAACAGGTGTACGAGGCATTAGAGGTAGCTACGATTTTACACATTTTGCATACAATTCCTGCTTCATGCGCGCTTCATGCGCAAGTCGACCACATTCGTACTATGTGTGAAGGGGCCCTAAACGATACTAAGTCCTGGATGACCCAAAACTCTTTGAATATAAATTAAAACAAGACTGAAATTAGAATGTTTAGATGTGGTACAACAGATTTACTGACATGTATAATTGCATGTCATATGGGGAATATATGTCATATAGAGAAATCATTCTTTGAAGAACAATTCTGTGTCACCATTCAAAGCAGGTGAAAAAGTAATTATAAAATAATAAAAACAGATTTGTTTGAGATACAAATATTCAGTCATTATGATCATTATTATGTAACGCAGGAGTGGTGGCCAAGTGGTTAGTGCACTTGGTTTGAGTGCAGAATGTTCCCTGTTCAAACCCCACCCCTGCCACGTTTCTCCATATAATGTGGAGTTGTGTTCGGCGTAAATCTTGTGCCAAATCAACGTGCAGATCCACTTTAGATCTGCTGTGGTGATCCTGAGTGAAAACAAGGGAACAGACTTACTATGACAACTATGATGTAAAAATGAACATACGAGGTCTATTAGAAAAGTATCCGACCTTATTATTTTTTTCAAAAACCATATGGATTTGAATCACGTGTGATTACATCAGACATGCTTGAACCCTCGTGGGCATGCGAGAGTTTTTTCACGCCTGTCGGTTACGTCATTCGCCTGTGGGCAGTCTTTGAGTGAGGAGTCGTCCACCCGCTCGTCGATTTTTTTCATTGTTTAGGAATGGCTCAGAGACTGTTGCTTTGTTTGATAAAATTTTTTTCAAAACTGTAAGGCACAACTGAGTGGACACCATTCAATAAATTCAGCTGGTTTTCGGTAAAAATTTTAACGGCTGATGAGAGATTTTGGTCTGGTAGTGTCGCTTTAAGGACGGTCCACGGCGCCTGACGCCGATCTGCGCTTCGAGGCGGCAGCGTCTCGCCGTTTCAAGTTGAAAACTTCCACATTTCAGGCTCTGTCGACGCAGTAAGTCGTCAGAGAACAGAGAACTTTCAGAAGAAGTCGGCATGAGGAGTTTATTCGGACATTCCATTGTTAACGGTCATTTTGTAATGAAAGAACGTGCGGGCAGAGTCGCATGTCGGGCTGGACCCGACCGCGGGGGGTCGCGGCAGGAAAAACACCTCCGTTGGAAATCTTAACGGGCAAGTTGGAACATGCCCAAGCTGTTAAACAATTTCTCAGTTACTCACTTGTTGAAAGCCATTAAAAGCCGCCTGAATTCTACAAATGGTTTTCAACACGGAGGTGTTTTTCCTGTCGCGGCGCACACAGATTTGCCAAGTCGTCACGGAAACGACTCGGCGAATTTGCGCGTACGTCTTTCATTAAAAAATGTCCTTAAACAGTGGAATGTCCGCATAAATTCCTCATGCCGGCCTCTTCTGAATCTTCTCTGTTCTCTCACGATGTCCTGGGTGAATTAAGCCTTAAATTAGGATGTTTTCAGCTCGAAACAGGCCGACGACAGCGCCTGGAAGCGCTGCAGGACGTCCCGCTCCATGGGAAGTCCTTACACCGACAGAAACACCCCATAATCTCTCATCAGCCGTTAAACTTTTCACAGAAAACCAGCTTAATTTCTCGAATAGTGTCCACTCGGATATTCCTCACAGGTCCAGAAAAAATTTTGATAAAGCAACGTGCGCCGTCTCGAGCAGCGTGTGAAACAAAGGAATTCAGCCGAGAGGGCGGGACCACATCTCACTCAAGGCCTGCCCACAGGGAAATGACGTCACCGACACGCGTGAAAAAACTGACGCATGCGCACGAGGGTTCAAGCATGATTGGTGTAATCGCATGTCATTCAAATCCATATAGTTAAAAAAAAAAATAAAAGGGTCGGTTTATTATCTAAGAGACCTCGTATATGTATAATTACCATAAATTAGAAACAGACCAACACAGGACTTTGATCTTTAAAATAGATTTTATTTAACATTTTGTAATTCAACAGTTTACGATATACAGCTGACAGGACTAAGACATTTCAATGGATTTTGGCCCTAAAGGGTGAAGAACAAGAACATACACTGTTAGATAGACACGATATGATAAACGATACCAAAAGAACTGTGTTCTCTTTTCACTTGTGCTTTTCCTCTCCACTCCTGCTGTGAAAGAATTTACACTGGCAAAGCAACAACACAGCATTTGTCCACTGACACCTGTACATGACAGTTCCTTTCACCCATACCACTGAAAGAAAGGCATTATTTCTGGTTTACTTGTATCAAACTGGAACTGTGAATTAATACCAACTTACAGTTGCTTATAAAAAACTGATTTCTTTAAAGTGCAGAAACATTATGTTTATATGAACAGTAGTAAGAAATTCAAGAGGTATTGTTCAACCATAGGAAACAAGCTAAAATCAGTTTTCTTTTTAGTACAGTGGAGCGGTTGCACTTTAATTTTCACATGTAATAATGTCACAAATCATGCAAAACATTCTTCAACCACCACAACAGCCACGTCAGTGTAAAGTGATCTTAAATAATATATTTATTCATCATCAAAAATGTGGCTCAATTCTTAAAATGCGCTTACTAGTGTGCTTTTTCCAGCTTTTCTGGAAGACCAAGTATGTCAGACAGATCTTGGTCTTTGGGCAATTACAAAAATCCTTTTATCATTAAGCAATCACTGGAAAACAATCTTAAAAAACATATTGTAAATTTTGTTTGGTGTGCTACTATAACTTGACTGTTTGCATGTACTTCCTCTGTCACTGCCGCTTCAGTTGGTATCACATTTAAGGTGGATTATGTATTTTTACTATTGGAACATCTTCAAAGGGGTAAAGGGATTAAAACTTTGTGTAAATCAATAGACTGCCTAAGTTTACAAGATGATCTACCTGTGTGCCACCAGCTGCACATGTATGGGATTGTTGCATTTAAGAGGTTTGAAATTACATAGATGTATCCTGAAACTAGGTTCTTTATTATTTTCTTTAAGTTCTAAATCTTAGGTGTGATGGCTACCAATTCCAATTTTGCTGTACTTGTGATGCAGACTCTACACTATGAAAACCTTGTGGGTTTTTTTTTTAATATTGATTTATAATCTATGAAGAAGTTGTAAATGGTATACAATTGTTTATTTTGTGTAACCGTTGTAGACCATGCTACCTGTCTGTGTCCTTGGACAAGATACTAAATCTGCATGGTCTGAGTCCACCCAGCTGTAAATGGTTACCAGTCTTGGCTGGGGAAGTAACCTGTGTCGGACTGGTGCCCTGTTCAGGTGGACTCGGAGACTCTTATCTGCTTGACACAATGGAATCCGGAGATAAGCACTTGCACTAATGGGCCTCACAACAGTTTCATTACTGTGTCCATATATATATATATAGACCTATTTCTCTCAAATGTTCACAAATCTGTCTAAATCTGTTAGTGAGCACTTCTCCTTTGCTGAGATAATCCATCCCACCTCACAGGTGTGGCATATCAAGATGCTGATTAGACAGCATGATAATTGCACAGGTGTGCCTTAGGCTGGCCATGATAAAAGGCCACTATAAATTGTTAATTTTTTCACATAGCACAATGTCACAGATGTCACATGTGTTGAGGGAGTGTGTAATTGGCATGCTGACTGCAGGAATGTCCACCAGAGCTGTTACCCGTGAACTGGATGTTCATTTCTCTACCATAAGCCATCTCCAAAGTTTCATAGAATTTGGTAGTACATCCAACCGGCCTCACAACCACAGACCACGGGTAGCCGGACCAGCCCCCGGACCTCCACATCCAGCATGTTCACCTCCAAGATTGTCTGAGACCAGCCACCTGCTGCAACAATTGGTTTGTAGAACAAAATAATTTCTGTACAAACTGTTAGAAACCATCTCAGGGAACCTCATCTGCATGCTCGCCGTCCTCATTGGGGTCTCGACCTGACTGCAGTTGATCGTAACCGACTTCAGTGGGCAAATGCTCACATACAATAGCATATGGCTGCCAATCAACTCTATGCAAAGGAGATGTGTTGCACTGCCTGAGGCAAATGGTGGTCACAGCAGATACTGACTGGTTTTCTGACCCCCCAGACATCCCCAATAAAGCAAAACTGCAGATTTCAGAGTGGCCTTTTATTGTGGCCAGGCTAAGGCACACCTGTGCAATAATCATGCTGTCTAATCACCATTTTGATACTCCACACCTGTGAGGTGGGATGGATAATCTTGGCAAAGTAGAAGTGCTCACTAACACAGATTTAGACAGATTTGTGAACAATATTTGAGAGAAATTGTTTTTTTTGTGTATATCAAAAATGTGTTAGATCTTTCAGTTCAGCTCATTAAAAAATGGGGGCAAATACAACAGTGTTGTGCTTATATTTTTGTTCAGTGTATCTATCTATCTATCTATCTATCTATCTATCTATCTATCTATCTATCTATCTATCTATCTATATATATATATATATATATATATATATATATATATATATATATATATATATATAGTGGCATATTTAATTTGTAGGTTATACCTGGGCTTTCATTAAGTAAAAAATACATAATCCTTTGGTATCAGCAGTGACAAATTAATCACACAATTAGTCATTTTAGTGTGCCATGCAACCACAATCTTTTTTGTCCAGTGGTTGGCAATTTACAAACTCCTAAGAGGAAAATACCAAATACACAATACCTGTGCATGACACATTGTTGAATTGCTAATATATGACAATTCTAGACAAACTGCTGGACACAAATGACTGAATGTAAGAAGAGTTTGAAAAAATGACAAATGTAATTTGTCATTTTATCAATGTTATTGACCAGAGTGGTGAAAGAATACAAGTGCACCATAGAATCTTGTTGAAACCACAAAATCATCACAGAAATGTTAATGAATTGAAAAATTTACAATTTAACAGTGCTTGCACATTTGCGTTAGAGTTTTTCTTTTGTTCTCTTTTCTTTTGCTATACAAATGTGCGTTTTAACATGTCAAACAGAATGATCAGGCAAAAAGACTTTTAAGAGCCACAGAATATTAAAAAGCATTGTTAACAGAAACACACTGTGATGTTAGAGAATACCACATTGACTGGCACTGGGTAAAACAACTTGTAAAAACTGTCATGTAGCTGTAGTTGCCAATGTCAAAGTGGAAAACCAATCATTCTTTTGTACTGTAATTCAAGTTTCAATTTGTTTGGCAATGGTTGTAATATCAACTGTTTTTTTTTTCCTTCATCTATTTTTCTGTGAATGCAACTTCATGAATACAACAAAAAAGTGGTCCTATTGAATATCAAAAATTAATAAACGCAGAAGATAAATTATGTAGTCCTCTTTCTCATCTTTTAGAACAAAATATTTGCAAAATGTAGAGTGGATATTAGCAGAATAGGGCTAGTGCTAATATGTTAGAGGTACACTGACATTAACACTGACATTAGGCCTGCTCTACATGCAGACTCACCAGTAAGAGCTAATCCACTACACCCAGAGAATACACAATACACCTGACAATTACTACACTACAAAAAAAGGAAATCAAAATTCAACAATGCCCTCCCAACACAATCCAAACAAAACCTCACCCTCCCACCTGTAAAAGCAAAGCTAGACACCCACATACACACAGTCTAATTATATATTTTAACATTACTGTACAAAGAGAGGAGGAGCTGTGGGACAGCGAATGTGGCTAGTCAATATTGGTAGGTTGCATACTGACTAGCGCAGTGGTTAAGCTTCACATACTACAGCAGTATCACACAAGACAGGCAATTACAAAAACTACATGCTGTCCTGATAAACACCGAGAGTAACAAGTTTAAATGTACTTTTTTTTTTAACAAATCCAGTGTAATTAAGAAACTGTAATCAAGTGCAACTTGAATCTCCTATGAAATCAGGTCATTTATTTTCTCTACAAACCAGTAAGATAATTTAGCGTGCAGATGATCTATTTCATTGCAGGATCTTCATGAGACAAGGTTTATTGTAAATGTTTATATATATATATATATATATATATATATATATATATATATATATATATATATATATATATATATACATGAGGTCTGTCCAAAAAGTATCGAACCTTTTTATTTTTTTGCAAAAACCATATGGATTTGAATCATGTGTGATTGCATCAGCCAAGCTTGAACCTTCGTGCGCATGCGTGAGTTTTTTCACGCCTGTTGGTTGCGTCATTCGCCTGTGAGCAGGCTTTGTGTGAGCAGTGGCCCACCCCTCTCGTCGGATTTTTATTGCGAATAAATGTCTGAACAATTTGGAGCTTTGCTGCATCAAATTTTTCCAGAAACTGTGAGAGACCTCCAGGTGGACACCATTCGGAAAATTTAGATGGCTTTCAGCGACAATTTTATGGGGATTACACAGATTGAGTGCTCCAGCCGGTTTAAAGACCGCCCACAACGTCTGAGAGCGCGGCGCGCTCCGAGCGCCGATCAACATGCTGAAACCCCACTGAAACAACCAGATCATTTCAAACGTGAAGGCTTTGTTGATCCGGGATGTCGTCTGACTTTCACAAAAAAGGCAGAAGGCGTGGACATCAGCACTTTTTCAGCACATTCCACTGTTACAGGAGTTTTTTTTCATGGAAAGAGAAGCGGAGGATTGCGCCACCGTGCCACTCATGGCGTGGGACAAAACCACCTCCGTGTTGGTCAAAGCCTGCTCATAGGTGAATGACGCAACCGACAGGCGTGAAAAAAGTCACGCATGTGCACAAAGGTTCAAGCTTGGCTGATGCAATCACACGTGATTCAAATCCATATGGTTTTTGCAAAAAATAAGAAGGTCCGATACTTTTTGGAAAGACCTCGTGTCTATATATATATATATATATATACACACAACCCCTGGCAAAAATTATGGAATCACCGGCCTCGGAGGATGTTCATTCAGTTGTTTAATTTTGTAGAAAAAAACAGACATGACACAAAACTAAAGTAATTTCAAATGGCAACTTTCTGGCTTTAAGAAACACTATAAGAAATCAGGAAAAAAAAAATTGTGGCAGTCAGTAACGGTTACTTTTTAGACCAAGCAGAGGGAAAAAAAATATGGAATCACTCAATTCTGAGGAAAAAATTATGGAATCATTGAAAACAAAAGAACGCTCCAACACATCACTAGTATTTTTTTGCACCACCTCTGGCTTTTATAACAGCTTGCAGTCTCTGAGGCATGGACCTAATGAGTGACAAACAGTACTCTTCATCAATCTGGCTCCAACTTTCTCTGATTGCTGTTGCCAGATCAGCTTTGCAGGTTGGAGCCTTGTCATGGACCATTTTCTTCAACTTCCACCAAAGATTTTCAATTGGATTAAGATCTGGACTATTTGCAGGCCATGACATTGACCCTATGTGTCTTTTTGCAAGGAATGTTTTCACAGTTTTTGCTCTATGGCAAGATGCATTATCATCTTAAAAAATGATTTCATCATCCCCAAACATCCTTTCAATTGATGGGATAAGAAAAGTGTCAAAAATATCAACATAAACCTGTGCATTTATTGATGATGTAATGACAGCCATGTCCCCAGTGCCTTTACCTGACATGCAGCCCAATATCATCAATGACTGTGGAAATTTACATGTTCTCTTCAGGCAGTCATCTTTATAAATCTCATTGGAACGGCACCAAACAAAAGTTCCAGCATCATCACCTTGCCCAATGCAGATTTGAGATTCATCACTGAATATGACTTTCATCCAGTCATCCACAGTCCACGATTGCTTTTCCTTAGCCCATTGTAACCTTGTTTTTTTCTGTTTAGGTGTTAACGATGGCTTTTGTTTAGCTTTTCTGAATGTAAATCCCATTTCCTTTAGGCGGTTTCTTACAGTTCTGTCACAGACATTGACTCCAGTTTCCTCCCATTCGTTCCTCATTTGTTTTGTTGTGCATTTTCAATTTTTGAGACATATTGCTTTAAGTTTTCTGTCTTGACGCTTTGATGTCCTCCTTGGTCTACCAGTATGTTTGCCTTTAACAACCTTCCCATGTTGTTTGTATTTGGTCCAGAGTTTAGACACAGCTGACTGTGAACAACCAACGTCTTTTCCAACATTGCGTGATGATTTACCCTCTTTTAAGAGTTTGATAATCCTCTCCTTTGTTTCAATTGACATCTCTCGTGTTGGAGCCATGATTCATGTCAGTCCACTTGGTGCAACAGCTCTCCAAGGTGTGATCACTCCTTTTTAGATGCAGACTAACGAGCAGATCTGATTTGATGCAGGTGTTAGTTTTGGGGATGAAAATTTACAGGGTGATTCCATAATTTATTCCTCAGAATTGAGTGAGTCCATATTTTTTTCCTCTGCTTGGTCTAAAAAAGTAACCATTACTGATTGCCACAATTTTTTTTCCTGATTTCTTATAGTGTTTCTTAAAGCCAGAAAGTTGCCATTTGAAATGACTTTAGTTTCGTGTCATGTCTGTGATCTGCTTTTTTTCTACAAAATTAAACAACTGAATGAACATCCTCTGAGGCCGGTGATTCCATAATTTTTGCCAGGGGTTGTATATTTGTGTGTGTGTGTAGGGTACATAAAGCTTAATAAAACCTTTAAAAAACACTTAAGTAATTGTTGTTACATAAGTATTTCGCACATCAACTTTCCTTTGAACACAACGAAGCTGCTTCAAACATGAATTTGTTCAAAACATGATCAAACTGTCTTTCTTTTAGCCACAGGAGTGAATTCAAATCCAGAGATCAAAACATGGTATGGAGAAGTTAAAATAACAGAACAACCTAAGACAACAACCTACTACTGTAGAAGTCGTTTGAGCATTTATTTTAACACACTAGTCAGAAATTGGTGGATTTGGGCGAGCCACTATTTTTGTTGGCCACTGCATGCTAACATCATAAAGCTTGATAGTTCTTCCTTGGCCTGTCACAATAGTTGCTTTTGTTTATTTATACATTATTCCATATATGACAGTGATTAAAAGACATGATCATTTTTAAGACCAGTTTATGCATTTAATAATGTGAGTACAGAATTTTAAAGACTAATAAACTTTTGATTGTTAAGAATATTCAGGCATCTGAATTGGAATGTTGAAGGAAATATATGAACTCCCAGCCATTTAAAAATTGCACTTAAATTATGAAGGATTTTAGATTAAGAAGTAAAGCATTTCATATATGTGTGTGTGTGTGTGTGTGTGTGGTGGGAAAGCTTTAAACAGTTGACAAACTGCCTTGGTCATGTAAATGGCTTCTTCTCATTCAGTTTAAACCCAAAATGTTTCCCATCGCAGCAGGCTGTGGAGTGTGGCTTTGAAACAAAGTTCATTTGCACGTATTCATCCAAACCTTCTGGTTGTAATTATGCAGTCATCTGGTAAAAAAAAGACCTACTGGCCTCAACTAACATTTTATTTTCCCTTCAACTGCTTCATTATCACTTTGTGTGTGTGAGTACATATGTGTGTGCAGGGGCGCCGCCAGCGATTTTGGGGCCCATAAAAAGAAATCTTACTGCCCCCCCATATTATTTTGCCAGTATTATAACTGTATTAGGGGCCTCTCTGGGCCCCTGTCAGTCATGGACCCCGAGAATCCTTTTCCTTATTCTCCCCTTTTCGCCACCACTGTGTGTGTGTTTGTGTGTGTGTGATTGTGTGTGTGTGAAACCAGACAGACGATGACAGCAACAGCGGCATGGACAAAAATGACAGCCAAACATTTATCCATGTAGGGTAGTAAAAAATAAAAAAAAACCTGGCTTGTAAATGCTGAACTGCATGAAAGGAAAATAATTCTGGTGTGACACTTTCAAGGGGAGATAATTTGACTTTTGTGCTTATTTGATGCATCATATAATTCATTATCATGTTCATTATCACATGTCCTTCTAACCCAGTTGGTGGAATTCCATAAAAATTCACAAAAGGGATACACAATATACAATGCAAAACTCTGACCTGACATCGTCAAGAGGACAAAATTGGATATTCTAATCCAATTACATTTTTTCCATGAATCTGACTGGTTAATCCTGTGAGATTTTAGACCATAAAATATCACGTGGATGGTGGCAAAATGTTTGACATTTCACATTTAATGTTATTCTGCGCCCTGGCCGCGCACGCTGCTAGGCAGATGTAAATAATTACACTGTCACTTGAGGGCGACAGAAACTAGTGCAGCGTGAACGATGCCAAAATGCGTGGATTTAATGGATTTAACTGGATTGATTGATGGACTTACCGTGGATTTAATTCAATGCAGCCAAAAGGTCGACAAATCTGTGGGTCTGCTAACAGAATTTCCAGTTTGGCATGAAGACGCTGTTGCTCCGGTAAGCGTTGACGAGCCGACCACACCCTTTCATAACGATTCGCCGACCGAATTACTTCCAGAAAAATAAACCGTGCAAACAATGGGAATAACCCGCTGTATCTGATGATTTGGTAAAAAACTAAATTTACAACCGTAAAATCCAGCATTGATGTCCGCAAATCATCAGACACAACAGTGTTATTCCCTAATTGGAGTATTGTTGGTGACATTCTAATGTAAACAAACAGAATGGGGGAAAAAAAATCGAGAGCAGAAAAATTATTAAGGTCATGTCCATATAACATACGAGAAGTTGATAGCAATTATTGTGACAGGCCTAGTTCTGCAAAACATATTTCGTTGCTCTAACTTTTATGTAACAGATTTTGTTTTAATAAATGCAGAAATGTGTGCTTGTTTCATTATGCTCGCTGTGTTTCTTGTCACAGTATTTGAAGTTATGTGCTTTATTTCAGTCTCTCTGCATTGTAGCATTCATCAACACCATTTATTCCCATAATGTGCCAGAAGTATCCTGAGTGTCAGCATCAATCCATCTTGTGTGTGTTTTTTTTAATTATTTATTTTGGAATGCTATAAAAAATGTGCTCTTCTAAAACTATGTCTAGTTTTAGTAAAAAGGTGCAGATTTAGTATGAAATTGTGCTTAACTATTGTTAAATGTGCTGTAAATTCAATCGGGTAACAACATAAGGTTACATTTAACAACGTTATGTTGATGTGCTCAGTGCTCAGAACTGCACACACCACCAAGACGTTTAAGGTTTAATCTGGATCTGTTCATTCACTGATTTGTTTTTTTCACGGGAGTTGGCAAAAGATTGAGCCTGGCATGCAAGATATGCAAGATAATTTGATTTTTTTGGTAAATCCAGAAAACGGGGCTAACACTGGAAAATTTCAAACAATTCTTTGAT
This sequence comes from Thalassophryne amazonica, assembly GCF_902500255.1. NCBI lineage: Eukaryota > Metazoa > Chordata > Actinopteri > Batrachoidiformes > Batrachoididae > Thalassophryne > Thalassophryne amazonica. Next base: position 49,347,953 of record NC_047114.1, read on the forward strand.
ATGGGTTTACAGGGTAAGAATGTGCCATGAGTGCTCTTCCTTCCAATGGGCTGTCATCCCCCAAAATGACATATGATGTCACAACAGAAATTAGAAGATATACTCAGGCAAGCACCCGCCTCTGTCTCGGCAAATGCCAGTCTTTAATATCTCTGACTACAACAGGGGAAGGCCATTGGATGTCATTCCACATTTTTGTGATGTCATAAGGAATGAATCTTATCTATCTTGCAAGCCTATAGAACTCAGATAAAGATACAAAAATGGAATATTGATATGGATTGTGCAGATCACCAGCAAAACTTAAGCAGCTCTCCTCTTAACCCAGCAACCGTGCCTCTGGAAAATATCAATGAAATCCATCTGCTTTGGGAATACAGTATGTCCAATGACAAACAAACAAATGTGATCACATAACCTTCACCCTCCTCCGGCAGTTGGAGGAGGCAATAAAGCAGAAGCTACAATGTGAAACAAACACTGGAACTAGACACGACAGCCTCAAATCTGTGTCCAAATGCAAAACAGGCATAGAGCACAGATCTGAGCCCTGTTCTTCATAAGTCATGTAAAAGATTCAAGATAAAATGGCTGGTCCAGAGTCTGCTAATCCTGACTACACCAATCTGGTTTCTTTGATTCTTTGAAATCAAGTTAGGATTTGATACCTACACAATCTTTTCTATCACGTGTACACTACTAATCTATAGGCTGAGATACAAATCCAGTTGGGTCTGCTTCAGGTTAATTGTATGTGTCCTTGTACGAGACACTTTGGACTCTATCTTTCACCGTGGTGCAAGGTAGTCTACCACTCAACATAAGTAAAAAAAAAAGACCTGCAATTTTACAAGGTCGTCATCAACATCATCTAGAAATTCTGCACAGGAAGAACAGGGCCCTGATCTTCATGTCACTGTCTAAAGGAGGAAAAAGTAAACATTTTTCATGTGTTTATTATATTAGACCACCAAAACCTAATGTAAACAGTTAAACTCCAGCCATACCTCAGGATCGCTCATTTATAACTGATTGTACCATTTTGAAAAACTCATGATTGATGCCCCTTTCTTTTCACTCCCTCCAACATTATCACAACATCAAATTGAAGTCAAAGATAAGGAATAGAAAACAATTAATTGTTAATTAAAATTCAGAAATTTTTAGCTATTTGATTTTTTTTTTTTTTTTTTACAAAATAAACAGGCTGTATTATTATACCCCCGTCACACATAGCCAGAATAAGGCCGGATGGCATCAGAATGACAATTCGGTCCACATCCAAAAAGTGTCGAACTGCAGTTCGAAAACCTTCTGACAGCCATCTGTGAGAATCCACACAGTTGGTTCCAATCAGCCGGTGGCCCCGAGTGTGTTGCACATGTTCAAAACCCTCCAGATGCCGTTGAGATGGGACACCTATCTGACGTCGGTCCATGTGCGGTCTGAGCACCATCTGACTGCAATTTACATATTCTAATGGCGGAAAAACAGGATCCGAAATGATTTGAGCATGTATGAGGGAAACTTGAGATGGATCTGTCATGGCAAAGCCTGCTGGTATGACCTGCATGTGTCATGTATAATTATGTCCACCTACAATGTCCCCCTTTCGGAAGCACAAAGGATTTGCGTGCACGCCGCTGCAAATCTGAACAGGTTGTTATATCCACAACAGGCCGTACAGTACAGATATCTGTCCAATCCTTTCCATGGGTGACGTAAATAATGTGAACTATTGTCTCCATCATATCTCTATATACCACGGGCAGCTGTGCCTCTCTGTGGTCTCATGTGCAGTAACGCATCAGGTTCAGAGCTGAATGGATCTCACCACTGTAATATATGATCACCTGCTAACTCTGTAGGAGATATGACATGAAACTGTTGTGCCAGGCCATGACAGCAGTAATAAACATGAATCTCACCTCCAATAACAATCCAGTCTCATGGCATGTCGTGATTCAGGAGCACAAAATATACATTAATCTATCAGTTTGTGATATTGTGACAAAAAGCGCCTCATTTTCGTCATGGCAGCACAAATTCATTCTCATTCATTCTGTGATGGCTGCACAAAATTAAAAGTGAAGCAGGGGGGTTGGGGGTGGTTATAGTTATGGTGGGGGGAAGAAGTATGGTTAGGTTATGGTTAAGGTTAGGGTTGGGGTAAGAGTAGGGTTAGTAATAGAGAGTTAAAAAATCCCGTCCCGAAAATTTGACTCATTTCGTGATGGGAGCACGAAAAAAACAAAACAAAACATGAGACTGGGCTGCCAATAACAGCCCCAGAGTGTTTCACAGTGCAGGATGGATGTGGACCTGGGACTGCAGCCTGTTATTAAAATCCTCTCACTCTGCTGCTGTGTGCTGTAACCAACTGCACAAAAATAAGTCCCATGTGACAATCCAACCATTGCGGTGTACAGAGTTGTGTTGTGCTGTTGAAGTGAGCCAAAACACACAAAAAAAGAAATTAAAGTTCCCTGGAAAGGCTGCGTCTGACACATGGGACAGCATGGCTCACTGCCAGCAATGTCCAGTAGCTGACAACGGCGCACACGTGCGCACACACGCCACGCACGCATGTGTGCAGCACATGCACGCACACGCATAGCTGCTCATTCAGCCGTTATGAACACACACAAACACACCCAGTGATCATGTCATCAGTCCAGCACCTAGTCTACGCACACACGCATGTGAGGTCAGTAGCGCTGGGAAGTGGAGGACGAGCGCAGATGTGACTACATGAGTGAGTGATGCTGGCTTTGACACATTTGGCGTGAGTCTGGTCCATACATTGGTTGTACTCCAGTGTCCAGTACCGGCAGGGACTGTGCAAAGAGAGGAACACAGCGCTGCCTCCCACTCCGATCCCGTGTTTGCCAACCAGACATTTGGAAATCAGGCAGTCTTCACCGTCTTTTATGGCCATCTGACTGCAGTCTGTGTCATCTACCTGTTGTCCACAAACACTTTGGATGTCATCGTGCAGGTGTGGACGAGATAATCTGGATGCGTTCTGACATGGCTGACCACGCCTCTTTCCCTCCCGACTGCATCCGATTATGGCAATATTTGCCGTTTCGGGCTGGTTCCTGCATATTCTTGCTATGTGTGACGGGGGCTTTACTGTTACATTATAATAAAGAGTAAATCTAATTTAAAAATACTATACAGCTAAAACAAAACTATATTGTTCAGATAACAATGAATAAAATGCTATATAATCTGTGTGCGCATGGGTTTAAAAAATCTGCATTTTGAGGCAAAGAACCTCTGTGCCTTCTGTATCTCCATCCGTCACAGCTCAGAGGTTAAGAAAATAAGATATGTCAAAAGGTTAAAAAGGCTGCCAGACTCAAGGCCATATCAGCCTCTCTGAGATATATGTTTTTGGTAATATGCGTTAACACTAAACATTACAAACACTATAATCCATGGGAGACAAGACATTCACCAATTTTGATCTTTTTCCTAAGTGCATCCTCTGCTCAATGGCCCAGGTTCTCCTTCATATACCATATCTAAAATAAATTTCACTCTGAAAAAAACTACTTGGAAGACTTTAGAAGAGGTGGCACTTCAGTACAGAATTATGTTGACCTGCTTTTGGGTATGTGTAGATGTTTTAAACACTGTTAGATGGTTTTCCTCCCTATGCTTGTAACACACCCCCTAAATGCAGCAGCATACTGTATTTCATCATCAAACTTAGACAAAAGCAGCTTATAATTCGGTTCCAAACCGAAGTCTGTCAGATAAGATTATATGACCCTTTACACACTTTTTGGGAAAATGGGACACAAGCTGGAAAACGACCTGCACACCGGAGATACTTTTATAAATATACTGACAGACTGCTTTTGTCATCCTTGTTTTCTGTACTGTTATGTTGTTGTTACACATGCACACCACTACACACGTGGACAATCACGACATGAGATTAGTTTTGCTTTCCAGTTGTTCCAGTTACAAAGCCAAGTGATTAGTTAGGTGGACTCCCCCACTCCTACTTGTTACCCACCACCCACTTATTTTTGCATTGTTACAGGAAGGTTCCATGCCTTTTCCACAACCCAGTCACTCTAGCCCATAAAGTCTGCAGCCAGCTTTAGTCAACACAAGGTTTTCACAAGTGAGGAAGAACATCAAACCACAAATGTGTTACTGCACTGGGAACCTGAGAAATGAACAGTGCAATTTGTTTTCACCTGTTAAAAAACACTGCATTTGTGTGTCTGAACCTGTGAGTGATGCAAAGTATACAGTACAGTGAACCATCAAATCTAATCAATAGAGCAGGATCTTACAGAAATATTTGCAGGACAACACCTTCCCAGAGGGCTTCAGTCACAACAGCGGGTACAGGCAACCAGTAGGATTTCCTTGAAATACTTGAAATACTCATGTAGCCTTGTTCACTGTCCATCAACTACAGTACTACATCCTTGCCTGCAATTGATGCCTTTTATTTTGCAAATGTACCAGTGGCCATTGTTCTCCTCCATAGCATTAAAGGTGCATTATGGAGTGTTTGTTTTTCTTACATGTTAATCACTTTTTTAATATCTATGTGTGAACAGCAATGTGACCTGTGATGGACTGACAGCCTGTCCAGGTTGTACCCTGCCTCTCACCCAATGGCTGCCGGGATATGCTCCAGCTCCCCCGACCCTCAATCGGAATATGCAGGTACAGAAAATGAAAGAATAAGTAAATGAATGAATGAACACATTGTAACCCCCAAAATGTGTCATTCACCAACTTTCTTGCTTGCTTATAACAGCCTGTATACTGTTCTCTGTGCAATGGGATCTGGTTGGATTTCATGAAACAAGCCACTGGCTTATGTAGCTGTGGTGTTTCTAAATGTTCAAGTGTGTCATGCCCTGAATATACTTTCTATGGTCTTACCCTATGATTTAAGCAGAAACAGTTTAGCCAGAATCTATTGCATACCTAACAATCAGCTTCCAGAACAACACAGACCCTAGTAAGACATAAGAACACAAACAAATTATCTGCTAAAGCCTGTCATGCCAAACTGGAAAGAGAATGTCAGGAAACAATGTGAATCAACATAGGCATGGATATAGGAAAATAAAGCAGTTTCTGTTTGGTGTTGAGAATCAAATCCAACCCCAGTTTGGCTTTTATTCTATTCCATCATACTAGACAGATACGATAACATTATCGAAAAATGTGAATACAATATGATTTTGTTACCTGAAGTAACTAAATTTCCACTCATTTTATTGCACCAAACAAAATATTCTCTTGGGTGGATACCATCTATTCATTCACCCAAATTCAGAGGCATGTTCTGTCTAGTGAACTTGTTTAGTTCCTATTTATGTTTCATTTTTAGTACTAGGGGAGCTACGACCACTACCTTTGCACCCCCCCCCCCCCCCCCCACACACACACACACACACACACACAGGACTAAACCAAACCAACTGTTTTAGGTTCCTTAGATGACCCCAAAACACAATCAGGATGTACTCAAGATTAAAAATTGGCCGGAAAGCCAGTTATCCAAGAGGGCCACTAAAATAGTTCTTTTTTACTAAAACACCTTTACACAACATATAAACAACTTAAATATCACAGAGATTCAATGGGACAACCATTGCAGATCACAGCAAACTCATTTGTGCCTAAACTAAATTCATTCATGGGTTTAAGATTCAAAATGGCATCCAAAATGACCACCAATAGGCCCTTATCATTAAAATACATAGCAGGAACAAATAATAGACTTAATAATAACAGAAACCATTTGTGTTTTAGTGAAAAAAACCCTATCTTGGTGGCCATTTTGGACGCCATCTTGGATAACTGGCTTGAGGCCAGTTTGTATTTATAGCCAATGTAACAAAATAACTGCTGTCAGATCCATGAAACCTTGGTCAATGGCCAGTTAGCTGGGTGACAATAGGTTGCATACTTGTTAACGTTGTCCCATGAACAATATATCTGAGTGAGTGGACATGTTAGATTTATATCTTGCCAAATTACTTGACTAGATACAGTAGCTTGATCCATGACAGCAACCAAATTACTATGTATTGTATGTATTAAGTATTTCTATCATGATACCAGTTAAATCTACTGTCTTCAGTATGACGTGTCTGTTTCTATAGATTGTTAGCTCATGAGTATGAACCAGTACATTGGTGCACATTTGTAAAGAGAGAGGTGAGAGTAGGGTGTTGGGTTGGCTGCAACTTGAATCTTTGCCAGTGTATGTTATCATCAAACTCCATCATGCACCTTTAAGAAAATATAATCATAAAAATCCTTCTCACCGCAGTTGTAGTTTGAGGCTTATATACACTCAACATGTACAAGCTTGCCATGGCAATACTAGACCTTAAAATACATTTTCAACTGTTCTTTGTATGGGGCAGAATGATTTTACAATATACATCCAACATGTTGCAAAATTAATTATTTGTGGGTTTCTAAAATTAGTCCAGGGTTAAAATTATACATACAGCATTGAAAATATACATAAACCCACTTAGATTATGAATTCAGTGGTGCTGAAAGTACCAGAATGTCTTTTAACTTGCCAAGACCTCTTATATTTCTCATGCTTAAGACTGATGACAGCTGGTGGCTTCTCTGTACCAACATATGAAGGGTTTGTTAGAGGGCAATTGTTGGACTGAAAAACACAGTACAATAGGAAAGCCCATGGAGTTCAATGTAGATGTGAGATGAGACGAAATGAGAAAGTGGATCACAAATTTAAAACAAAAGAGGAATATCTCATGGAACAATATCAAAGTAACTGCAGATCTGAAGATCATCAGTTTGAATAATTATATATGAAGTAAGTTCATGTTATTGGGAAGAGTAGCCACTGTGCCTAGGTCTGGAAGAAGAACCAAGCTGTCACCCTCTGCTGAGAGCAAACAGGCTCAGATGGTTCAGAACAACCCAGGATGCACCAAAGCACAGAGCTGTCATGAAATGGAAGCCAAGTGAGTTGTACATCACATGGACTAAAAGCACTTCCTGAGGAGGGTGCGGCTATTTAACATCTGCAGGAAACTACTGTGAATGTTCCACCAGTCCACAGTAGCCAGCATCTTATTTCATACCGTGGTTACACTGACACCACATTCAAGAAGGACACATCCAGGCTGGACAAACTGTTCAGGTGGGCTGGCTCTGTGGTTGGCATGAAGCTGGACTCTCTGGTGACGGTGGCAGAGAAGAGAACACTGGACAAACTGCTGGACATTATGGACAATGCCAGTCACCGTCTGCACACCGTAAGAAAAAAAAAATCTGGACTATACTTAAAATTTGCGTCTGTGCTAGAAAAGACATTAATTTAATTGAACTTTCCCGATTCTGCCAAGCAGAGTTGTCAGACATCCAACTCAAATTCTGCCTGAAACTTGTTCACACAACCACAAGCATATGGTCAAGGTAAAACTTGCTAAGTGATATTCAGCTAAATATTTGGTGTACTCTATGTATAGCTTTGTCTCTGTATATAAAATCATGACCTGGTGTTGATTTCCAAAAAAGTAACAATAAATAAATGAATAAATATATAAATAAATATAACTTTGCACAAAATTCCTGGGTTTATTTTCTATTAAAGATGTATGTTGTACATATTTCTGCCCCAGAAACCAAACAGTCCAAAGAAATAATTGAAAGCCCAGTATTGCCACAACATTCATGTCCATGATTTGCATGGAAATATCTGACGGCAACTGTATCTATTATTTGATTCAAACTAACAGGATAATAATCTATAATCATCTGAACTTCACTCTCAGAAGCTAGAAAGTATTTCAGTGTCACCTCCCACAGCTATGCCATATTCAGTCCTTGTAGGCCTGAGGGATAGTCACTCTGTTAACATTTAAAATACTCAAGTTAAACATTTAATGTTCAGTTATATTCTTCTGCTGAGTTCTTAACCCATTAACAACAGCAGTAGAGGTCTTCACCAATCAAAATCAACACCAAAGATGAAATAGGCCAGTATAACACATATCCGTATTCAGATGAACACTTAGAGAACATGTGCCTCTCCCGAGGCCAAACTGTTCTGTGTTTATTTGTCCTTAATTAAGTTAAAGTGCAGGTGAGAAGTGCTGTAATATTCAAGTCCATTCTTGGTCTTGGGCCAGTCTCGCTACCTCCAAAGAACTGGTCTTTACTCAGTCTCGGACTCCTTGGAGGTGGCGAGATTGAGATAAAACCAGGACTGGAGTCAAGTACGACAACACTGCAGGTTAGAGTACTGTTTTAACAAAGGACAAATAACATAGAAATCAATAACACACAGATCTTGGAGTCACATCTGGCTCAAAATCTGGTCAACACTTCCTTGAAATGTCATGCTAACAATCAGATGGATGGGGCCAAAAATAAGATATCTTTGTTAAGGTAAACAGGCATTTGTCTAAAAGAAACCTAAGGTCAATAGGATCCAGCCCAAAATGGCCCAAGGATAAGTTGACAGAATTATTGTGGTATGGCCACAAATCCACCTAACATCAAATTTGACATATCTCATGTTATACTTTTGTATTGATATTAATTTTTAACATTCAAAAGAGGCCTTTTTGGGGGGGGGGGGGGGGTGGGGGGGGGTTAGCTTCAGCCAGAAATAACAAGCATAAAACAGTTGGAGTGCAAATACAGGCCTTTAACAAGTGCTTCAACAGACTTTCTTATTATGAACTGGTGTGAAGGGCAGATCTGGGAGCATGCTGGTGTTGCATGCTGCCAGAAACATTGCACGACAGAATCACCCTTGGTCCTGCGTGTCAACATCCCAGGCAGACAAACAGTCCATCCATACCTCTCATACAGTAAAAGTAAGTCCTTTCGGCTGCTCCCTTGTTTGCACTCGGGGTCGCCACAGCAAATCCAAGGTGGATCTGCATGTTGAATTGGCACAAGTTTTACGCCGGATGCCCTTCCTGACGCAACTCCACATTACATGGAGAAATGTGGCAGGGGTGGGATTTGAACCCGGAACCTTCTGAATTGAAACCAAGCGCATTAACCACTTGGCCACCACCCCTGCTACCTCTCATACAGTGCATCTGGAAAGTATTCACAGCACCGCGCGATTTCCACATTTTTTTTAATGTTACAGCCTTATTCTAAAATGGATGAAACTCATTTTTTTCCCTCAAAATTTTACACAACAGCCCATAATAACAATGTGAAAAAGATTATTATTATTATTTTTTTGCTAATTTATTAAAAACAAACAAACAAAAAAAACCCACTAAGAAATCACAAGTACGTAAGCATTTGCAGCCTTTGCTATGAAGGTCAAAATTGAGCTCAGGTGCATCCTGTTTCCACTGATCATACTTGAGATGTTTCTACAACTTAACTGGAGTCCACCTGTGGTAAATTCAGTTGATTGGACATGATTTGGAAAAGCACACACTTGTCTACATATAAGGTCCTACAGTTGACTGTGCATGTCAGAGCACAAACCAAGCATGAAGTCAAAGGATTGTCTATAGACGTTCAAGACAGGGTTGTCTCGAGGAACACATCTGGAGAAGGGTACAGAAACATTTCTGCTGTTTTAAGGTCCCAGTGAGCACAGTGGCCTCTATCATGAGTAAGTGGAAGAAGTTCAGATCCCTCAGGACTCTTCCTAGAGCTGGCCAAATATCTAAACTGGGTGATCCAGGGAGAAGTCAGATAGGTGGCCAATAACCCAATGGTCACTCTGTCAGAGCTCCAGCATTCCTCTGTGAAAGAGGAGAACCTTCCAGAAATACAACAATCCACCAATCAGACCTGTGTGGTAGAGTGGCCAGACAGAAGCCACTCCTTTGTAAAAGGCACATGGCAGCGCAACTGGAGTTTGCCAAAAGGCATGTGAAGGACTCTCAGACCATGAGAAACAAAATTTTCTGGTCTGATGAGCCAAAGACTGAGCTCTATGGCATGGATCCCAGACATCATATATGGAGCAAATCAGGCACTGCTCATCACCTAGCTAATAACATCTCTACAGTGAAGCATGGTGGTGGTAGCATCATGCTGGTGGATGTTCAGCGACAGGAACTGGAAGACCTGTCAGGATTGAGGGAAAGGTGAATGCAGCAATGTATAGAGACATCCTGGATGAAAACCTCCTCCAGAGCACTCTTGACCCCAGACTGGAGTGACAGTTCATTTTTCAGCAAGACACTGACCCTAAGCACACAGCTGAGATGTCAAAGATTGGCTTCAGGACAACTCTGTGAATGTCCTTGGGCCAGAGCCCAGACCTGAACCCGATTGAACATCTCAGGAAAGATCTGAAAATAGCTGTGGACCAATGCTCCCCATCTAACCTGATGGAGCTTGAGAGGTGCTGCAAATGGTAATGGGCAAAACTCCCCAAAGATAGGTGCATCAAGCTTGTGGCATCATATTCAAGAAGACTTGAGGCTGTAATTGCTGCCAGAGGTGCAACAACAAAGTATTGAGCAAAGGGTATGAATGCTTATGCACATGTGGTTTTTTATTATTTTTTTTTATAAGTTTTGAAAAATCCCCCCCCCCCCCCCCCCCCAAAAAAAAAAAAAAATCTTCATGTTGTTATTATGGGGTGTTGTGTGTAGGATACTGAGAGAAAAAATTAATTTACACCATTTTGGAATTAGTCTGTAACATAAAATGTGGAAAAAGTGAAGCGCTGTGAACACTTTCTGGATACACTGTATTTCAATCATCACCCTGCCACAGCTTGGTGTTATGTAGAGATCCTCTTGGCCTTTTCTAGCTGTGGGATCCTCAGCAGTGAGGTGCCTATGTGCTGGATCATGCTCAGTGAGCCACATAGCAAAAGTGTTGCAGCTGAAATTTCCTCTCTGCAGTACCGTACTCCAATTCATCTGCATTTCCCAAAGTAAATGTTCATTTAATACAAAGTCATTCCAGCACTACCCAAGGAACCTTCTGCAATCAGGACCACCACTGATTCCACAAAGATTACAGCATCATCCACAAAGTGAATCTTTCCTCAGTGACAAAAGCAAAGTTATTGGACTATACAGCACTATCAAACACTCAGTCCATGCCAGTATTGAACAGACTGAGACACAAGAACACATTCCTGACAAATGTCTGAAGTCACAGGGAAGAAGGCAGATATTCTGCCTCCACTCTCCATAGTATTCAAAGCGCCTCCAAGTAGGCCAACTCTGATGTCCTGTAACTTTTTGGTGATCCTGCAAATTCTTATGTTCTCCCATAGAGCAGCATGATTCAAGAACTCAAATGCTTTGTGAACATCAACAAAGGCTGCAAAGAAGCTGATATTCAAAACTGCAATCATTGAATAGTTGCAGAACTAGGACATGACCAATGTTTCACTCTTTGGATGTGAAGACAGAGTGCCTTGGTCCCAAAAGGGCAAGTAGCTGGGGTTAAATGATGTTCAGAATGACCCTTGCAAGGCACTTTCCTGGGACAGAGGGCAATGTAATGCCCCTGTAGTTGTTTTAATCCAGGCTATCACCCCTTCCTTTACAGAGAGAGGCAAGTACTTTCTTCCATTTTCTTGGGATGATACTTGTGAACAATGGCAACTTCAATTCAGTCCTTGCCAGCTTATTCATTTATTTATTTTTTGTCACAAAAGACAAGTTATGAAGGCATTTATAAATTTGGAATCCAATGCAAAGTTTGAGCCAGTTTGCCAGTCCAATCGGTAAAATGCCCACCCCTACTCAGATCTATCAAGCCTATCAGAAATATACACAGATTCATAACCCAAGACTGACTGATATTTGGATGTAATTCACCTTGCCTCTTGCACCAGATCTTGGGTTGTCATGCCTATGGGGACCCGTGAAGACCTCTAATAAGCAGCTTTAGCAACAAAGTCATAATTGTTGAGAAGATTTTGCCCTATGATCATGTGTAATACTTGTGCTCTCTACAGTACACATTTGAAAGAAACAGTATACAAATCACCAGGTTTAGTTGCAGGTTAGCTATAATTAACTAAAGTTGAGGTCACTGTGTGCTGTAAAATAAATGTACAGAAGAGTCCAGTTTTCATTGGAAACAAGATGTTAAAATGTACACTGCCTCTTTAATATTGTAGATGACTGTATCTGCTTCTTTCTCAGGCTATATTTTAACCTGTTCCCACTCTGTATGCTGCTAGTACATGCGCAGTTTACCGTTCTGATCTGCATTACAGCACCACTGTGTGTCACATCACAACAGGACATTGTATCTCCAGCTGTGAAATCGCTGTCAATGCCACATGAATGCCACTAAACAGAGGGCACTAACAGAATAAAGACAGCAGTGTTTGTCTGTCTGCGGCTGCATGAACAAAACCAATACATGCAGGACTTATTTCTGCACAACCTACTGTACCTCTGAGGCTAACTGCAAAATGAAGATGGCATTTACAAGTTTTCAAAAAAAGATAAGAGGATTTGGATGATGACTCAATTTTTTTCTTCTTTTTCTACAGACAACACATAGATACAGTAGATAGAAGAGGTTAGGATAGATATAATAAGCCCTTACAATATGTAAAGGTCTCCAGCGAATGGGATCTCCCCCACAGAGGACTGTGGGAAAGTGGGATGACATTGGAGGAGAAGGGAGGAGAAAGGAGGAGGAGACAGATCAGGGTGCACTCTATGCGCTAGGGTTGGGGTTGTTGTGTGTATTGGTGGAACCGTTGCTTCCCTGGATGGTGAGGCTGATCTCATCCTTTTCCTCTTCCTTCAGCTCTTCCTTCTCCTTTAAGGTGCGGGCTTCAGCAGTTTCTTCAGAGCCCATAGGGGCGTAACGGCCTGTGCGGTGCTCTTGCAGGGCGGGGCCCCACTTTGGATGTGCTCTGCAGGCGGCCTTCAATCGCTAAAACACACAAAGGTGGAGAAAGACGGAGGCATCATTCAGAGCAATGCCTGTATGAAGTAAATGTCACTCCCACGGATGTCTGTTGTGAGTTATAGTAAAACATGGGTGCAGCAGCAGGAGAACACCAGCCTCGCCAGTGCAGCATATAGAAATATTCAGCATCACTGCAGGTACCATTTTGTCACTGTCAAGCCCCAACCTCTATAGTGGAATTACATTGTAAGGGGTGTAATATTTTATAACTTTGGAAATTTCTTTATATATATTTTAAAGCTATTATAAATTGAAATCATAAATCATGATCATTGTGTAGATAGCACACCTTCTCCCCAGTCTTTCTCCTATTTTGTTCATGTCTGTTCCTTCTGCCTTTCTAATAGATTCAGGTGTGGCCTGGTGGACTTCCTATTTTGGCCCATGTCAGCATTTTTAAACATAATATTCTGTAGTTACTGTATATGCTATATTATTTTAAATCTGAATGTCTGGGCTTGTCCAGGTTGGCTAGTGTAAAGCCCAAAATGTGAATCTGCTGCAAACTGTGAATTATCCGCAAACCATTAATGAAAATTTACGCAAACTGTTAATTTTGGTGCTGTCCATGAATAAAATATTCCACAAAACATGGACGTAGGTCTTGCAAAACGTAAGTTGCAAAACGTGAATATCATTCATGATATATATTTTCTTTCGCTTTAAGTAGTTTACGGACGACAGTTTATGGATCAATTCCTTCAGGGAATCTTGATTGCAAACCCTATCTCTCCAAAAAAAAAAAAATTTAAATTAAATGCGGGTGGGGGTGTAACTACGGTGAGGCGGGGGGGAGCAAGCCCTGAGCGGGCACTTGCTGCTGATGTCAAGCACCGGCCCTGCTGGGTGTGACCCGCTCTAGCAACAGTGGCAGGTCGGGAGTTTGACTGGGGCGGTACACCTGTCAAACCATAATGCAGGTCTCCTAAGGCAAGCACAGGAAGGACAGAAACCTCCCATGGAGCAGAAGGGCAAAGTTTTCAGTATGAATACAGACCAAGAAAGCGGAGCCTCACGATCCTTCTGATTTTTTGGGTTTTAAGCAGGAGGTGTCAGAAAAGTTACCACAGGGATAACTGGCTTGTGGCGGCGAAGATCATAGCGACATCACTTTTTGATCTTTCGATGTTGACTTTTCCTATCATCATGAAGCAAAATTCACCAAGCATTGGATTGTTCACGCACTAATAGGGAACATGAAAGATCCCTGCACTGCCATGCAATGCATCATGCCAATGTGTCCCGCTTTGTCCCACTGGATGCCATGCTTTATCCCATTTGATGCTACCCTATATAATATAATTATTTCGTAGCCGATGACACATTTGCTCTCGAACTTGGCTAATGAAAGTGTCAAGGGGTGGTGCGAAGCCCCCTGGTGCAATGAAAGTGAGAGGCGTGCAATCATAATCCCACAGATGGGAGCTTCGCATTGGCTCCTCAGCCAAGCACATATACCAAATTGTGAAGAAATTCACGTTTGACGAGCTCTGAAATTCATGTTTGGGAGCCCTGCAAAACAAAGGGTTAACAAAGGGTTTCATGGAAGAACATTTTTATATTCTTAATCTAAATTTCTCTTATTTGTTAGTACAGTGAGTTGGTATGAGGATGCCATGTCAGAATCAATGAACTCTCCTCACTGCAGATAACTTTGTAAATGGCACGCATAAACATGATGAATGCAACCTGTGCATAAATCAGAGTGCGTTCACAGCTAAAGTGAACTGCCATAAATGATGCCCCAATTCAATTTCAATTTATAATGCTCCAACAACAAAAGCTGCCTCAAAGCGTCTCTCATAAAACAATTCAAAATCAAAATTAAACTGAGTGAGTAAATTAAGATACAAATACACAATTAAAAGACACAAGTAAACAATAAAACAGATACAAAAAATAAAAGCTATTCATAAGAAAGTGAGTAAAAATTCATTTTTAGTTTGACTTAAAAATGTCCATGGAATCTGACCAGTAGCGGTCCTAGAGTGATTTACTCCCCGGGCGAAACCCCCTGCGTCCGCCACGCACACTAACATGGCCACCACCTCCACCCCACCACCCATGAAAACACTAACTTCGTCCAGAACACCCACAATCCCACAAATTAACTCACAACAGCTATTTTCAAGAACAAATTTCTGGTTTTAATGCAATAACAAACACAAACAAATTGGCACAGTCTAATGTGTCATCATCCATGGACTTATCTGCAATGATCATCTCAAAAGTTTGCAGGAGGGCATCATAATTGTTTGCCACAGTGCTCACTATCCGTGATGTGAAATTCCATCGAGGAGCATTTCTGGGCAACCTTGAGCAGCCTGCAGACTCAAGAAAAGACATCCTCTTTGTGGATTTTGAGAAAAATGTGGCAAACCCAGAGAGTGATGCAAAAAATATTCTGCACTCAGATAAGCATTTAGCCCCCTGAGACAGAACCAGATTCAGTCTGTGAGCATAGCAATGCACAAACATTGCACTGGGGGCTATTACTTTAACTTTGGCCTGCAAACCATTAAGAGCTGAAGCCATGACAGCAGCCATGGCTTCTTCGTAAGGAAGACTATCAAATGGCTTCGCCAAAATCCGGTCCACAACATTCAAATTGTCTACCATTATGTGCAGCTTGCTAGCTGGGACTGGCGCGAGGATAGTGTGAATTGTGTCCGCCTGTGAGAGCTTTGTGATGGTGGAGGAGCTCAGCAGCACCCGCTGCTCGGTAGGGACAGAAACTGCGATAGAAGTCAGAAAGAGTGATAAAAGTCAGTCTCAAACACAAGCAGCTACAAAAAAACCCCACCAGAAATAGAAGCTTGATTTGTCGCTAGTCGTTTTTAACAAAGAAAATGCCACTAAGAGGATTAGGAAAGTCTCCGGTTCAACTCAGAACAGAATGAAAATGCTCCCACGGATGTTTAGACTAAAGGATCGCTGATTCGCTCATTTCGCTGTCAATCAAAAAGGGATTCAGCCTCAGACAGATCATCCAATCATCATGCAGAAGCCGAGCGTCCGGGCCGGCCGAGGCCAGCCCACTGCCCCATAGACTCCCAGACACGCTGAGCGTCCGATGGGCGGGACAAAGCCCAGCATTTATCCAATGACTCGTCTCGTTTCGCTGCATGCTTTGTGTCACTATTGAACTCTGTGGACCGTTTAAAGCACTGTGAAGCTGCGGGAATGAGTGAGAGGAAAGCAGCGTCGTTACCAGTGATAAGAAGCTGATTCTGAACAAAAGTTGAGTGCGTTGTAACCACAACCCCCCCCGTCAGGACAACCACCCCCCCAACCCGTTTTTTTTTTTTGGGGGGGTGGGGGGACAGGGTTTTTTTTTTCCCGCATGGTCGTGCCGCCCCCCGCGATGCTACCCCAGGCGGCTGCTTATGTAATTGTTATGTTATTCTTATGTAATGGTTTAATCGCTGCAGATATAAAACATTTCGGAACAGATCCAGACGTGAGAGATTAACAATTTCCATAAGTCCTTAAACAGTTTTGTTGGTATGGGATCAAATAAACATGTTATGCTTTTTGTAGACGTCACAAGTTTCATTAGCGTGCCTAGTGAGATACTATCAAATTCTGTAAATGGTAACACCCACCTCCATAGCAGAGTGCAGTGGCTGGGCCAAGGCGTGCTGAGATATACTCAACCTAATGTCTTCTATTTTCTTCTCAAAATATTCCAAGAAGTCCTGTGCTGAAAAGGGAGAACGACTAACAGGTGGCTGTCCATGAATGAGAAATGCTACTGTGTCAAACAAAAACTTTGAGTTATGCTTGTTTTTATAGATCAAATCAGAATAAGCCAGAACACCAAATTGGGCTATGTGCCTCATTCATAAATGTTAGAGATGTCAATCGGGATACTGAGATTGACAATACTGAGGAGAAACTTTTTTTTAAAAGAGTAACACTGCATCCTGATAGTCCAACAATGGAAAGTAAGTGGACTTATGTGTTATTTCACTGTGTGCCACGACAAATCACTTCTCTCACGTGCGCACAATTAAACCCTGCTGCACCGTGTTCAGCTTTATTGTTGCAGCATGCCAAAGAAGGACAGTGATGCCAAGTTGGCTAGAGCCAGAGCCAGAGGAGAGCCGTGTGCAGCTGGACATATGTCTCGCTCCATCTCCTCCTCCTCCTTTCTGCACCACTCCGTGTGACAGAGTCCAACTAAGCCTGCATTCACAAAGTTCTGCTGCTGTGAATTAATCTGGATTTTGAGGAGCAATCTGGAGCGATCTGAATTGTTCAGCAGCTGGCGGTAGGAAGAATATGTGGGGTGTGTCGAGACAATTCACCAAATTCACAACATTCCTGACAGATTGTGACAGAACATAATGATGTGCTGTTGCACGCAACAGCGCGTGACAATATTCTTGACTGTGCGTAATGGCTCATAATAATTCACCAGCAACATGTGCCTTAATCCTAATGCATCTTAACAGGTCGCGACAGTTCCTGGGGGCACCTGACGTCTCTGCAACAAATCATCACATTCGTGATCAGCAGCCAAGAATGTATACTTTGTGGCATTCGTGACTCGTCGGCGTTATGTATAAACGCAGCATAAGAGACTATTTGCACGACTCCTATGACAGGTCTGGACCATTCATGAATTATGTTCTTACCTAAGACAAAACTCAAAATATGACATAATTGGTAAATGTGGGAAGTTCTCTTAAATCTCATGAGTGAACACATCTGTTAGTATGAGTGGTTCTTGTAACAGGCCCACTGTTTGCACGAGTGATGAAGGCATGTTGCACATCACAGGGTCCCGGCTGCCACTCAGGCTTTTGTTGCTTGGACAGCAAAACAGTAGATGAATGGGTTAATGAATATGTTAGTCCATCCCAGTTATTTTCTTCAAAATAGCTCAAAATGTGGACATACCATGTTGCATCTGGTATTCTGTAGTGCATCAAATTGCTCAAAAGAGCAACTTTGTTTTGCCTCTGTAGTATCCCAGAAGTGCCTGTCACCTCCTGGTTGGTTTAGGGTGTACGTCATTCAACATTTTCAGGATTTGCCTGTTTAACTGAGCTGAATGACGTAATATTTAATCAAAAATCTCCATCTTCAGAAGGACATGTGTTCAGCACAATACTAGCTTGCTTGGTGCATAATGCAGTCTCTATGTATCAGCATGGAATCTGTATCCAAAAAGCCCCACAGGCAGTCTTTTAACGAGACATTACAAATGAATGTAGCCAACTGGCATGCTCCAATGGGGGGCAAAAAGGCTAAGAATTTTATCAGATGCTTTTACACAAAATTATACTTCCTGACTTCTTAATGAGAAATGCCTAGAGCAAAAAAAAAAAAAAAAAAAGTCTGAAATATCAACATTTTACCTACCTCCTAATTCTGTAAAGTCTACTTCAAAGTGTGTTTATCCCTCAAGCAAGTGAGTGGGGTCATTTATTTTTGTGCACCATTTTTCAAATATTAATGGAAAAAATATTTCCTTCCATGAATTTGTAAATCTTTTGTCCTGCATGTGGTCATAGAATTTTGCAAGGATCGGTCGATCCGTGTGGCAAGTATAATCCAAACTTGTGCAGGGTCACTTATGACCCCGGGAAGATCTATGAGATTTTCGACATTATAGCTTCAGATGGTATTGTAATTTGTCAACTCTAATCATTATATTTTAGAGAGTGAAATAAATATCCTCCTTACTACCTTCCTGGTAGTCAGTAGGATAAGAAGAACCCTAAAACAATCATGTATATAGAGGTATTGCAATATAAAGTCAATGGGGTCATAAATAACCCCACTTGGCCAAGTTAGTCACTTAAATAGCTTGGTCGCTTGAGGGCTAAGGACCTTTGCAGAAAAAGTATATATGAAAGTTGTAGATACAGCTCAAGCTGACATCAGGGAGAAGTTGGTAGTTGATAATGTTCTGCTGGCCAGATATACTCAGTGCAAGCTAATTTAAAAAAGGTGCAGACATGTACAACACAGGCAGCTGTAGGAATGAAAGATATTGAAGCATTTTGTGAAAAATGTGAGTTCTTTGCTGTGGCTGACCTTTACATTTGACATCATACACACACTGGTGTTCCAGAAGGTACCTAATGTCATTTAAAAATTATTATAACTGCCAATTCAGTATGTGAGTATGTCAGAAATGCACAAAGTAAACAAAACAATCTGAGAGTCAATGGCCACAAATTTTTCTCAGAGGATATTAACTTTATCAGGCTGCAGTTCATCAATTTTTATCATGTGTAGTTTTGGCAAATGTTTGACAGCTGGATGTCCTTCCTGATGCTAACCCTCTCCATTTGTTTGGGCTTGCGACTGGTACAAAGTTGGACTGGTTTTCTCTGCTGGCTGAGTGACTCTTTCACCAGTTAACTTTACAATATTAGGGCACTGACAACAATTACATTATATTCAGCTATTACAGAATATTTCAATCAAATGCAAATAAAAACATATGCTCATAATGCAGACTGTCAAGTTGCACAAATTCTGATCAGTGGAGGTATTACTGACTTTTTTTTATTTATAAGTGATCCCCATTTTTAAGAGCCACTAGTATCTGGATACTTAGATGTTGCTTTTCACTTACAATTCTAATGTGCAGTTGAAGACAGCAAAAGAAAAATAACCTTGTGTCAAGAGGTTTAATCTTGATGGCAGATGCAAGAATTACCTGCATCCTGTCAGAGTGCACAGTGGGTAGCAGCCACCAAAGCTCCCTGAGGTGAAGCAATGCAGTAGGAAGGTGAGGTTTTGAATTCTTCCATGAGTTTTAAAACATATTTCATGTAATAGTTGTTTCAAATTCATTGACATTATGTATTTTGTTGAATGGTGGTGAAAAAAGGTAGTGTTTTTTTTTAAAACCAAAAACAACATCACATTACAAACACTGATGCCAAATATGCATGTTAGGTTTTTCCTCATGGATTTTTATGGCATATAATGTCACTGGTGTCCGAGAGAAGGGTGGGTGGTGGGATGAGAGTTTCTTTTTTAATGAAAAACAATGTCACTTCAGTTTGCAATCTCAAATTATAAACACTGATGCCAAATGTGCACATAGGTGAGGTGCAACAGCTTTGACCATGACTGTATATTAGTGTATCTGCGCTGTGCACGGATGAGAATTTAGAGCCTGAAATTTTTACAGACCTAGAGTAACAACGTACAACCATCAACCATCACACAACAGTGCAAGTGTCATGCTTGTTTACAACTGATGCAGTTGCCAATTCCACGCCCAGTGTCGACAGTGCTTACATAACAAATATACGTGTACATTTGATATTTAAACGGGTCATATTGGCCATCAGGAGCATTTTTAAATTTTGACCCCTGTGTAATTTTTCAACCGACCCTACCTGGCTGACTACTGAAAATTCAAGTGGCCAGTCTGTTTTTCCAAAAGAGTAATGTATAAGGTGTATTTGTGCCTAGTTTTGTGCTTGCATCACTAATTGAAGGATTCCTCTGTAAATATTCTGTTATCTGCTGTTATCTGCTACTATATGGCTCTGACAAAAATGGCTGACTAGTGACTGCAGAAGGTAGTGGGGTCTAATTTTGCTGAGGGAGAGCAACATGGATGGGTCTGTATACCTCTCTGAAGGTGGCTCCTGGAGACTTCGAGATCTTGTACAGAGCATAGGCAGGTATGCAGATCACTGAGGACAGTGCCATAGCAAAGCCAATAGCCAGGGACCAGCCGGGATACACATAATCGTTGTAGGTGATAGGCTTATACTGGATCACAGTGAAGATCAGGATGAACTACATGCACAGAAGTGAGACAAGAGAATGAGTTACTGTTTGTTTTTATTTGTACCAAAAATAAAAATTGGATTCATGTGCCAAGATATGGCAAAAAATGTTATCTCTCAACTGTAAATGGAACCTTATTCAGTGAACATAAGAGTGGAAACTTGTAATTATGAAATTGTTTTTACATAATGATTATGTTTTTTCTGTAATTATGAGACAGTTGTGATGCAAAAACAACTCCCATTTTCCCATTTACCACATCGCCTCCAGCATACACACACACACACTGTTTAAAGTTATTTGAAAAACAGAGGATCATAAAATGGGAAAAATATCACAAATGTTAAAATCAAATTACATGAAAGCTTTAGTTTTGGTTTGATCACATCCCTCCCTGTGTTGATTATTATCTTTGATTTACCAAAGAATACAATTTTATGTTTTGATTTTTTTTTTTAAATTGTAAATTAATCTAGATTTTTAAAGTTTATTTTATTATATTTTTCATTTTACTTGATAGCTTGTCCTTATGTTGTCAATTATAAAAGGTTAAAAATATTTAAATTTTATTACAGTAATCTAGCCTTTTTTTTAACTTTTATTGTGATACACTTTGTAACATTATTTTGTAAAGATCCATTTACAAATTTGTTTCCCTTTCTTCTCACTTTTCTTCTGATTATCTTCATATGCTCTCATTTTGTGTCAGCTAGCAATTGTTGAATACCATTTTTTTCTTTTCTTTTTTTTTTGCAATATGCTTATTTGTTTCATTTTTTCCTCAAGTGCATTATTGCAGTTATTTGTTTTCTCTGTATCGCTTTGTCTGGTTAATACAAGATGAAAAAAATGTGGATCATTGTGTCTTCATTTCTGTGCTTCAGTGCATGTTTCAAACAATTGAAAAAAGCTTGCAAAAATAAGTGTCGGTAAGAGATCATCAACTAAAATACTTATTAACTGAATAACAAAATCTAGCACAGAATAAAAAAAATATAGATCACCACTGTACCGAGTAGCACCGACCTTTAGTCAATGTTTAACTCGCGGCCCTGGAGTGCAGAGCTTTAATCTATGTTGTAAAAAGAAATGGTGGTTTCTGACCACTAATCCACAACAATGAGTTTCTTAGTTGGCTCGGCAGCTTACATGACTAATACGCCTGCTTGGGAAATACACTTGCATGCATACATTCATTTTTCCAGTCAGAAAGATTTACTTTTGGAGTGTTATACTGGAAATATATCCAACAAGATTAGAATTAAAATGTAGGTCAGGTCCCTGACAACATGTAGGAAAAAAGGAGCCAGGAAAAGGTTCAAGATGTGAAACATTTCTGAGATCAATCAAATTTCAGGAGAAAGGAAAAACAGATTTAAAAAAATAAATAATATTATTATGTGACTACAAGAGTGTCGGCTTGAGCAGCCCATGTATGTATGATCCTACCGAGATAATGACAGGAGAGATAAATCTCCAGCACACTTTGAAGAAGAGAGGAGGAGGAAAACCCAGCATCATCTCAACATCTTTGAAGTAGTTCCTGTGACCTGTAATATTCAATTGAAAAAAAAAAAATAACAACAAAACACAATTCCAAGTGAAAACCATGTTTTTATTCATTACTTTTTTATTTTAATGTTACTGTGACATGATGTATTGTGCAGCACAACATCCACAGCTTACAGTTAAATCCCAGCATTCTGCACTTTTGCACAGTGCTTGCTGGTGCATGGATTTGATGCAATTTTTGTTCCTGTCTGGCCATTTCCACTTGAGCTAAATATTCCACTTTTGTTTCGTTTTTAAATTCCCATTTGTAAGTATTATATCATGCTGTAAATGAGACCAAACAAAACAGATTGTCTGTGGACATATGAAGAGTTTAAAAGTGACCTTTAAGCACTGATGCTGTGTTGCTGCTGCACTGGCTGCACAAAAAAAACAAAAAAAAACAAAGGAAAATGACTTGTTTCTATCTTCCATCCATACTGAAATCATATCCTGCGGCAGCACCGGATTATTAAGGCTGCTGCCAGAAGGAAAACAGTATCTCTGCCCATTGTAGGGTGGAATTTGTTCTTTGTGTGCTCCCTTATCTCATTTTATAATGGTAAGACTGACTCCAAACAGGAAATTAGATGTAAAAGGAATCCAGTTTCTCAGTGCCTGTACGTGCTGTGATAAACAATTTGCTGTAATAAATCCCCTTTGAGAGTGAGGGTCGAACTGGATGTTTACTGTTCACATTTTTGATGAAAGTTTGTGATATTGTAATTATTGAATACTACTATAGTAGAGGCAGATGATGATCATCTGGAGACAAGAAGGATATAACTCAAAGGATTGCTGATCATGGAAAAGTAGAACTGAGAACATTTAAATACACAGACCACAATGTACTGGACTTGGAGCACGATATAGACCCGGACAATAATTTCTTCTCAAATATCAATGACAGTTGTTGCTATTATACAGATGAACAGTTTAATCGGATCATTAGAACGGATAACAAATTATCAATAATCCATTTTAACAGCAGAAGTCTATATGCAAACTTTAACAACATTAAAGAATATTTAAGTCAGTTTAAAAACATATTTAACATAATTGCTATATCAGAAACATGGATCAATGAAGATAAAGGAATGGATTTTGAACTGGATGGATATGAATTTAATTGTGTAAACAGAAAGAATAAGAGTGGAGGAGGAGTGGCTGTGTATGTGGATAAGAACATGGATTATAAAATAGTAGACAATATGACAACTGTGATTGATAACTTATTAGAATGTATAACTATTGAAATATGTGAAGAAAAAAGCAAAAATGTATTAGTCAGCTGTATATATAGAGCACCAGGATCTAGTATTGAAACATTCACTGACTGTATGGGAAAAATGTTCTCAAAAACTAATCAAAAAACTGTGTTCATTTGTGGTGACTTAAATACTGATCTGCTCAATCCAAATAAGCATAAAATAACAGATGAATTTATCAGTATAATGTACAGTATGAGTTTATATCCAAAAATCACCAGGCCAAGCAGAATTACATCCCATAGTGCAACCTTAATTGATAATATATTCAGCAATGATATTGAGAATAACACTGTGAGTGGATTATTAATCAATGACATTAGTGATCATCTACCAGTTTTCATCGTTTATAATAGAAACCATCGGCGGAATCAGCCAGAGGAGAAAATAAAATACAGGCGAGTGCGGACAGAGGAAAACATGAACACACTAAAGAAGGATTTACAGGAGCAAAACTGGGAAAAGGTATACAGTGAAAGTGATGTTGATAGTGCATATGAAACTTTTTTACAAATATTTACATCATTATATGATAAAAATTGTCCAATTAAACAAGACTACAGAAAACAAAAAATCCAAGCTCGACCATGGATGACGAAAGGGTTACGAAATGCATGTAATAAGAAAAATACACTGTATAGAGAATTCATAAAACTAAAGACTAAAGAGGCAGAAAATAGATATAAGAAATACAAAAATAGATTAACTAATATTATACGGGTATGTAGGAAGGAATATTATAGTAACATATTATATAATAACAAAAACAATATTAAAGGAATATGGGATATATTAAATAGCATTATCAAAAATGGTAATAAAAAACAGAGTTACCCTCAGTATTTCATTGATAATAATGTCAAGAAGGAAAATAAGGATGAGGTAGTCAACGGTTTTAATAATTTTTTTGTAAATATTGGACCAAGCTTGGCAGAAAAAATTCCCGATTCCCAACCTGAGGATTGGGATAATAATCTCATAGAAAGAAATCCCTGTTCAATGTTCCTCACAGCAGTGGATGGAAAAGAAATTATAGACATTGTGAATAATTGTAAATATAAAACATCTACCGATTTAAATGAAATTGATATGGTGGTGGTAAAACAGGTCATTGAATGGATTGTAGAACCATTAACATACATCTGTAACTTATCATTTCAAACCGGTAAATTTCCCAATCAAATGAAAATAGCTAAGGTTGTGCCGCTGTATAAGACTGGGGATAGACACCACTTCACAAATTATAGACCTGTTTCTTTGCTTCCACAATTTTCCAAATTATTAGAAAAGTTATTCAATAATAGATTAGACAAATTCATAAATAAACATAAATTACTTACTGATAGTCAATATGGATTCAGAGCACATAGTTCAACATCACTTACATTAATAGAATCAGTTGAGGAGATTACAAACGCCATAGACCACAAATTACATTCAGTTGGAATATTTATAGACCTTAAAAAGGCTTTTGATACAATCAATCATGACATATTAATCAATAAACTTGAACAGTATGGGATTAGGGGGTTGGTGTTGCACTGGGTGAGAAGCTACTTAAGTAACAGAAAACAGTTTGTGAAGCTGGGGGAATATACATCATCATGCTTGGACAATGCTTGTGGCGTCCCACAGGGGTCAGTATTGGGTCCAAAACTGTTTCTAATTTATATAAATGATATTGTCAATGTTTCCAAAATATTAAAATTAGTATTATTTGCAGATGACACAAGCATTTTTTGTTCAGGGGGGGATTTGCAGGAGTTACTGAGGAGGATCAGTATAGAAATGGGAAAATTGAAAATATGGTTTGACAGAAACAAATTATCATTAAACTTAAGTAAAACAAAATACATGTTATTTGGCTATTGTAATACAGACATACAGGTTCAGTTACAAGTCGAGGGGGTAGATATTGAAAGGGTACATGAAAATAAGTTTCTGGGGGTGATAATAGATGATAAGATAAACTGGAAGACTCATATAAAACATATACAAAGTAAACTGTCAAGAAGCATTTCAGTTCTAAACAAAGCGAAACATATTCTGGACCACAACTCACTTCGCATTCTTTACTGCTCACTGGTTTTACCATATTTACAGTACTGTGCAGAGGTATGGGGTAATACTTATAAAGGTACAACACAATCACTATCAGTAATGCAGAAAAGAGCTATAAGAATTATTCATAATACTGGCTATAGAGATCATACAAATCCACTATTTTTACAATCCAAATTCTTAAAATTCACAGACTTGGTTTATTTTCAAACAGTACAAATTGTGTATAAAGCAATAAACAATTTACTTCCAGCAAATATTAAAAATATGTTTTTTAACAGATCAGGGGATTACAGTCTGAGGGGGAAATTTAATTTAAAGCATCAGTGGGCACGAACAACATTAAAAGGTTTCTGTATTTCTGTCTGTGGGGTGAGGATGTGGAACAGATTGGGAGTGGGGCTCAAGCAATGTCCAAGCATGAACCAGTTCAAACAGCGGTACAAAAATATGGTTTTTTCTAGGTATAGGGAGGAGGAAGGGTAATGAGGGTTAGGGTGTTTTTGTTTTTTGCTTCGGCTTGTAAATATATAGTATTTTGTATGTAAGTAGGTATGTGTAGGTGTATATTTATGTTTGTGTATATATATGTATATATGTACATATGTATATGTGTGTATATGTGTATATATGTTGATGTGTGTATGTATATATATATATATGTGTATATATATATATATATATATATATATATATATATATATATATATATATATATATATTGATATCGGTTTAGGTGTGTAGGAATCTATGTGTATATGTGGCAAAGGGTATTACTGGTTGTGGGGAAGAAGGGGTAGGGATAAATAAGCTGATGCTTCACCCTACCCCTTTTCGGACATGTTGAGTACACAGTAGGAACTTTTTTGTTGTTGTCTTTACTGATCTATCTTGTAATTGTTGTTGTATCAAATGTTCGAAATAAACAGTTTTCATTAATTCATTCATTTTTCATTCATTCATTCATTCATTCATTCATTCATTCATTCATTCATTCATTCATTCATTTTTTCATTCATTCATGATAATGGATCATCAGATCGTTAAATGACTTCTCCAGGAAAATAATGTTGTTTGGACGGTGCATACAAGTAACACTTGAACACACAAAGGCAAAGCTTTTTATTTCAGCAAGGTCTTGATTAAAATGTGTTATCAGGTGTCTGTGGGATAGGATTTGCAGGATCAATATACACCAATCAGCCATAATATTGTGACCACCCATCCAATATTGTGTAGGTCCCACCAACACTGATTAACATCACTTTGAGCATATGGAATTAGTTAATCAGTGAAATCACCTGGTGGAGTGGGTTGTTGCAAAGAAAACCTGTAGCTACCCTCTTGGCGCTTTCTGGAATGAGTTGAATACCCCTGGTCTAAGGTATTGTTGCCAGAATAGGAGAAGCTGAGTGCTTCATGGCTGGGCAAGTGGTCACAATGTGACCAGTGCCACATGATGGATGGTGACTCCAACCAACTGCATTCCACAAAGACAGCCTGAAGTGCCACTGTTGGTGGCAGGGACATGGAATACTTGGATTTTGTCAGCTTGGCCTTAATATTGGGATGTTAAACTATCATGTATCTCCTTGTAGGTTTGTAGCTGTTAGAATGGCCTAAGCAGTGAGTCACCCTTCTGAGTTTGGTTTGCTTGAGGTTTCTTCCTCAAGAATGCCAGAGGGAGTTTTTCCTTACCACTGTCACCTTTGTGTTTGCTTGGTAGGGGGTTGGGGGTTGGTAAGGTTAGACCACACCCATGTGAAGTACCTTGTGTAGCTTTGTTGTGATTTGGCACTATATAAATATGAATTTAAAATGTTAACTTGCTGCCTAATGTATCCAACCCACTGACAGGTGTCATTGTATCGACCAAATCAACGCTATTCACTTCACCTGTCTGTGGTCACAATGTTGTGGCTAATTAGAACGGAGTACACTTCCAGGTTGGTGCTGTATGCTTTGTGAAGCACCAACCTGGAAGTTTTTATCATTGGACAAGATATTTCATCTGCATAGTTCCAGTCCACCCAGCTGTAAATGGGTGCCAGCTTTGACTGGGGAAGTAACCTGTGGTGAACTGGCATCCCATCCGGGATGGAATAGTCGGCTCTCATATGTGTCATGTTACATATGGTATCCAGGGAAAAATCACCAGCCTCAGGGCCTGTATAAAACTAATTTCTTTCTTCTCGGTCATATTTCTGATGCATCACATAATAATACAGTTATTGTTGGTCAGCACTGTACACTTTGCACATGCAGAGTGCAGAACTTCAAATTCAAACGTATCTGTCCTGCTGGATTCAGGTAACTTTAATGTAAATATTCAATGAAAAATCCTTTTAGTTCAGTGTAAAGTAGTTGTAAGTAACATCCATTGATTTCTTTACAGAGTACTTGTGTATTATGTACAGACTACTTTTCAATAATGTTAATGGAAGTTTTGTCCATTGCATTACCATTAATACAGCTTCATGTTGGAGTGGCAAAGGGAAGAATTTTCTTTAAAAAGAAAAAAAAAAGAAATCAACTACAGTTTGCTAAAAGGGACATGATAGACTCAAGCCTAGATTTGATGTATTTTCTTATATGACAATTGTTCCCTGTGTCATTCCACCAAAGACTGGAACACCAGTTTTTCCAGTCTCAGCAACACAAGGACATAAATCCTTCAGAAACTGGGTGTCTTGGTGGCTTTGGTCATATTCATGTCCTTCTTTCATAGTCACAGTTTTTGAAAACTGCCTACTCCGGGAAAATTACCATACTGTTTCTTAATGATTTCTTAAAATGATGTCCAATACATAATCAATGGCTTGGAAATATTCATTTATTCATCCAGTAACGTTTAAAGAAGACTGGCTTTAAAAGTAGTTATTTTTTTTCAATGTAATCCTTTGATTTAGGTTGTCCAATTACTTATGGGTTAAGAACATGGAAGGACTATGTATGCAAATGGATTTATTTCCTAAATGGTTAATATGATATTTTTGTTAAACCCTTTTGAATTAAAGATGGAAGTCTACAGTACAAGGACATCTTGAATGTTTTCATTTGTTTGAAAAGTGGCAAAATTATAAAAAAAATGTGCCACTGTCCAACTACTTATGGACTTGAGTGAAGGCTCATATGCAGTTATATAACAGCTGAGAACATGCTTGTCATTTGATTGGTGGGTTGTATGTCACGTGACATGCATTATTCATACCATTTGCTGTTGTGTTTCATTGACCGTGCAATACCTCTTTTTTAATGTGCAATTTTGGTGCTATATAAAATGTGCTATTGACCACCCCGACCACAGTGCATGCTCACACTACCTGGGATGGTGTTTACCTAAGCATTGCAGAGTTTGTTTTGCTGGCGAACGACGATTTGAAGGAGCTAATTGACACTGCTAATTCTTCTAACACAAAAACAAACCAACAAACAAAAAAACAAATCCACTATGCTGTAAGCTGTCTGGAGGCATGAAGAGCTGTTAGGATGAAAAGCAAGTCAGTGCACGGCATCACGGACTACATCGTCACAATTTTGGACCCTAGTTTAAAGTTCATGTTGGACTGTTAAGCACCAGTAGAAAGTTAAGTCCCTTTTCTGTTGTTTATAAATTAATAAAATATCCAATGACAAGGATCTATTTTAGTTGTTATATAAAACAAATAATGAATGATTTTTTCTTTCATTCATTCTTTTTTTATTAATTCTTTTTGAGGTGAAAGCTGGAATGTACCGGTCAATGTTGAATGGTACATTCCAGCTTTCACCTCATGAATTATTCGTACCATTGAACTCAAACATAAATGATTTGTATAAAATTCAACAGGCTGTCTTACGTAGTTGCAGAGACGTGCTGTGGCATCTGTAAGAGCAAACAGTATGTGCACCCCTTTAAACTGCAAAAGCACTTGCTTGAATCCTGAAATTGTTGAGTAAATTCATGCACAATGTCAACAACATTCTTTTTGCATCATCTGTTTTTTGTTGCAGATGCTACCCAGGTATCACGTCACACATATCCAAACACAATATTTACAGTGGGTGACAATGCTGCATCTGATATTGACAGTCTCCTGCTACGTGCTAAATACCTACATAAAAGGGCAGAGTTTACATGAGAGAGAGAGAGAGAAAAGCTTGCTGTTCATGTTGAGCAGGAGAATGAGAAGAGTGGAACACATCATCGTGACTGGAGAGATAAGAGGAGCAGGTGCTGTGACATTTTAGCATTAAATGAGTTCGGCTCAAACCATGCCAGCTGGCTAAATAAACAAACAGAAGGAAAAATGTTTCTGTTGGCAATTAACACCTTAAAACATGAGCAGCTTCCGACTAAGCACAGCACACTGTAAGTCACTTTTGTGATACTGTCTGGAGGTGAAGCTTCTTCTCAACAAACTGAACCCAATCACAACATTTTATGATGTTGGGATCTTCTGGAAAATACAACAAAAGCACAACATTGATCCTGTGTTTTGCCAGATTTTAATGATGCAACTTAATGGAGTGCTTTAAATTTTAATGTCTTTCTCTGTAATTCAACAGTAGACAAGTGGCAGATTTGAATGATGGGTTGGTGGCCCTACCAGCTATTATTTATCCACTGCAATAACTGTGCACAATTATGTGCATAAATTAACAGTTCTAATTGTGGAAAAGCAAAACTTGTTTGTGTTTGATGTTTTTTAATCAAACTTTTGCAAAAATTAACTACTAATTTATAAGACTGAGGAAGCTCTGGAGCTAATTTTGAATCATGAAGTGAAGGAAAACCTCACTGAATTTAACACTGATTATCAACATTTAGTTTAGGCCCAAACCCTGAAGGCCAAGGCCCAGTCCACATCCCAGAAGTTGACAACCAACACCCAAGCCAAACCTGTGGCCCCTCAAGGCCAGGGCATATATAAAGAAAACCTCCTGACTTAAAAGAAAAGAAAAAAAAAAAAAGATTATTACATTGCATTATTCTGTAGTTGATGTATGTTACCTGGAACTATTAAATTGGAAGCATGTTTACAGACTCTCCTCTTTATTAGATGGGTGAATGATGTATTTTCAGCAAAGGCTCAATGACTAAATTTCAACAGATACTATTAATATGCTTTGTGGTGCCTCATCTGTCAGAGAAATGAACTAGTGCATGAACACAATCTGTACGCGTATTATCAAGAAAAAAAAAAACTAGCACTGGTTGAAAGGCCAGTGCGCAGACTGATCAGTTAACAAAGGTACATATGAAATAATAAAGTGGGTTTCAGAACCAAAACAGTCAGTCGTTTCACTTCCTTACCATAAATGTACATGATGCAGATGCACATGATGCAGGAAATGATCACCAAAGAGAAACTTGCTGCGTAGTTGTCCATTAGTAACAACCAGTAGATTCCTGCCTAAACACAGTAATGGGAATTAAATTAGTATTGCAACTCTGCATGTTGCATTCCAAATTTGGAAGTGTTTGGGATTACCTGCGTTGTCAATGGCACTCCAAGAAGGAACCCAAGTACTGCCACTGACAGTGTCACTACGGTTTTGTTCTTGATGATCCAGTCTGTTCCAATCTCATCAACAACTGCCGTCACCAGTGTCTCCAGCAGACAAAACTATATGGACACAGAACATGGATTAAATGAAACCTGAGTGCTTCCTGAGATGTTATAGTCAAGGGATGCAGCTCTTGAAAATATATTATGCTCATTGTAGTATAATTACAGGTATTGTGTGTATTCATATATATATATATATGCACACACACATACACATACATACACTTTATTTAAGTAGGTAAAGTGTTATTGAGATAAAAATCTCTTTCAAAAGTGACCTGGCCAAGAAGGCAGTATAACAATATTACAATGACAATCATGAGACAGACACAATACAACTATCATACACTGCAGAAGAAATAAAAAACAATATAGAGGCAATATACAATAACGAAAACCCCCCAAACATTTATGCTGACCAAAAGTGTTATCAATATTTTATAATTTATTTAAATTCCCCCATTATTATTGGGACAACACATTATGTTTAATAGTGCATACCATCTACATATACAACCCCTGGCAAAAATTATGGAATCACCAGCCTCGGAGGATGTTCATTCAGTTGTTTAATTTTGTAGAAAAAAAGCAGATCACAGACATGACACAAAACTAAAGTCATTTCAAATGGCAACTTTCTGGCTTTAAGAAACACTATAAGAAATCAAGAAAAAAAGATTGTGGCAGTCAGTAACGGTTACTTTTTTAGACCAAGCAGAGGAAAAAAATATGGAATCACTCAATTCTGAGGAAAAAATTATGGAATCACCCTGTAAATTTTCATCCCCAAAACTAACACCTGCATCATATCAGATCTGCTCGTTAGTCTGCATCTAAAAAGGAGTGAACACACCTTGGAGAGCTGTTGCACCAAGTGGACTGACATGAATCATGGCTCCAACACGAGAGATGTCAATTGAAACAAAGGAGAGGATTATCAAACTCTTAAAAGAGAGTAAATCATCACGCAATGTTGCAAAAGATGTTGGTTGTTCACAGTCAGCTGTGTCTAAACTCTGGACCAAATACAAACAACATGGGAAGGTTGTTAAAGGCAAACATACTGGTAGACCAAGGAAGACATCAAAGCGTCAAGACAGAAAACTTAAAGCAATATGTCTCAAAAATTGAAAAATGTACAACAAAACAAATGAGGAACGAATGGGAGGAAACTGGAGTCAATGTCTGTGACCGAACTGTAAGAAACCGCCTAAAGGAAATGGGATTTACATACAGAAAAGCTAAACGAAAGGCATCATTAACACCTAAACAGAAAAAAACAAGGTTACAATGGGCTAAGGAAAAGCAATTGTGGACTGTGGATGACTGGATGAAAGTCATATTCAGTGATGAATCTCGAATCTGCATTGGGCAAGGTGATGATGCTGGAACTTTTGTTTGGTGTCTTTCCAATGAGATTTATAAAGATGACTGCCTGAAGAGAACATGTAAATTTCCACAGTCATTGATGATATGGGGCTGCATGTCAGGTAAAGGCACTGGGGAGATGGCTGTCATTACATCATCAATAAATGCACAAGTTTATGTTGATATTTTGGACAATTGAAAGGATGTTTGAGGATGATGAAATCATTTTTCAAGATGATAATGCATCTTGCCATAGAGCAAAAACTGCAAAAACATTCCTTGCAAAAAGACACATAGGGTCAATGTCATGGCATAGGGTCAATGTCAATGAGTAGATCTGATTTGATGCAGGTGTTAATTTGGGTGATGAAAATTTACAGGGTGATTCCATAATTTTTTCCTCAGAATTGAGTGATTCCATATTTTTTTCCTCTGCTTGGTCTAAAAAAGTTACCGTTACTGACTGCCACAATCTTTTTTTCTTGATTTCTTATAGTGTTTCTTAAAGCCAGAAAGTTGCCATTTGAAATGACTTTAGTTTTGTGTCATGTCTGTGATCTGCTTTTTTTCTACAAAATTAAACAACTGAATGAACATCCTCTGAGGCCGGTGATTCCATAATTTTTGCCAGGGGTTGTAGAATCTCACAACTTGCACAAACTAAAAGTAACAAAAAAAATTGTTATGAACATAAATTTCAACTCTGGACATTTTACAGCAGGAGGATTTTCATACAAGAAAACAGATTAAACCTATGCTTCAGTCTCCCATATGTTTTTGGCAAACCGTATAACTGTTGATGCAACAGACAAAAGTTGCACGGTGTATAGTTTTTCAATAGCTGCCACAGAAGCCTATAACTTCTTTAGGGCCCCGTCACACTAGAGCACAAATGCCGTGCGAATCACATGAATTGGAAAAACAAACAGAAACTGAGCTGCATTTGTATGGGACAGAGGTTTGTACAGCTGTGTACGAATGCCATATGAATATCCAGAATGCGGTATGAAGCTGCCTCGAATGATTGACACAATTCGGAGTGCAGCAGCTCCCGAATCCAGGTTGACTACCCAGAGTGCAGGTCGAATGCCGACATAAACCTTCCCCCATGAAACAATAAAACTGAATAAAATAAAAACAATACAGCACAAAACCCCACAATGCCAGCAGAATGCAGCAGGAATATGCAGAATGCCCCTCCAATGCCGTACATGCCATCTGAGGTCTGGGTGGAAAGCAAGCGCTTGCATCATATTAAAGATTGCTCTTAATCAACCTGTGGCATTGAGCAGAGACGCTCTGCAGGGGAAGGTGATTATTATCAGGTTTAGGGCACAGGCAGGATTACTTTGTTCAACACCTTCCAGCCGAGCTGCAGTCATGAGCCAGGCGGATGTGTCAATAAGTTCCGCGCAGCAGAGGGTTTTCAAAGAAGCGGTGAAAAGTGCCAACACCAAGTAGCTGCACTCTTGCTGCAGAACATAGCAAACTGCGAATTCAATGTCAAATCCTTCAACCCAGAAGGATACACGGCACTCCACAAGTCCGTCGTTGACGGGAACCTGGAGCTGGTAAAAGTGTTGGTGAAATTTGGCACAGATATCCAACAAGAAAGGGTGGAGAACAGTCATTTATAGCACCACAGTTGTG
The DNA here is from genome assembly GCF_902500255.1 of Thalassophryne amazonica. Lineage (NCBI taxonomy): Eukaryota > Metazoa > Chordata > Actinopteri > Batrachoidiformes > Batrachoididae > Thalassophryne > Thalassophryne amazonica. The sequence continues at coordinate 49,382,094 of NC_047114.1, forward strand.
CCAGATTTAGGGAAAATAAAATAAATAAATAAATGAATATCTTCAGAAGCATCACCACCACCAACCACTGCAAAGCAACCAAACACGGTGTTCTTTGCGCTCTTGAGTCCAAAATGTGGCTCTGTTTTGCACAGTACTTATCCATGAAACTTTCAAATAAAATAAATAAAATGAAACAGCCATGCAAGCCAGTTTTGTCAGTACTGACGTTTTCCTCTTAAGTGTGTATTAACACCGATCATGCGCTCCACTCCAGCGGGTGCCAATCCATGTATATGTGTGTCTGGACAGTGGAGCGCAGTGATCAGATGATAGTGTCATGCACAAGCAGTGCAGCGATCAGATGATACAATGTTCCCTCTCCAGGATATTAGGTCTATGAGATGACCACACTGTGGTTCATGCGTGTGTCCTGCCAATCAGTTAATGCTTCACATGACATACTGTCTGGACTTTGCAATCGTGTGTTACATGCCCTGACGTGCAATGGGGCATTCCACTGTCTGGCTGGGAGGCGCACGTTGCACCATGTCATACAGGATATATATTTTGTGGTGGATGAGGCATGTGCCATTGGCACTTGGCTGATGTAACCATCTCATGGCGCTTCCAGAATGACAGGGATTTTATCACAGTCTGCAGTCTGGCTATTGTTCACCCTGTGAGACACATCTGGAGTCGTTCCAAAGGTAATTTTCTATTCTATTTATATTGTAGTGGCTTGGCAATACAGTTGGAATATTATTCCTCCTAATGGGTTTGATGATGTACATATTATAACATGTGTGGCATGTTGTTCAGCTGTGCCGTGATGCACCGAGCCTCTGAAAGGCTTTGACCTGCTGTCGGGCAGCAGTGCATCTGCTCGTGGTGTTACATTTATGATGATCATATGGGAGGGAATGACAATGTATCTATAATGTAAGGTTTATTATGGACATGACACCCCCTTCAGATGTGTGCGCTGCTCTGCTGCTCTGAGATGCATTGACTTGCCGTGGCACACGGTGCTTTCGGTTTGATTTTGCAATGTTCATGTCCAGTTCACAAGATGAATGCGTGCCATTGAACATAACAATATTTCCTTTGGGCACCATGAACAGGATCTAGTGGAGGTGCACGTACAGCTCGTGCGTGGCACAGTCGGGACATGCTGGCAGGATTTGATGTGTCTGACTATAGCGAATGTCTCTTGAGTGCAATCAGATTGTTCCGAATGCTGTTTTGATGCCATGCAAATATTAGAACGCAGTCAGACTGTGGTCAGACTGCACTCTGACCGCTGTTTGAGCTTTTTGCACCTCGACTGCTTTGAACATGTGCTAAACATTTGGGCCAGCTACAGGAATTTGTCCAACTGTTTGGAGTTCGCGCAGAATACTGTCAGAGGTTTTCAATTGCGCCTTGAATTTGCCAAAATGGAGGTTGAATTTTCAAGCGGACGGCATTCCTGCTCATTTGGCCTCTAGTGTGACGGGGGTCTAAAGGATATCATTCAGCCACATGTACAATGGGGTCAATAAGTATTTAGTCAGCCCCTGATTGTGCAAGTTCTCCTACTTAGGAAGATGAGAGAGGTCTGTAATTTTCAACACTTCAATTATGAGAGACAAAATGAGAACAAAAAAAAAATCCAGAATCCAGGATTTTTAAAGTATTTATTTGGAAATTATGGTTGAAAATAAGTATTTGGTCAATAACAAACAAGCAAGATTTCTGGCTCTCACAGACCTGTAGCTTCTTTAAGAAACTCTTCTGTCCTCCACCTGTTACCTGTATTAATGGCACCATTTGGAAATTATTATCTGTATAAAAGACACCTATCCACAGCCTCAAACAGCCAGACTCCAAACTCAACCATGGCCTAGACAAAAGAGCTGTCGAAGGACACCAGAAAGAAAATTGTAGATGTGTACCAGGCTGGGAAGAGTGAATCTACAATAGTCATGCAGGTTGGTGTGAATAAATCAACTGTGGGAGCAACTGTAAGAAAATGGAAGATATACAAGACTATTGATAATCTCCCTCGATCTGGGGCTCCACGCAAGATGTCATCCCGTGGGGTCAAAATGATCATGAGAACAGTGAACAAAAATCCCAGAACTACACGGAGGGACCTAATGAATGACCTGCAGAGAGCTGGGACCAAAGTAACAAAGCCTACACACTACGCAGAGAGGGACTCAAATCCTGCAGTGACAGGCGTGTCCCCCTGCTTAATCCAGTACTTGTCCAGGCCCGTCTGAAGTTTGCCAGAGAACATATGGATGATCCAGAAGAGGACTGGGAGAATATCATTTGGTCAGATGAAACCAAAATAGAACATTTTGGTAAAAACTCAACTCGTCGTGTTTGGAGGAAGAAGAATGCTGAGTTGCATTCCAAGAACACCATATCTACTGTGAAGCATGGGGGTGGAAACATCATGCTTTGGGGCTGTTTTTCTGCAAAGGGGACAGGAAGACTGATCCGTGTTAAGGGAAGAATGAACAGGGCCATGTATTGTGAGATTTTAAGCCAAAACCTTGTTCCATCAGTGAGAGCATTGAAGATGCAATGTGGCTGGGTTTTCCAGCATGACAATGATCCCAAACACAGCACTCAGGCAACAAAGGAGTGGCCCCGTAAAAAGCATTTCAAGGTCCTGGAGTGGCCTAGCCAGTCTCCAGACCTCAACCCCATAGAAGATTTGTTGAGGGAGTTGAAAGTCCATGTTGCCCAGTGACAGCCCCAAAACATCACTGCTCTAGAGGAAATCTGCATGGAGGAATGAACCAAAATACCAGCTACAGTGTGTGCAAACCTGGTGAAACATTTGACCTCTGTCATTGCCAATAAAGATTATGTTACAAAGTACTGAGCTGAATTTTTGTTATTGACCAAATACTTATTTTCCACCATAATTTACAAATAAATTCTTTAAAAATCCTACAATGTGATTTCCTGATTTTTTTTTTCCTCATTTTGTCTCTCATAGTTGAAGTGTACCTATGTTGAAAATTACAGACCTCTCTCATATTTCTAAGTAGGAGAACTTGCACAGTCAGGGACTGACTAAATACTTTTTTTACCCCACTGTAGGGTTGTGAAACAAGTTGATGATGTATTACTGTAGACACCCTGAAATATGAACAAGTTGGAGTGAATGTTTTGCCTCACCTGAGTACCCAGTCCCAGAAGGATAAGCATGAAGAAGAACAGTAGCGACCAGAGTGGTGAGATAGGGAGCAGTGTGAGGGCTTCTGGGTAGGCCACAAAGGCCAGCCCAGGACCGTGGTCGGCCACGTCTGACACTGGAACGTTCAGATGGTGCGCCATGAACCCAAGAATTGAGAAAATGACAAAGCCGGCATACACACTGGTGGCACAGTTTGTTATGCTGATGATGATGCTGTCTCTGTATGAAAAATAGGTGAAAAATGAAAAAAACTCAATTAAAGATAGTTGTGATTTGCAGATTCTGGCTGAGCAAAGGCACCAACACAACATCAAATCACCTGGCAGCAAATGTAACCTTTGCAGTTTTTTTGGAGAGCTGTTGACCACAGTAATGTTGCAAAACGTCTGCTGTAATGAATTCATTAGTTAGCCCACCAGTCCTGTCACCAGCCCTTAACTGTGCCTAAGTACACTTGTGGGTCTTGTTTCATCAAAGTAGAAATATAATGGAATTCAATGAAAGACATTATAACGGCAATTAAATCCACCCAAAAAAGTAACAACTATTCCTTCACCCAAGGCTTACATTCTGCTGACAAGCCATTCAACTCAGTTGAAAAATTATGATCTTCATGCAGGTAATGACTATCTTTTTGCACAGACTGCACAGGATAAGATCAAACACTTTTAATTCTTTTTAATTCTTCAAAGATCAAAACACTCAGATGGAAGTGAATATTTTTTTTTGTGAGCAGTTCTTTATTGGTTTAGCAAAAAGCAATGATGATCAGACTGGACCAAAGTACATAGCACTAATTAGGTAAAGGAAATCTACCTCCAGTTTATCAGGAATATCCGTTATTTTTATCTTAAGGATTGGGAGAATGGAATAAAAGCTTTTGCTATGTTAACAATTTCACATTGTGGAGTACAGTGTCTTGGTATTGGAGTTACAACCCCAATTCCAATGAAGTCCGGACATTGTATAAAATGTAAATAAAAACAGAAAACAATGATTTGCAAATCCTCTTCAACAAATATTTAATTGAATACACCACAAAGACAAGATATTTATTGTTCAAACTGATAAACTGTATTGTTTTTATGCAAATATTTGCTCATTTTGAAATGGATGCCTGCAACACATTTCAAAAATGTTGGGATGGGGCAACAAAAGACTGGGAAAGTTGATGAATGCTCAAAGAACACTGAATTGGAAACAGATGAGTGTGACGATTGGGTATAAAAAACAGCATCCCCAAAAAGCTCAGCCATTCACAAGCAAAGATGGGGCAAGGATCACCACTTTGTGAACAACTGCGTGAAAAAAATAGTCTAACAGTTAAAGAACAATATTTATCAATGTTCAAGTGCAAGGAATTTAGGTATTCCATCATCTACAGTCCATAATATAATCAGAAGATCCAGAGAATCTGGAGAACGTTCTAACTTTCCCTCAGGCAGCACTGCATTAAAAACTGACATCATTATGTAAAGGATCTTACCATGTGGGCTCACGAACACTTCAGAAAACCACTGTCAGTTAACACAATTCGTCGCTACATCTACAAGTGCAAGTTAAAACTCTACCAAGCAAAGCGAAAGCCATACATCAACAACATCCAGAAATGCCACCGCCTTTTCTGGGCCAAGCTCATTTGAAATGGACAGACGCAACGTGGAAGAGTTTGCTGTGGTCTGATGAGTCCACAGTTCAAATTGTTTCTGGATATTATGGACGTCGTGTCCTCCAGACAAAAGAGGAAATAGACCATCCAGATTGTTACCAGCGTAAAGTTCAAAAGCCAGCATCTGTGATGGTATGGGGGTGTGTTAGTGCCCATGGCATGGGCAACTTACACATCTGTGATGGCACCATCAATGCTGAAAGGTACATCCAGGTTTTGGAGCAATACATGCTGCCATCCAAGCAACGTCTTTGTCAGGGACGTCCCTGTTTATTTCAGCAAGACAATGCCAAGCCACATTCTGCACGTGCTACAACAGCGTGGCTTCATAGTAAAAGAGTATGGGTACTAGACTGGCCTGCCTACAGTCCAGACCTTTTGGCCATTGAAAATGTGTGGTGCATTATGAAGCGCAAAATACGACAACGGAGACCCCGGACTGTTGAACTACTGAAGTTGTACATCAAGCAAGAATGGGAAAGAATTCCACCCACAAAGCTTCAACAATTAGTGTCCTCAGTTCCCAAAAGCTTATTGAGTGTCATTAGAAGGAAAGGTGATGTAACAGTGGTAAACATACCACTGTCCCAGCTTTTTTGAAACGTGTTGCAGGCATCCATTTCAACATGAGCAAATATTTGCACAAAAACAATAAAGTTATTAGTTTGAACATTAAATATCTTGTCTTTGTAGTGTATTCAATTGAATATATGTTGAAGAGGATTTGCAAATCGTATTCTGTTTTTATTTACATTTTACACAATGTCCCAACTTCATTGGAATTAGGGTTGTACTAAAAAAACAACAGCTTGTTTTTGTTATCCAAAGAGGAGACATTGTCCCAGGAAACACCCTAGTGGGGACTGTTGGGGAGCAGGAGTTCCCATATCATGTTTTTAGCTTTAGTTTCTCACCACCACCATTGTTCTGTGAATGATCCAGTCCTTTGGTGTCCCTAGTATCCATACCACCAATAAAATATTGTTCATACACTGCACTGGGATTACTGAGCATGGTTGCATCACTTACAAAATGCAAGATTTATTTTCCATTGTACAGTTTGTCTTTGTATTGTTGTGTGGGCCGCCAGAAGAGGAGGTACTGCTGGCCCACCACCAGAGGGCGCCCTGCCTGAAGTGCGGGCTTCAGGCACGAGAGGGCGCTGTCGCCACGGACACAGCCGGGGGTGACAGCTGTCACTCATTATCTCATGACAGCTGTCACCCATCTTCACTTCATCATTCCACTCCATAAAAACCGGACGTCATCTCCACCTCGTTGCCGAGATATCATCTACCAGTGAAGGTAACTTTCTCAGCCGTTGTTTTGGTCTTTTCAGACAGTGTTTTCTTCTGTATTGTTTGCAGTCAGTTCTGTGAGTGCTCGCAGCTGGAGGCTGAGTTTGTGATACGTGGAGAGCTGACGTCTTCGCTCCCCACGCCAAACTGTTGATAAGTACTCTTTACTACTGCACGTGCCAGTTTTCTGGATTAGAGGTGGAGGTGGTATTCCCACCATTGCTGTTACTGGGTGTGCACGCACACACATCTTACTGTTTTTGCTCCTCGCCAGCAGTACCAGATCCGACATTCGGAGACGGTGGCCACCTGGGGACTCGGGACTTGGCAGCTCCAGTATTCTCCAGGTTCGGTGGCGGAGGAAATGGTGTGGTTCCGGTTCTTCTCAGGACAGATGTCTTCTATCCTTGAGCCTGCCCACACGTCACCTTTGTGGATTGACTGTTTGCATAAATTCTGTAATCCTCTGTGTTTTGGTTGTGCTCTTTCACAACAGTAAAGTGTTCATATTCGACTCTTTCATTGTCCGTTCATTTATGCCCCCTGTTGTGGGTCAGTGTCACTACACTTTCCCAACATGTATGGTAGGATGATTAAAAATGAATCATGTCCTTGTTCCTATGCTTTTACAAAGCCTAGGCATGTACCCTCTAAAATGCAATGGGTGAATATGTAGACAGAAAGACAAACAGACAGACACATGGGGATCGATAGATAGAAAGGCAGACAGTGGCCATTCCACCAGATGGTAACAGAATAACTCAAAAACAATACATGCTTTGTAAGTTACAATATAAATTATCATCGTATCAAAAAGGAACATAATTAGGATAACTGATTAGACTTTGGTTAACGTTCACGTGCCAGATCAATTCAAAAAGCAACTTTGTTTTCCTAATGTAATTTCCCATAGATGTTCCTAAACCCTTGATGGCTTGATAATGGATCATAATGGATTGATAATGGAGCAAGAGCAGTTGTGGTTGTACGTAAGAGACACAGGCCATTTATATACAGAAAAGTACAAAATCTAACAAGTAAAAAGTTCCAGTTAGATTTATTTATTTATTTGCAGAGAGTTTACATTCTAAAACTCAAATAACAGTAATATATGGATTTGGTTCTCGCACGTGGTATTGATTTCACAAATACTGGCATCATGTCTCTTGCATCAGTGGTTTCTGATCACTCACTTATTAGGTTTACAGTTTCGCTGCTGTGTCATTGCGGCGACACATCAACTCCTCAACTACAACTGAACTGCTGAACGTATGGTTCCTGCTGTCTCTCCTTCCAGTAGTTATTTTGTGATTGCGAGTTACATCCCATTTTCTGTGTTTATCTGGTTGTTTGTTTTCCTTCTTTATGACTCATTTTTTAGACTCTGACCCCTCCATGTTGTCACTGTTTGGATTGTTTGTCACATGAATATCTTGTGGAATAATGAATCACCTTGGCATTTGCACCTACCTCCTGTGTTTTGCTGCCTGTATTTTGGAGTTCAGTTTGACTGTATGTGAAAAGACCGTAACCCTTCCTGTCTCTGTGAGGTCTGATTTTAAGGTGCTGTTACTAACTTATGAAATTATTCATGGATTAGTGACTCCCTCCCTAGCTGACCTAATTATACCCTATGTACCAGCCCATGCACTGCCTTTTCAGGGAGCAGCACTACTTTGTGTCCCTAAGATAAAAACGTCAGTTCTCTTGTATTCTCCTTTCTGTATGGTTGGCATACCAATGTAATATGGAACTATGCTTCCTCTCCTTTTAATTCACAGTATTAGGAAGGGAACAGATCTCAGCCTCACTACATCTAAATTCTGGGTCTGTTCGTGAAGGACAGGTCTAGCTGCTGGTGACCACCTTGGCATTGTCTCTGCTTCCCGCTTGATTTACTGCTCATGATCAAATGCTTCAGGTACAGTTAATTCCGGCCGACTGATTATGCTCTTTTTCTCTCTGTTCATGGCACTGACGATAACTTTGACAGATACTGCCCCTGTACCCCAGGGCGCTGGTTGCCCTGTCTTTTTCACCAATGTCTGGAAGTGGTACCTCTTATGGATCTGTCAATGCTCAACATAGACCCAAGATGGAGTTTTTGTTTTTTGGACTCTGTATTTGTTGCTCTTCTATTTTTGTTTTGTGTTTTTTAAGAAATTCTTGCAAAATTTTATTAAAACCTTGTGACTGCTAAAATGGCCAAAGCAGTGGGAGGTTTTTTTTTTTTTTTTGGATAGTTGAGCTAAAACAGAAAATAAAATTATAGTGGAAAACAAAACAAAACAAGAAACCCAACAATGATTTATTACTTAGTGTCAGAGTCAGGTTTGAGAATTGGAGCACTTATGGTGTTGAAGCAGAACGGGAGAAACTTTCACTCTGATGCTGACCTTGCACATTCTAGACAGAGACATTATGTGTCTGCACAGCACTTTGCTTCCTTGTTAATTATCACAGAAGAGGTATTTCATATATTTTAACCACAAGAGAAATATCTGTCCCTTTCTTATTTAACCAAACCACCAATCATTTCCTGAGGTCTGTCTGTGCTTCTATATATGTGAACCAATTGGTGGCGTTACAGGAGTGTGGTGCGCTCCCCAAGAGGGACAGTGCTGCAGAACAGAAGCTGATTAGGTACAGCTGTACCCTCGATAGCACTGCCTTGAGCCTGCTGCAGATGAAAACATTATATCTTCAGTCCTCTTGCTCACCTCATCCAACCCCCTAATGACGTAACTCCATCACTGTGTGCGGACGGTGCATCCTCATAGAGAGAAAAGTGCATTGTTTCCTCTCCTTATCACATCTCCTCTGTTCTTAACCTCCTCCTCAGCTTCTTGCTCACCCCCTTCCTTTTCAACCAAAGTACCACCAACTTCTTAACACATTATCGCCATGCCAACGCCTGTCCTACCTTATCTCACCTACTACCCCCCTGCCACTACTTCTCTATTTACACAGACAGCTTTAAAGTTGGCTTCTAAAAAAGTTTTTTTTTTTTTTTTTTTTGTCCATCACAGCAAGCACAACCTTAAAAATCGTATTACCGCCACCTCAGTGTCCAGCTTTCTGGATGTCAATTATATTCTGGCTGCAAAAAAGTCAGCATGTTGATGCTACAGTTATTTTTTTCTTTTTCTAGTCTTCCCTTATCTCTGCTGGGTTTTGTGAAAAATGGCTGGGAACCAAAGTCCATTCTGAAATGTGGAAATGTGGGCATTTGAACAACAAGAGCACAGTCTTATTCTTTAACCATCATGCAGCAGCGCAGCCCTGCTGTCTCTTGAAAGCAGCCCTCTGAAGTTATCATCATGCAACTTCACTTGAAGGAGAACAATCACAATGGGGACTGGTGAGAAATGTCATCCCCACCTACAGTTGGTCATTATGCGCTTAACTGATTCACATCTCCCAGTATCATACCAGTGTACTTTTGATTTATCCATAAACCATGAAATGTTGAAGGGGAAAAGGAGGAGGACAGAGGACTGGTCCAACTGGCCGCTGATGGGTGATGTCAAAGACCAGATAGATCTGATGAGACCTCAGGAGGTGAAGGCGGACCACCAGTGGATTGATGACCCGGTCCACAACGAAAGGTTCCAGGAATTGAGGAGCCAGATAATGAGACTCCACCTGCCGCAGGTGTTCACTCCAGGTTGCAAGGTCCTTTGCAGTGGTGCAGTGAAGCTTCAATACCAAATACTGGTTGGCCTGCTCTGCCTGGCTGTTAGTATGGGGGTGGAACCCAGAAGACAGACTGACTGTGGCCCCCCAACGGCAGGCAGGATGCTTTCCAGAAATGAGACATAAACTGGGGGCTACGATCTGAAGCAATGTCCATTGGGATTCCATGCAGATGGAAGACATGGTGGACCAGGAGGTCAGCTGTTTCCCGGGCTGAGGGGAGCTTGGCAAGGGGGACAAAGTGCACAGTCTTGGCGAACCGATCGACAATGTTGAGGATCACTGTGTGTCTGTGTGAACGTGGGAGTCCAGTGATAAAATCCAAATCAATATGTTACCAGGGGTGATAAGCAACCAGGAGAGGACAGAAGAGACCAGTGGGAGGTTGATGGGATGACTTGCCTCAGGCACAAACAGAACAGGACAGCCCAAAATCCAACCGACACAGACTGCTTTACTGAATCAGTAATTTTATTGATGTTAGATCAGTCATTGTGAGTTGAGAGTCTCATAGCCCACCCCAAACCAGGTGGGCCTCTCCCCAATGTGCCCTGCCATCGAACAAAATAACTTTCCCAGATCCAAACATTCCAGTATAGATTGCATGCACATTTATGCAATGTCCTAGCCACTCATAAATAAGATATTCAGGAGTTCCCAATCACCTACTGTCCACTGCAGTTGTGCATTACAGTGTGTAGAGTGTATGTATGCAACGAACCCGCTTATTTAAGGAAGTGTCGCTCTTTAAAACAGTACCAGGCATTTTAGACCTGTTTTCTTGGTTGTCTATTGTGCAAACACTTTTTGGTGATGACTAAAATCAGTACACCATCCCTATGTGTAGCAACACTTGATTTTGAGGCTAATATGCCCACATAAGCACAAGTGGTAGTGAGCTACAGTGGCTTGCAAAAGTATTCAGGCCCTTTGTATTTCACGCATTTGAAACAGCCACGTACGCCTATAACTTCTTCTGGGTTGTCTGGGTGTCTTGGTGGTTTTCCTCACTCTTCTCCTTCTTGCACAATCACTCAGTTTTTGAGAATGGTGTACTCCATGCAGATTTACCATACAGTGCCATATTGTTTGTAATTCTTTGTAATTGATGCAAATAAAGTCCAAAACATATTCAGTGGCAGCTTTACCACCAGAGAGCCTCATCCACAACTACCACAAAAGACTCCAAGCTGTCACTGATGTTAAAGGGGGCAATACACAGTAATAAGAACAGGGGTATGTAAAGTTTTGATCAGGTTCATTTGGGTAGTTCTCTTGTCATTTTGATTTAAAAAGGGGAAACACAGTTGTTTGACAATAAATGGCTTCACCCAACCACTAACCATGAGTGAAAAAAAAAGTTTTGTGTTGTCATTCATATTCTCTTAAAATGGCCAAAAAAGCAGAAATTCTGCCAGGGTATGTAAACTTTTGGGCACAACTGTATGTCTTGAACTTTATTTACATCAGTTATGAAGAAATACAAACAATATGGCACTCTCTGGTAAATAGGGTTGCCAACTCTGAAAAATAAATAAGGGACACCTCACCGCCAGGGCCGACCGGCCGACTGACCATTGCCTTCACCCTTCCCAGCGTCTGTGTGAAACGATTTTTAACCATTTGACTGTTGACTTGACCCTGAATTTAGGTAGATGCATACATGCATTTGTTCTGATCTGAACACGTGGAAAACAAATTATTTAGCAATTTATTTTTAGTGCAAAATAAATTTTCACTCACAATTTAAATATGAGCATTCTGTCTTCTTTAAAAATAAATCTCTGTAGTGCTATTGCTTAACTTAAAATTGTATAAATTAACAACAAAAAAAAACAATAGAAAATTTGCATCATCCAAAACAATGTAACAGTGCAAAAGAATGTAACAGTGCACATTTACACATTTACTGTAATAAAAAGTGCAAAAAATAAAGTCTGAAAAGTAAACAATACTGTTGTCGCGCAACTTTTCCACCCAGCCATTTTCCTTTTCTCATTCTCCCCTGTATTTTTGCATTCTTTTTTTTTTTTTTTTTTTTTAGGATGAGTAGTAACGACGTTACAGACATTGCTGTCCGTAGACATATCTGCAGTGTCGGTGTCTGTATCGATATCAGCCATGCTGCTTTGTTATTGTCGTCCAGCGACCGTCGTCGGCTCATGACGTCGGTATCTTCTTGCGAGCAGATGTCCCTCGACCAATGAGATAAGAGTGATTCTGTATTGTCAACTCGTGTCTGTCAGCTCATTGGTGAAAAGCAGGAGAGAGGCTGGGATCAAATTTACCGTAAGTTTCCATATAAAGCGCCAGTCAATTCCATTGACATTTTACAGACTTTTTGATTCTCACAGAAATACGGGACAACCTGCGTCCCGTTTCAGGTCAATACGGAATGCACACTTTTATTTCCAAATAAGGGACGATTCCGTTTTTCAAGGGACGGTTGGCAACCCTACTGGTAAATCTGTGTGGAGTAGACAGTTCTCAAAAACTGAGTGACTGTGCAAGAAGGAGAAGAGTGAGTGATTATTTACAGGTATTATACCAAAGGGGGCCATTAGTTATGCAACCCATCATCTTGGCTTTTATATTTTTAATTAATTTATGTCAGGTTGTAGAGATTTACTTTCAGTTTGAATTTAAGGAAGATACGAGGTCTGTTAGAAAAGTAACAGACCTTTTTATTTTTTGCAAAAACTATATGGATTTGAATCATGTGTGATTACATCAGCCAAGCTTGAACCTTCGTGCGCATGCGTGAGTTTTTCATGCCTGTCGGTTGCGTCATTCGCCTGTGAGCATGACTTGTGGGAGGAGTGGTCCAGCCCCCTCGTCGGATTTTCATTGTCAGGAAATTGGCTGATCAACTGCCGCTTTGCTTCATCAAATTTTTTTCAGAAAGTGTGAGAGACAGCCAAGTGGAAACCATTTGGAAAATTCAGATGGCTTTCGGTGAAGATCTTATGGGGATCACACAGATTAAGGAAATTACAACTGGATTAAAGACGGCCCACAGCGGCTGAGGGTGCGCCGCACACCGAGTGGCAATCCACAGGTTCAAACGACCAGATCATTTCCAAAGTGAACGCTTTGTTGATCCGGGACGTCGTCTGACTACCAGAGAAATGGCAAGACAGCTGGACATAGCACTTTTTCGGCACATTCCACTGTTACAGGAGTATTTGTAATGGAAAGAGGAGCAGAGAAATTCGCCACGGAGCCGCTAATGGCGCGGGACGAAAGCACCTCCGTGTTGGTCTCACAGGACAAGCCCTAACATGCCTAGCTCTTGCACCATTCGGAAGATTCAGATGGCTTTTGGTGGCTTTTCAGTCGTGTGACTATCCGAGAAATTGTGGACGAGCTGGACATGTCACAACATGTCCTGTGTTGTGTGGGCCGCTGAAGAGGAGGTACTGCTGGCCCACCACCACCAGAGGGCGCCCTGCCTGGAGTGCGGGCTCCAGGCACCAGAGGGCGCTGCCGCATCATGGGAGTAATCTGGGTGACAGCTGTCACCCATCACCAAACACAGCTGTTTCCACTCAGCACCGAGGTATATCAGGAGGACGGCGTCTCCACCTCAGTGCCGAGATATCACCTAAGACCAAGGTAGTATTCTCTGCAGGTATACTTTGCATTATTACTTAAGACTGTCAAAACTGTTTTTCAGGACTGGTGACTACTAAGAACCTTATTCCTTGGATAAGTACTCACCTTCCTGCTGAACTTTGTCAAGAGGTGGAGACGGCTTCTCCCCTCTCTGTAACTGGGTGCGTTCATCCACTCCTGTGTGTTGTTGCTCTCTCCTGCCAGCAGTACCGGATCCGACGAGCGGAGGCAGTGGCCACCTGGGAAGTCGGGACTTGGCGGTTCCAGTATTTCCAGGGTTCGGTGGCAGAGGAGATCTGGGTGGTTCCGGTTCGACTGAGACGGACGTCTCCTACCTTCGAGCCTGCCCACACGACACCAGCGGATTCGACCCTAAATTGTGTTTGTTGTATTACTCTTGCTTGTTCAGTAGTAAATCTTGTTATTTACTTTCTCCATTGTCCGTTCATTGCGCCCCCTGTTGTGGGTCCGTGTTCCAACACTTTCACAACAGGATATCTCGGCCAGCGTCATGGACCCCGAGGGGCGTCAACCGGCTGTTGAACGGCCAATGGAAGACCAAGACGCGGCGGAGGCTCCGGGAGGGGTAATCGGCGAGTTGCAGCGGATCCTCACCGCTTTCACCTCTCGGATCGATTCAATGACCGAGCAATACGTTCTCCTAAACCGCAGGGTGGAGGCTCTCGCCGCACACGTGGAGGCGCGCCCTTCGGGCGCCGCTGCGGCTCTCCCTCCCGAGGACCCTGCGCGTAAAAGTGACGTTCCACTGGTCGTTCAACGGTCCCTTCCTCCGTCCCCAGAAGCATACATAAGCCCTCCAGAACCGTACGGAGGCTGTGTGGAGACGTGCGCGGATTTCCTGATGCAGTGTTCGCTCGTCTTCGCACAGCGTCCCGTGATGTACGTGACTGACGCTAGCAAGGTAGCTTATGTAATAAATCTGCTTCGCGGGGAGGCACGCGCTTGGGCTACAGCGCTCTGGGAGCAGAACTCACGGCTCCTTCATACGTACGTTGGGTTTGTACGGGAGCTCAGAACGGTGTTCGACCATCCCAACAGAGGAGAGTCCGCTTCAACCGCACTACTGTCAATGAGACAGGGGCGTCGGAGCGCAGCTGCCTATGCAGTCGCCTTCCGCATCGCGGCGGCGAGATCCGGCTGGAATAGCACTGCCCTCCGCGCCGCCTTTGTAAACGGACTGTCACTGGTCCTAAAAGAGCATCTGGTGGCGAAGGACGAACCGCGGGACTTAGACGGGCTCATCGATCTAGTCATACGACTCGACAACCGGTTAGAAGAACGCCGTCGGGAACGAGGCGAAGGGCGTGGCCAGGCACGCGTCGTCCCTCTCCCTTCCGGTTCCGATCGAGCACCGCCTTCCCCACGCTCCACAGCCCCTGCACTCCGTGGGGTCACAGCTCCCCCTACTGACGAAGCTAGGGACACGAGTAGGGCAACATTTAGGGCACCAGATGCACAGAGGAAATGGACCCACGGAGCGTGTCTGGTTTGTGGTTCAATAGAGCACCATGTGAGAGACTGCCCCGAGCGGTCAAACGCCAAATGCCCGCCCCTAGAGACTGGGCCAGGGGTGGGTCAAAACATTCACGTGGGACACACCCACATTGCTACACGACTCCCAGTCACGATCCTGTTTGAGGATTCAACCCTGAAGGCCCCAGCACTGGTGGACACGGGCTCTGAGGGGAATCTGCTTGACAGTAGATGGGCCAGGGAGATAGGGCTCCCTCTGGTGGCTCTTACCTCGCCTGTGCAGGTTCGGGCACTGGATGGCTCCCTACTCCCACCAATTACGCACAAGACACCTCCAGTAACTCTGGTGGTGTCAGGTAACCACCGGGAGGTGATCGAGTTCTTCGTGACTAAGGCCACCTCCCGTGTGGTTTTAGGGTTTCCATGGATGCTTAAACACAATCCCCGGATTGATTGGCCGTCCGGGGTAGTGGTTCAGTGGAGCGAAACCTGCCATCGGGAGTGTCTCGGTTCCTCGGTTCCTCCCGGCTCCCAAGCTAAAGAGGAGGTCCGAGTCCCGCCCAATCTGAAGGCGGTGCCAGCGGAGTACCATGACCTCGCTGACGTGTTCAGCAAGGATCTGGCTCTCACGCTTCCTCCCCACCGCCCGTATGATTGTGCCATCGATTTGGTTCCAGGCAGTGAGTTCCCGTCCAGTAGGCTGTACAACCTCTCACGGCCGGAACGCGAATCAATGGAGACCTACATCCGGGACTCATTAGCTGCCGGATTGATCCGGAATTCCACCTCACCGATGGGCGCAGGTTTCTTTTTTGTGGGTAAAAAAGATGGCGGGCTTCGTCCATGCATTGATTACAGGGGGTTGAACGAGATCACGGTTCGCAACCGATACCCGTTGCCCTTGTTGGATTCAGTGTTCACTCCCTTGCATGGAGCCAAAATCTTCACCAAGCTGGATCTTAGAAATGCGTATCATTTGGTTCGGATTCGGAAGGGAGACGAATGGAAGACGGCATTTAACACCCCCTTAGGTCATTTTGAGTACCTGGTCATGCCGTTCGGTCTCACTAACGCTCCCGCGACTTTCCAAGCATTGGTAAACGATGTCTTGCGGGACTTCCTGCACCGGTTCGTCTTCGTATATCTAGACGATATACTCATCTTTTCCCCGGATCCTGAGACTCATGTCCGGCATGTCCGTCAGGTCCTACAGCGGTTGTTGGAGAACCGGCTGTTTGTGAAGGGCGAGAAGTGTGAGTTCCACCGCACTTCTTTGTCCTTCCTGGGGTTTATCATCTCCTCTAACTCCGTCGCCCCGGACCCGGCCAAGGTTGCGGCGGTGAGAGATTGGCCCCAACCTACAAGCCGTAGGAAGCTGCAACAGTTCCTCGGCTTTGCAAATTTCTACAGGAGGTTCATTAAGGGCTACAGTCAGGTAGTTAGCCCCCTGACAGCCCTGACCTCTCCAAAAGTTCCCTTCACCTGGTCGGACCGGTGCGAGGCCGCGTTCAAGGAGTTGAAACGGCGCTTCTCGTCTGCACCAGTTCTGGTGCAGCCCGATCCTAGCCGCCAGTTGGTGGTTGAAGTGGATGCCTCGGACTCAGGGATAGGAGCGGTGCTCTCCCAGAGCGGGAAGACCGATAAGGTCCTTCACCCGTGTGCCTATTTTTCTCGCAGGTTGACCCCCGCTGAGCGGAATTATGACGTCGGCAATCGGGAACTCCTTGCTGTGAAAGAGGCCCTCGAAGAGTGGAGACATCTGTTGGAGGGAACAGCCGTGCCATTCACGGTTTTCACTGACCATCGGAACCTGGAGTACATCAGAACCGCCAAGCGTCTGAACCCCAGGCAAGCCCGCTGGTCACTGTTCTTTGGCCGTTTTGACTTCCGGATCACCTACCGCCCCGGGACCAAGAATCAGAGATCGGATGCATTGTCCCGGGTGCACGAAGATGAGGTCAAAACGGAACCGTCGGATCCCCCGGATCCCATCATCCCGGAGTCCGCTATCGTGGCCGCCCTCACCTGGGACGTGGAGAAGACCGTCCGGGAGGCCCTGACCCGTGTCCCGGACCCCGGAAACGGACCAAAAAACAGACTATACGTCCCACCAGAAGCTAGGGCTGCAGTCCTGGACTTCTGTCACGGTTCTAAGCTCTCCTGTCACCCAGGGGTGCGAAGGACCGTGGCAGTCGTCCGGCAACGCTTCTGGTGGGCATCCCTGGAGACCGACGTCCGGGACTACATCCAGGCCTGTACCACCTGTGCCAGGGGCAAGGCAGATCATAGAAAAACCTCAGGGCAACTACAGCCATTGCCCGTGCCTCATCGCCCCTGGTCCCACATCGGCCTGGATTTCGTCACGGGTCTCCCGCCGTCCCAGGGAAACACTGTCATCTTCACGATAGTGGACCGTTTCTCCAAGGCGGCCCACTTCGTGGCCCTCCCGAAGCTCCCTACGGCCCAGGAGACAGCGGACCTCCTGGTCCACCACGTCGTCCGTCTGCATGGCATACCATCAGACATCGTCTCCGATCGTGGTCCCCAGTTCACCTCACATGTCTGGAGGAGTTTCTGCCGGGAACTGGGGGCCACGGTCAGCCTCTCGTCTGGGTACCACCCCCAGACCAACGGGCAGGCAGAGCGGGCGAATCAAGAACTGGAGCAGACACTTCGCTGTGTGACAGCCGCGCACCCGACGGCCTGGAGTACCCATCTGGCCTGGATCGAGTACGCCCACAACAGCCAAGTGTCATCAGCCACCGGCCTCTCCCCGTTTGAGGCGTGCTTGGGGTATCAGCCCCCCTTGTTTCCGGTGGTTGAGGGAGAGGTCGGTGTGCCCTCGGTCCAGGCCCACCTACGGAAGTGCCGTCGGGTGTGGCGGGCCGCCCGCTCTGCTTTGTTGCAGGCCCAGACGAGGGCGAAGAAACATGCAGACCGGCGACGGGCCCCGGCTCCCAAGTATCGTCCTGGGCAGGAGGTCTGGTTATCCACCAAGGACATTCCCCTACAGGTTACCTCTCCTAAACTGCAAGAACGATACATCGGACCATATAAAATCCTCAAAGTCATCAACCCCGCCGCAGTGAGGCTCCAGCTCCCGGCCTCACTGCGGATCCATCCAGTTTTCCATGTTTCCCGGATCAAGCCTCTTCGCACCTCACCCCTCTGCACCCCGGGTCCGGCACCGCCTCCTGCCCGGATCATCGACGGAGCACCGGCTTGGACTGTCCGCCGGCTCCTTGACGTCCGTCGGATGGGCCGGGGTTTTCAGTATCTGGTGGACTGGGAGGGGTACGGCCCCGAGGAGCGCTCCTGGGTGAAGAAGGGCTTCATCCTGGACCCGGCCCTCCTGGCCGACTTCTACCGTCGCCATCCGAACAAGCCCGGCCGTGCGCCAGGAGGCGCCCGTTGAGGGGGGGGTCCTGTTGTGTGGGCCGCTGAAGAGGAGGTACTGCTGGCCCACCACCACCAGAGGGCGCCCTGCCTGGAGTGCGGGCTCCAGGCACCAGAGGGCGCTGCCGCATCATGGGAGTAATCTGGGTGACAGCTGTCACCCATCACCAAACACAGCTGTTTCCACTCAGCACCGAGGTATATCAGGAGGACGGCGTCTCCACCTCAGTGCCGAGATATCACCTAAGACCAAGGTAGTATTCTCTGCAGGTATACTTTGCATTATTACTTAAGACTGTCAAAACTGTTTTTCAGGACTGGTGACTACTAAGAACCTTATTCCTTGGATAAGTACTCACCTTCCTGCTGAACTTTGTCAAGAGGTGGAGACGGCTTCTCCCCTCTCTGTAACTGGGTGCGTTCATCCACTCCTGTGTGTTGTTGCTCTCTCCTGCCAGCAGTACCGGATCCGACGAGCGGAGGCAGTGGCCACCTGGGAAGTCGGGACTTGGCGGTTCCAGTATTTCCAGGGTTCGGTGGCAGAGGAGATCTGGGTGGTTCCGGTTCGACTGAGACGGACGTCTCCTACCTTCGAGCCTGCCCACACGACACCAGCGGATTCGACCCTAAATTGTGTTTGTTGTATTACTCTTGCTTGTTCAGTAGTAAATCTTATTTACTTTCTCCATTGTCCGTTCATTGCGCCCCCTGTTGTGGGTCCGTGTTCCAACACTTTCACAACATCCTGTGAGGCTTCATCACAGCGTTGCTTTTTGTTCTGTGCTCTGCGCCTCCGTCCCGACGTGCGAATTCCTCCGCACGTCTTTTCATGGCAAAAAACTCCTATAACAGTGGAATGTGCCGAAAAAGTGCTATGTCCAGCTGTCTTGCCATTTCTCTGGTAGTCAGACGACGTCCCGGATCAACAAAGCGTTCACTTTGGAAATGATCTGGTCGTTTGAGCCTGTCGATCTCCGCTCGGTGCGTGGCGCGCCATCCGCCGCTGTGGGCTGTCTTTAATCCAGTTGTAATTGTCCTTAATTTGTGTGATCCCCATAAGATCTTCACCGAAAGCCATCTGAATTTTCCAAATGGTTTCCACTTGGCTGTCTCTCACACTTTCTGAAAAAATTTTGATGAAGCAAAGCGGCAGTCGATCAGCCAATTTCCAGGCAATGAAAATCCGACGAGGGGGCTGGACCACTCCTCCTACAAGGCATGCTCACAGGCGAATGACGCAACCAACAGGCATGAAAAACTCACGCATGCGCATGAAGGTTCAAGCTTGGCTGATGCAATCACACATGATTCAAATCCATATAGTTTTTGCAAAAAATAAAAAGGTCCGTTACTTTTCTAACAGACCTCATATTTTTTGAAAATTTTATATTGAGAAGCCTGTTTCTGTGTAGGCTCTCAGTTGTCCAGGTGGTTTCCATAGTAAAGAAGCTTGAATCTTTGACTGGACTGGGTTGCTTGACGCGAGGACATTTAGCTTCAAATCGCAGAAGCTTCCTCAGCTAAAATTATAATTCTAAAATTCTAAAAATTCTTGCTAAAAAGTCAGACCACCAGAGCAAGAATTTTAGCTGAGGAAGCTTCTGCGATTTGAAGCGAAACGTCCTCGCGTCAAGCAACCCAGTCCAGTCGAAGATTCAAGATTCTCTACTATTGAGAAGCCTCGTTTACTTTTTGTATTTGGAATGTCATAAACAAATTAAAATGTGTGAAATACCAAGGGGCTGAATACTTTTGCAAGCCACTGTAAATAGCCCAGGGTGTGAAAAAGACACTTGTGTTGTGTTATTTGCTGCTTGACCCCAGGTGGAACATGAGGCCCTAAATTCTTGTTAACATCCTGTATTTGATGAACATTATCAAAAATAAGACAAATTAATTAACCATGATATTTGTATACAGGACTGTATTTGTCATAATTTGATACAATATAAAGGATGACGCCTGCAGTAATACTTTCTAGGTACTTTGATTTTCATCCAATAAAACATTTTAATTCAGATCAAAAAAGTCAAATTGGCACATTTTGGCCAGATCTGAAGTCATCAAAATATTAGGTATAACTGTACTTGGCATTTTTCACTTCAGATCCATTTGAAACATACTTAAAAACCTTTTATTTAAAAATTTTTTTTTTACCTTTCATTTTTAAAAACCTCCTTCATTTCCAAGCTTTAGCAAATCTCTTACCCTACATATACAGTGTTTTCTTAAATCCTCCAAACTGTGACTATCCAGGGTTGGGACCAGGAAGCAGAGTTGTAGTCTTACACACCTCTCTGCAGCTTCTCTCCCCCTGCCATCCCCTCATTACCCCATCCCCGTAGAGACGGTGCCTGCTCCCAGACCACCAATAACCAGCAAAAATCTATTTAAGCATAAAAATTCAAAAAGAAAAAATAATATAGCACCTTCAACTGCACCACAGACTAAAACAGTTAAATGTGGTCTATTAAACATTAGGTCTCTCTCTTCTAAGTCCCTGTTGGTAAATGATATAATAATTGATCAACATATTGATTTATTCTGCCTAACAGAAACCTGGTTACAGCAGGATGAATATGTTAGTTTAAATGAGTCAACACCCCCGAGTCACACTAACTGTCAGAATGCTCGTAGCACGGGCCGGGGCGGAGGATTAGCAGCAATCTTCCATTCCAGCTTATTAATTAATCAAAAACCCAGACAGAGCTTTAATTCATTTGAAAGCTTGACTCTTAGTCTTGTCCATCCAAATTGGAAGTCCCAAAAACCAGTTTTATTTGTTATTATCTATCGTCCACCTGGTCGTTACTGTGAGTTTCTCTGTGAATTTTCAGACCTTTTGTCTGACTTAGTGCTTAGCTCAGATAAGATAATTATAGTGGGCGATTTTAACATCCACACAGATGCTGAGAATGACAGCCTCAACACTGCATTTAATCTATTATTAGACTCTATTGGCTTTGCTCAAAAAGTAAATGAGTCCACCCACCACTTTAATCAAATCTTAGATCTTGTTCTGACTTATGGTATGGAAATAGAAGACTTAACAGTATTCCCTGAAAACTCCCTTCTGTCTGATCATTTCTTAATAACATTTACTCTGATGGACTACCCAGCAGTGGGGAATAAGTTTCATTACACTAGAAGTCTTTCAGAAAGCGCTGTAACTAGGTTTAAGGATATGATTCCTTCTTTATGTTCTCTAATGCCATATACCAACACAGTGCAGAGTAGCTACCTAAACTCTGTAAGGGAGATAGAGTATCTCGTCAATAGTTTTACATCCTCATTGAAGACAACTTTGGATGCTGTAGCTCCTCTGAAAAAGAGAGCTTTAAATCAGAAGTGTCTGACTCCGTGGTATAACTCACAAACTCGTAGCTTAAAGCAGATAACCCGTAAGTTGGAGAGGAAATGGCGTCTCACTAATTTAGAAGATCTTCACTTAGCCTGGAAAAAGAGTCTGTTGCTCTATAAAAAAGCCCTCCGTAAAGCTAGGACATCTTTCTACTCATCACTAATTGAAGAAAATAAGAACAACCCCAGGTTTCTTTTCAGCACTGTAGCCAGGCTGACAAAGAGTCAGAGCTCTATTGAGCTGAATATTCCATTAACTTTAACTAGTAATGACTTCATGACTTTCTTTGCTAACAAAATTTTAACTATTAGAGAAAAAATTACTCATAACCATCCCAAAGACGTATCGTTATCTTTGGCTGCTTTCAGTGATGCCGGTATTTGGTTAGACTCTTTCTCTCCGATTGTTCTGTCTGAGTTATTTTCATTAGTTACTTCATCCAAACCATCAACATGTTTATTAGACCCCATTCCTACCAGGCTGCTCAAGGAAGCCCTACCATTATTTAATGCTTCGATCTTAAATATGATCAATCTATCTTTGTTAGTTGGCTATGTACCACAGGCTTTTAAGGTGGCAGTAATTAAACCATTACTTAAAAAGCCATCACTTGACCCAGCTATCTTAGCTAATTATAGGCCAATCTCCAACCTTCCTTTTCTCTCAAAAATTCTTGAAAGGGTAGTTGTAAAACAGCTAACTGATCATCTGCAGAGGAATGGTCTATTTGAAGAGTTTCAGTCAGGTTTTAGAATTCATCATAGTACAGAAACAGCATTAGTGAAGGTTACA
Source organism: Thalassophryne amazonica (assembly GCF_902500255.1). NCBI lineage: Eukaryota > Metazoa > Chordata > Actinopteri > Batrachoidiformes > Batrachoididae > Thalassophryne > Thalassophryne amazonica. Next base: position 49,404,593 of record NC_047114.1, read on the forward strand.
AATGATCTTCTTATGGCCTCGGACAGTGGACTCATCTCTGTGCTTGTTCTGTTAGACCTCAGTGCTGCTTTTGATACTGTTGACCATAAAATTTTATTACAGAGATTAGAGCATGCCATAGGTATTAAAGGCACTGCGCTGCGGTGGTTTGAATCATATTTGTCTAATAGATTACAGTTTGTTCATGTAAATGGGGAATCTTCTTCACAGACTAAAGTTAATTATGGAGTTCCACAAGGTTCTGTGCTAGGACCAATTTTATTCACTTTATACATGCTTCCCTTAGGCAGTATTATTAGACGGAATTGCTTAAATTTTCATTGTTACGCAGACGATACCCAGCTTTATCTATCCATGAAGCCAGAGGACACACACCAATTAGCTAAACTGCAGGATTGTCTTACAGACATAAAGACATGGATGACCTCTAATTTCCTGCTTTTAAACTCAGATAAATCTGAAGTTATTGTACTTGGCCCCACAAATCTTAGAAACATGGTGTCTAACCAGATCCTTACTCTGGATGGCATTACCCTGACCTCTAGTAATACTGTGAGAAATCTTGGAGTCATTTTTGATCAGGATATGTCATTCAAAGCGCATATTAAACAAATATGTAGGACTGCTTTTTTGCATTTACGCAATATCTCTAAAATCAGAAAGGTCTTGTCTCAGAGTGATGCTGAAAAACTAATTCATGCATTTATTTCCTCTAGGCTGGACTATTGTAATTCATTATTATCAGGTTGTCCTAAAAGTTCCCTAAAAAGCCTTCAGTTAATTCAAAATGCTGCAGCTAGAGTACTGACGGGGACTAGAAGGAGAGAGCATATCTCACCCATATTGGCCTCTCTTCATTGGCTTCCTGTTAATTCTAGAATAGAATTTAAAATTCTTCTTCTTACTTATAAGGTTTTGAATAATCAGGTCCCATCTTATCTTAGGGACCTCGTTGTTATATGGCTGGGGGGGCCTGGCTGCCGGTTTGTTTCTGTTTTTTGGTTTTCCTCCCAGGTGGCGTGAGTTTGGGACTGAGTGGCTGTGTTGCTGAGGCTGTCAGGACCTCACCCTGATCACCTGCGACTCGTCAGGACTCACAGCTGTGGTGCATCTGGATGGATTGGAACATGTTGGCATTTAAGACTGGACTGCACAGTGTGTATTTGCCAGAGACTCGACCTTGTGACCAGACGGGTGAGATCGTCGTCTTGGGAGCCATCTCATCAGCAGCGGATGCTGAGAACGTCCAGGTTTGATGCACAGTCTGTGAAAGAGGAGGGGGTGAGGTCTCACGCTCGTCAGCACACTTCCTGAGGTACGTTAGATTTTGTGACTAACAGTTATACAGTCAGTAAATGTGGTGTCCCTCACACCTTATTGTATTGAGCTGTATGTTAGTCATGTATCAGCTTTCACTGCAGTGGAGTTTTGTGAACTGGATGTTCCATGCCTGCAGGTTGGGAAGCTGATCAGTAATCAAGCCAGGAAGTGTTTGCTGTTTGTACACCTTTAAGTGTTCTGTGTGTAGAGTGTGGACTCACATAATGGTTCCTTCTTTCACAGACTCGGTTGTTGCGGCCACCTGGGGGGTGTCGGCGGGGTCCTTGGTTCCGAAACAACTTCTGGCTCCGGACCGTTAGCGCTGCTGGGAGCGCACCACGCCAGGCCGCACCTTTTGTTGTTATATTATCACTGTTATGTATTAAATTCAGTTAGCCTTTGTACCGTGCTCTGCTTATTTCATACTGGGTCCTTCAAACGCTGGTCGGTTCTCCGAGCTGCGTCCGACACATAACACTCGTAGTACCATATCACCCCAATAGAGTGCTTCGCTCTCAGACTGCAGGCTTACTTGTAGTTCCTAGGGTTTGTAAGAGTAGAATGGGAGGCAGAGCCTTCAGCTTTCAGGCTCCTCTCCTGTGGAACCAGCTCCCAATTCAGATCAGGGAGACAGACACCCTCTCTACTTTTAAGATTAGGCTTAAAACTTTCCTTTTTGCTAAAGCTTATAGTTAGGGCTGGATCAGGTGACCCTAAACCATCCCTTAGTTATGCTGCTATAGATGTAGACTGCTGGGGGGTTCCCATGATGCACTGTTTCTTTCTCTTTTTGCTCTGTATGCACCACTCTGCATTTAATCATTAGTGATCGATCTCTGCTCCCCTCCACAGCATGTCTTTTTCCTGGTTCTCTCCCTCAGCCCCAACCAGTCCCAGCAGAAGACTGCCCCTCCCTGAGCCTGGTTCTGCTGGAGGTTTCTTCCTGTTAAAAGGGAGTTTTTCCTTCCCACTGTAGCCAAGTGCTTGCTCACAGGGGGTCGTTTTGACCGTTGGGGTTTTACATAATTATTGTATGGCCTTGCCTTACAATATAAAGCGCCTTGGGGCAACTGTTTGTTGTGATTTGGCTGCTATATAAAAAAAAATTGATTGATTGATTGATTGATACAGTGAGGAAAATAAGTATTTGAACACCCTGCGGTTTTGCAAGTTCTCCCACTTAGAAATCATGGAGGGGTCTGAAATTTTCATCTTAGGTGCATGTCCACTGTGAGAGACATAATCTAAAAAAAAAAAAAAAAAAAAAAATCCAGAAATCTCAATGTATGATTTTATTTAAAATAATTTATTTGTATGTTACTGCTGCAAATAAGTATTTGAACACCTACCAACCAGCAAGAATTCTGGCTCACACACACAGACTTGTTAAATTTTCTTTAAGAAGCCCTCTTATTCTGCACTCTTTACCTGAAGAAACACAAGATGACTGTCAATCTCCCTCGGTCTGGGATTCGATATAAGATCTCACTTTGTGGGGTAAGGATGAATCTGAGAAAGTTCAGAACTACACAGGAGGACCTGGTCAATGACCTGAAGAGAGCTGGGACCACAGTGACAAAGATTACATTAGTAACACATGATGCTGTCATGATTTAAAATCCTGCAGGGCAGCAATGTCCCCCAGCTCAAGCCAGCACATGTCCGGGCCCGTTTGAAGTTCACCAGTGACCATCTGGATGATCCAGAGGAGGCATGGGAGAAGTTCATGTGGTCAGATGAGACTAGAATGGAGCTTTTTGGAATCAACTCCACTTACCATGTTTAGAGGATGAGAACAACCCCAAGAAAACCATCCCAACCATGAAGCATGGGGTGGAAACATCATACTCTGGGGGTGCTCTTCTGCAAAGGGGACAGGATGACTGCACCGTAATGAAGGGAGGATGGATGGGGTCATGTATTGGGAGATTTTGGCAAACAACCTCCTTCCCTCAGTAAGAGTATTGAAGATGGGTCATGGCTGGGTCTTCCAGCATGACAATGACCCCAAAAACACAGCCAGGGCAACTAAGGAGGGGCTCCGTAAGAAGCATTTCAAGGTCCTGGAGTGGCCTGGCCAGTCTCCAGACCTGAACTCAATAGAAAATCTTTGGAGGGAGATGAAACTCCAAACATGAAAGATTTGGAGAAGATCTGTATGGAGGAATGGACCAAAATACCTGCTGCAGTGTGTGCAAACCTGGTGAAAAACTACAGGAAATGTTTGACCTCTGTAATTGCAAACAAAGGCTACTGTTCCAAATCTTAACATTGATTTTCACAGGTGTTCAAATACTTATTTGCAGCAGTAACATACAAATAAATCATAAAACAATCATACATTGTGATTTCCAGATTTTTTTTTTTTTTGATTATGTCTCTCACAGTGGACATGCACCTAAGATGAAAATTTCAGACCCCTCCATGATTTGTAAGTGGGAGAAGTTAAAAAAAACCACAGGGTGTTCAAATACTTATTTTCCTCACTGTATTTAGTACTACATTTTCTGGAAAACCAACCTGAAGCAGTTGTTGTGGAACTTGTTATAGGAAGCCATGGTTATGAGACCACCCCAGGCACAACCAAGAGAATAGAAGATCTGTGACGCTGCATCTCCCCATACCTAAAAAAACAAAACAAAACAAAACAACAACAGTAGGATTGGAAATAATGATTCTTTCTTTATCAAGAAATACACCAACTGTATTATGAATAATCATTAAGTCTTATGTGGAATTTTAGGAAATGCTTCCCAACCCCCCCCCCCCCCCCAAAAAAAAATTCAAAATTTTAAGAACCCAAGGGTTAATAGTCTACATTTTTGAATATGCTTGTTACACATTCATTTTCAAAACATGTGACAAGATACGTGCAGACAGACAGAATCTGTACCTCAGCTTTATTACTGATAAAAGTTTGACTGTGCCAGTGGTTAGTTTTAGATTCATTTGGCTTTAGATTTGAAATTGGATGTGGAATTGGATTGATTTTAGGATTTTGTTTAATATTTTTCCCTTCCCTTTCTCTTCAGATAGATGTACTATTTATTAAGTTGTCTGTATATTTAATTGGTTTCATGTTTTAATTAAGCCCCTTCACACATAACACAACTGAGACCGAATCCCACACAAAGGAGGATTTGAATCCCATCTTGTGAAATTTCAGAGCCGTCTCGAACAGCAGTCGCCACATCCATTTGGCAACAGCACATGCACTCTACATTCACAACTCGCGCCAGAAACCCATTCGAACGGCGTGCAAGATGAGGTCGCACTGTCATCTGATCGTGCTCGCAACATTTGGACGGCATGTCAATGTCAATTTATCTAGCACCAAATCATAACAAAGTTGCCTCAAGGTGCTTCACACTAGTAGGATCGAGGGGCTGCACAAAATCATTGGCCACATTGAACCCTGGCTGAATGATCAAGGCAGGCTTCACACCAGTGCCTGAATGATGGCGAATGCTGGGCCAGTGGCTATTTGACCCACTCTCGACTGGACTCAAGGTGCCATCCACGAACATGTAACACTACTCGCGGGGCACTTAGAAAAGGTGGGGCTATTTGCGCTGCCAGCACAAAAGTAGTGAGCAGATAAACCACTTTTGACCTGGCTGTGCGAATGGCCCCACATTTTCTAAGTGCCCCGCAAGTGTAGTGTCCCCCTCGCCCAAGCAACATAACTGGCGTGCGAGTGTGCTCCCCCCTTAACACAAATGAAATCGTGTGAGAGTGTTAAAGTCCTTGCTTACATCTATAGGCATAAATGAAGAGGAACAGATGAACGATACTTCCTGTATTCTCAGCTCTTTTTATATCAGGAATGAAATATTCCATGCTGGGACAGCTCCTCGCTGCTATGTGACATACAATCCCGCCACCGCAGGATTGTACATGGCTGACCGACTGTCTGTCCTTCCTGACATTGGCTGGAATTTTTTGTGTTTTTTTTTTTTCTTGCCCTTTTTTGGCCGGTTTCTGCCTCTTTCGCCCAGCTTCGTGTTATGCATGAAGTGGCTATTAGCTTTGAATTTATTTAGCTTTAGATGCAATTAGAATTCATTTTAGTTACTTCTTCATTTAGTTGCACAGTTTATCTCTGTGGCTTAACCATCAGTTTCCTTTGAATTTATTTGGCTTAAAATTTAATTGGGATTACATTAGTTGTACTGTTTGATATATTATTTCTTAAAGTTGTGTTTGTGTTCAATTGGATTTAGATATATTTAGCATTAGCTTCTATTAAAATTAGGTTGGCTTGAGTTAATTAGTAGAAATGGAGTGTGATGGCCCACTGGGTTTTCAGTAATTGTAACTGTCAAACCATTTGTAGTCTCTTTTGGAAAGCAAAATTGTGTCAAAATGAAGATGAAAACATTAAGAACTGAAAGATACATTTTGGAAGCCTGAATATCAGAGGCATCTAAATAGATATATCAAAATAATTACTTGTGACAAAATTCAAATAATGGCAATTCAAGAAACATTACCCTGAACAGGTCTTGAAAAAAATCCAATCCACAAATGGTTCAAATGGTATGACTTTTTTTCTATACTGGGGGCATTGACAATGGTCTTTGGATTGTACCTTAAAATGAACTAAAAGCTGAACTCAGAACAATAAATGGTATAATGTACTGAAAAATCCCTTGAAATTGGAGAAGGATTTTTCAAAGAACTAGTTAAAGATGTAAGTACCATGAGGAACTGAACAATAACAGTAATAGGTGGAGAGTTTAATGCCAGGACAGGCACCACATACACTCAAAAAACTGACTAATTCAACTGGATTTCCATCTAATAAATATATCGAGTCCCTACTAAATTAAATTAAATTATCTTGCATGGATGTGCTTTTTTTGAGGTGGGGCTACATATATTTATTAGATGGAAATCCTGCACATAAATGAATTGAGTTCATCCAATGAGTCATTTTTTTTGAGAGTACAAGACTACCATGAAAAAAATAGCTGAATTCAAATGGTAATTTTGTCATTGAAAAAGCAAAAAAATACCAGCCAATGTGAACAAAATCATTCTTCTGTCTTGATATAGCACACAGAAATACATGGGAATGCCTGCTGAGAAAAGAAAAATACAGATGCAGAGACAAACATGGAAACACCAGCCAAAATCCATACAGAAACCAGAGAACCTACATGCACAGACAGAATTGTATATATTAACTATATGTTATGTACGCATTTTAATATGTGGTCAGAAATCAATGCAAAAAAGCAATTTTGTTGAATCAAATGTTATTAAAAAGTTAATTGGCAACAAGAACAAAACAACATGTTTTCATAAAGTGAAACTCAAATTCCTGACATAAAATGTATGCTGGACACAGTCATTGGCACCCTTTGGTAAATTTACAGTAAATCATCACTTTTACAGCCAGTTTTCTTTTGACAAGTCAGGGGAAGGATACATGAACATGTCCAACTCAGTGATTATGTCTTGGACTTTATTTACACCAATTATGAAGAAATACAAACAGTATGGTACTGTATGGTACATCTAGGTGGAGCAGACAGTTCTCAAAACCTAAGGGACCATCCAAGGAGATGACTGACAAAAGCCACCAAGACACCCAGACAACTCTGAAGAAGTTATAGTGTTATGGTTTAGACCCCAAAGAAGGCAGGTTTGGACCCCAAATGCAGGTAGCCAAAAACACAAAAGGTGAGGGCAAAAATACAATTATTAGTGAAGATTAAATCCAAAAACATTCAAAACCTCAAAAAACAGAGCAAACTTCAAAAGACAAAAATGTTCACCAAATATCATAAACCCAAAATGACTGAGATTCAAAAGCAAACAGGAAGATAAGGAGCAACTCAAAGCAACTGTCAAAAAGGGAGACAGTGAGGATGAAAATAAAACTCTTCCGAAAGCCAAAAGCCAAAGAGTTGTCAAGACTAACAACGTGACAAACAAATAACAACTGTCAAAAAAGGGACAGTGTGAATAACTTGAGCTGAACAACAGCTGAAGTTCAAAGAAGGACGAAAACAGGACGTGTGGAGGAGAACCTGGGTGAAACATCTAAACGACCGGCAGTGAGGGAGCAAACTGGAAAGACTTAAATCCCAGACATAAGGAACCACAACGCGGGACAGGTGTGAAGAACATCGGAACAGAGGAGGCATGTGGGAGGAGAAAGATGATTCTAATCCAATTACATTTTTTTCCGTGATTGGTTAATCATGTGAGATTTCAGACCGTATAATATCGGGGTAATGGTGGGAAAATATTCAACCATTTCATTCAACATTTGGATGTTCTGACGAGATGTCATTCGTGTCGAATATCATTCCTGTCCTCCGCACAACTGCACATGCGCAATATTGTTTGGACGCGGAACTGTCAATTTATGTAACGAGACTCACAATTCAACAGAACACCGGCTGTGCGCACTGCTAGCTGTTAGCGCTGTTAGCTGAGAGTGAGAGAAAGTCACGTATTGCCGCCACCGAAATGGGTGATTTTAAGCTACCATACGAAAGTATTGATGTTGAGTCTGATACTGAATTACTGTTTCACATTTGATGGATTTTCACGTTTGATAGATTACTCTGCGCCCTGACCGCTGTTGGAGCGACATTGCCTCGGCTCGACAGTAAGCCTCGCCCACCGAATTACCTACAGAAACATAAATCGTGCAAAGGATGGAATTGAATTAGAGTTGGAATAACCCTGTTGTGTCTGATGATTTGCAGACATTCATGCTGTTATACAGTCACAAATAGCCATTTTACGGCTCTGCTGATGCGTCGCCATAAAACCCCTTTTTACGGCGACGCGTAAAGCTGAATTTGCAACTGTATAACCAGCATGAACGTCCGGAAATCATCAGACACAACAGGCTTATTCCCTAAGTATACAACAAGGAAATGATTTGACAACCTGAGAAGGAAGCAATAGAGAACAAACAGACAAAATGCCAATAAGAAAATCAAAAACAATAATCTGACAAAACTCCACACTGTGAATGAGGGGGCGGAATCCAAAACAGCTATGAGAATCCCATACTGCGCTGGCTATAACACTTACTCTGACACACAGCGTGGCTGTCTAACCTCTTCTGATAATCACTAGTCCCCTTATTGCACAGCCACTCAGTTTTTGAGAACTGCCTCCTTCAAACAGATTTTCCATACAGTATCATACAGTTTGTATTTCTTAAAACTTATATTGGCATCCAAAACATAATCAGTGATTTGGAAATGTTCATGTAGCCACCCTCTGGTGTGACTGAAGAAAACTGGCTGTAAAAGTGATGATTTACTGCAAATTCATGAATGGGTGCCAATAAATGTGTCCAGCATACATTTTATGTTTGTAATTTTTGTTTAACTTTATGAAAACATTTTGTTTTGTTCTTGCTGCCAAATAACTTTGGCTGTTTGTTTAATATTTTGAATAAACAAAATTGCTTTGTCTGCATTTATTTATGTCCATACTGTATGTTCAGCCTTGTTCTCTTGGTCATTACTCAAAAACTCATGGCCATAACTGAAGTTAGGTGCTTCAATCGACTGGTAAATTGAGAATCTTGACTTGCTCAGTTTGTATTCACCACAGTGGTCTTGTACAGCATCCATAAAACATCAGATGAAGCCTCAATCCATACATTGATGTCAAACTCCAATGTACCCCAACTGATGAACAAGACCTTGAGTTACTTAAACAGACCCAGAGGGGACAATCTACCTCTTCTGACAGAGGATTAATTATGGTCTCAGATTTGAAGGTACTGATTTTCTTCCTCGCACCACACTCAACCTCAAACCTGCCCAGAGGTTGTCGCCTGATAAAGCCAACAGAACCACATCAGCCGCAAAAAGCAGAGATGTAATTCTGAGGTCAGTGAGCTGGACACCCTCCTGCCCTGACTGCACCTTCAAATCTTGTCCTGAACATGACATAAATTCAGAGGATCCTTGGATACCACTGGAATTACTTTTTATCAAACAAGCAGATGAGGAATATCAACTTGCATTGTGAAGGAGCATCACATTGTGACCATGTGGCCTGTTTCTCTGTGCATGATCCAGCATGCAAGTGTCTGAGTGTTGAGTACCCATAGTAGCTGGAGAAGATCAAGCAGATCTGGCTGCAGCAGATGATTATTTTAGAGATGTGAAAATTGACCAGTTGTCTGCCTGGGTGGTTGCCATCTGGGACCCAAGGCACGTCTGTGGTGTCATGGATGCTGCAAAGAGCATCACCAGGACATGCTCCTAAACATGATAAGGGGCAGCCCTAGTGGAGTCCAACACTTACGGGAACAGGTCTGATGTGATATTGAGAGTACAGAGGCAGGTCTTACTTTGGTCATATCGAGACCCTATACTCCCACAGCTCCCCCCCCCCCACCACAGGACACCTTGAAAGATTTGGCCTGTGGGCAGACCATCAGCTAGTTGTAATGAAAATGAAAATGAAACTGGAATAGTGCAAATAATATTTGCAGAAGACAAAACTACAGCCTACGAAGATTACAAATCAAGAATGAATACAAGAATAAAACAGAAGAGGCATACAGGGACAAGATGGCATAAAACACTAATCTCAAGCTCCAAAATCATTGAAATATAATGAGACACTTGCCTCAAAACTCTTTAAGGACTGCACACAAAAATATAACATTGAAGATAGCTGGAAATCACATAATCACCAACCTCTCAGAACAACAAGAAACTCAGAATTGATGTAAAATGCAAATAATCATTTAGAAGAACATGACTTCATCAAAAGAGAAATAAATAAAATACTGAACAGTATAAACAAGCTTGTAATTGTCAAATAAATGTCCCAAATGGAAGACCTGACCACGAAGAAGAACCCAGTAAAAAAGCATTTCAGTTTACGGTGCCAAGCTGCCAAAGGCATTGCAATCAAAGAAACCAAGGAATATTAAGTCATCAATGGCCAACATGGATGAGCAATAAATAAGAAAAAGCAACAGAAATAATAAAGTATTCATACTTTGCAAGATCCTAGCAATATGCACCATTCAGTGATCATCAGACAAAATGAACAGCAGAATACCTTTAAACCAAGCTGCATACAGAAGCACAACTTAACATGATTTCATTTTCAGAATATGACCAGAAACAGCAGGCACATTATCAAACTACAAGCTACACGTGCTGAAGCTAGACATGAGCAAAGCTGTTGTCACCACATGAAAGCATGAAAATGAAAATCCAGCAAAAGCAGCCACAGAAGATGTCACACCAAACCTTCTGTAAGACCACACAAATAAAAAACAGGAGTATATGGACACTGACCAACAACAGAAGGCCGGGCAACAACAATCAGCCACAAACTCAACCAAGTACAAAAGTTACTACCACCTGTTGTGGAATTTCTGCGATGAATGTCACCATAAAATGAGACTGGCAGCTGAAGGAGCATTCAGGAGTCTGACATATCGATGCAGAGAGATTTTTTTTTTTTTATTAAAGCAGAAACAGATGGACCTGGAGAAGTTCCAAAAGGTACAGCATGCAATGTACCCTCAGTGTTGTGTGGGCCGCTGAAGAGGAGGTACTGCTGGCCCACCACCACCAGATGGCGCCCTGCTTGGAGTGCGGGCTTCAAACACGAGAGGGCGCCGGAACCACTGGGACTGACAGCTGTCGCTCTTCATCAGCACCAGCTGTCACTCATTCAACCCATCACCATAAAGGCCGGACTGCAACTCCACCTCCTCGCCGAGAAATCATCTACCATACAGGTAATTCTCTGCTGAATCTAAACCGAACAACAGTCTGATCTCTTTTGCAGCCGTTTTCCTGTGACGGATTCCTTGTCTGCTGTGTTGGCGTTTGGTGTGGACTGCGATGGCTTCGCCTCCCACCCCACCCAGATAAGTGGTTGTCTCAGGAGCTGTCCGAGTGTGTTATTGGAGGTGGAGGTTCTCCCTCCTAACTGAACACAGACTGTGGGATTACTGAGTGTGCGTACTCACACTCATCAAACTGTTTCTGTTCTCTGCCAGCAGTACCAGGTCTGACTGCTGAAGACAGTGGCCACCTGGGGCGCAGGGCTTGGCGGCTCCGGTGTTCTTCAGATCCGTTGGTGGTGGAAGCTGTGTGGGTTCCGGCTCTTCTATCACCAGACGTCTTCTATCTTTGAGCCTGCCACACGCCACCTTGTGTATGATTGACATTCCGCAATATTGTTATTGTCTGTACTTCGTTGTGCGCTTCACAACATTAAATTGTTACTTTTTGGCTTATCCATTGTCCATTCATTAACGCCCCCTGTTGTGGGTCCGTGTCACGACACCTTCCCAACAGGATTTCTCGGCCAGCGTCATGGATCCCGAGGGGCGTCAACCATCGCTTGAACAGCCAATGGAAGAGCGAGGTGGACAGGCGCCAGCAGGAGGCGTGTTAGGTGAGCTGCAGCACATCTTAACCGCCTTTACTGCTCGGTTAGACTTAGTTACCGAGCAGAGCATTGTTCTCAATCGAAGGATGGAGGCTCTCACCGCCCAGGTGGAAGCGTATGCTCAGGGCGCTGCTGCAGCACCTCCTCCTGCTGACCGAATGCCAGAGACAGACATTCCACTGGTCGTTCAACGAACCCCCCCACCTTCCCCTGAAGCATACATAAGCCCTCCGGAGCCGTACGGAGGCTGTGTGGAGACGTGCGCGGACTTCTTGATGCAGTGCTCGCTCGTCTTTTCACAGCGTCCCGTCATGTACGCGTCAGACGCTAGCCGGGTGGCTTACGTTATAAATTTGCTTCGAGGAGAGGCACGCGCCTGGGCTATGGCGCTCTGGGAGCAGAATTCACGGCTCCTAATGATTTACACTGAGTTTGTGAGGGAGTTCCGACAGGTGTTCGACCACCCTCATAGAGGCGAGACCGCTTCAAGCGTGCTGCTGTCGATAAGACAGGGGTGTTGTAGCACAGCGAAGTATGCAGTCGACTTCCGCATCGCGGCAGCGCGAGCCGGCTGGAATGCTGTTGTGCTCCGCGCCGCCTTTGTAAACAGACTGTCTCTGGTCCTTAAGGAGCACCTGGTGGCGAAGGACGAGCCGCGGGATTTAGACGGGCCTATCGACCTGGTTATACGATTAGACAACCGATTAACAGAACGTCGACGGGAGCGAGACGAAGGACGTGGTCAGGCACAAGCCGTCCAACTTCCTCCCGGGTCCGAAAGGAAGCCAACTTCCCCACGCTCCACAGCCAGGGCTCTCCACGTGACGACAGCTCCCCCTGCTGACGTTGCTATGGAAATGAGCAGGGCCAAAAAGCGATCAGATCAGAGACAAAGGAGGCTGATCCGTGGAGAGTGTTTTCTCTGCAGCTCAACCGAGCACATACAGAGAGAGTGCCCCAAACGGTCAAAACAGCAGCACTCGTCCTTAGAGACTGGGCTAAGGGTGGGTCACAATACCCACGCGGGGAAACCCCGAAGATCTGCACGTATCCCAGTCACGATCCTGAGTGGGGATCTAACCCTTCACGCCCCAGCACTGGTGGACACGGGGTCGGAGGGGAATCTGCTGGACAGCAGATGGGCAAAGGAGGTTGGGCTCCCTCTAGTGGCCTTACCGTCACCATTGTCGGTGCGGGCACTAGATGGCACCCTTCTTCCACTAATCACACAGACACAGCCCGTGACTTTGGTTGTTTCTGGGAATCACAGGGAGGAGATTGTGTTTTATGTAACACCTTCTACCTCCCGAGTGATTTTGGGTTTTCCATGGGTGTTAAAACACAATCCCCGGATTGATTGGCCGTCTGGGGTTGTGGTTCAGTGGAGCGAAACCTGCCACCGGGAGTGTTTAGGATCCTCGGTTCCACCCGGTGTGACAGCTAAGGAGGAGGTTTTAGTCCCCCCCTATCTGGCGGCGGTGCCAGCCGAGTACCATGACCTTGCTGACGTCTTCAGCAAGGATCTGGCACTCACGCTGCCCCCACACCGTCCGTACGATTGTGCCATTGATTTGATACTGGGCGCTGAGCACCCATCCAGCAGGCTGTACAACCTCTCACGCCCGGAACGCGAATCAATGGAGACCTACATCCGGGACTCGTTAGCTGCCGGGTTGATCCGGAACTCCTCCTCCCCGATGGGTGCTAGTTTCTTTTTTGTGGGCAAGAAGGACGGTGGACTCCGTCCATGCGTTGATTACAGAGGGCTGAACGAGATCACGGTTCGCAACCGATACCCGTTACCTCTGTTGGATTCAGTGTTTACGCCCTTGCATGGAGCCCAAATTTTTACAAAATTGGATCTTAGGAATGCGTATCACCTGGTTCGGATCCGGGAGGGAGACGAGTGGAAGACGGCATTTAACACCCCGTTAGGTCACTTTGAGTACCTGGTCATGCCGTTCGGCCTCACCAGTGCGCCCGCGACGTTCCAAGCGTTGGTTAATGACGTCTTGCGGGACTTCGTGCATCGGTTTGTCTTTGTATATCTAGACGATATACTCATCTTTTCTCCGGATCCTGAGACCCATGTCAAGCATGTACGTCAGGTCCTACAGCGGTTGTTGGAGAACCGGCTATTTGTGAAGGGCGAGAAGTGCGAGTTTCACTGCTCTTCTTTGTCCTTCCTGGGGTTCATAATCTCCTCCAACTCCGTCGCCCCTGATCCGGCCAAGGTTGCGGCGGTGAGAGATTGGCCCCAACCAACAAACCGTAGGAAACTGCAACAGTTCCTTGGCTTTGCGAATTTCTACAGGAGGTTCATTAAGGGCTACAGTCAGGTAGTTAGCCCCGACAGCCCTGACCTCCACTAAGGTCCCCTTCACCTGGTCGGATCGGTGCGAAGCCGCGTTTAGGGAGTTGAAACGCCGGTTTTCATCTGCACCAGTTCTGGTGCAGCCTGATCCTACTCGCCAGTTCACAGTGGAGGTGGATGCCACTGACTCAGGGATAGGAGCCGTGCTGTCCCAGAGCGGGGAGTCCGATAAGGTTCTCCACCCTTGTGCCTATTTTTCCCGCAGGTTGACCCCGGCTGAGAGGAATTATGACGTCGGCAATCGGGAACTCCTTGCGGTGAAGGAGGCTCTTGAAAAGTGGAGACACCTGTTGGAGGGAGCGACGGTGCCCTTCACGGATTTCACGGACCATCGGAACCTGGAGTACATCCGGACCGCCAAGCGGCTGAACCCCAGGCAAGCCTGCTGGTCACTGTTCTTCGGGCGCTTTGACTTCCAGATTACATACCGCCCCGGGACCAAGAACCAACGGTTGGATGCCCTGTCCCGGGTGCATGAAGAGGAGGCCAAGGCCGAGTTGTCAGACCCCATAGAGACCATCATCCCCGAGTCCACTGTCGTGGCCACTCTCACCTGGGACATGGAGAAGACCGTCCGGGAGGCCCTGACACGGAACCCGGACCCGGGGACCGGCCCGAAGGACAAACTGTATGTCCCACCAGAGGCCAGAGCTGCGGTTTTGGACTTCTGTCATGGTTCCAAGCTCTCCTGTCATCCCGGGGTGCGCAGAACCATGGCAGTGGTCCAGCAGCACTTCTGGTGGGCGTCCATGCAGGCCGACGTCCGGGACTACGTCCAGGCCTGTACCACCTGTGCCAGGGGCAAGGCTGACCATAAGAGGACTTCAGGACTCCTCCAGCCCCTACCGGTACCTCACCGCCCCTGGTCCCACATCGGCCTGGACTTTGTCAAGGGCCTCCCGCCATCCCAGGGCAAGACCACCATCCTCACGATAGTGGACCGGTTCTCCAAGGCGTCCCACTTCGTGGCCCTCCCGAAGCTCCCAACGGCCCAGGAGACAGCAGACCTCCTGGTCCACCACGTCGTGCGCCTGCATGGGATACCAGCGGACATCGTCTCAGACCGTGGCCCTCAGTTCTCCTCTCAGGTCTGGAGGAGTTTCTGCAGGGAACTGGGGGCCACCGTGAGTCTCTCGTCCGGGTATCACCCTCAGACAAATGGACAGGCAGAGCGGGCCAACCAGGAGCTGGAGCAGGCCCTCCATTGCGTTACCTCTGTGCACCCGACGGCCTGGAGCACCCATCTGGCCTGGATCGAGTACGCCCACAACAGCCAAGTGTCGTCAGCCACTGGCCTCTCCCCGTTTGAGGTGTGTTTGGGGTACCAGCCCCCATTGTTTCCACTTGTGGAGGGAGAGGTCGGTGTGCCCTCGGTCCAGGCCCACCTCAGGAGGTGCCGCCGGGTGTGGTGGACTGCCCGTTCTGCCCTGTTGAAGGCCCGGACAAGGGCCAAGGCCCATGCAGACCGCCGGCGTTCCCCGGCCCCTGCATACCAGCCTGGGCAAGAGGTGTGGCTTTCAACCAAGGACATACCACTCCAGGTCGAGTCTCAGAAACTGAAGGACCGCTTCATCGGACCATTTACAATCCTCAAAGTCCTCAGTCCTGCCGCGGTGAAGCTGAAGCTGCCGGCTTCACTGCGGATCCATCCTGTCTTCCATGTGTCGCGCATCAAACCTCACCATATTTCACCCCTCTGTACCCCCGGACTGGCGCCGCCTCCTGCCCGGATCATCGATGTGCAGCCGGCTTGGATCGTGCGCCGGCTCCTGGACGTCCGTCGGAAGGGCCGGAGGTTCCAGTATTTGGTGGACTGGGAGGGGTATGGACCCGAAGAACGCTCCTGGGTGAAGACGAGCTTCATCCTGGACCCGGCCCTCCTGGCCGACTTCTACCGGCGGCACCTGGACAAGTCTGGTCGGGCGCCAGGAGGCGCCCGTTGAGGGGGGGGTCCTGTTGTCCATCACCATAAAGGCCGGACTGCAACTCCACCTCCTCGTCGAGAAATCATCTACCATACAGGTAATTCTCTGCTGAATCTAAACCGAACAATAGTCTGATCTCTTTTGCAGCCATTTTCCTGTGATGGATTCCGTGTCTGCTGTGTTGGCGTTTGGTGTGGACTGCGACGGCTTCGCCTCCCACCCCACCCAGATAAGTGGTTGTCTCAGGAGCTGTCCGAGTGTGTTATTGGAGGTGGAGGTTCTCCCTCCTAACTGAACACAGACTGTGGGATTACTGAGTGTGAGTACTCACACTCATCAAACTGTTTCTGTTCTCTGCCAGCAGTACCGGGTCTGACTGCTGAAGACAGTGGCCACCTGGGGCGCAGGTGTTCTTCAGATCCATTGGTGGTGGAAGCTGTGTGGGTTCCGGCTCTTCTATCACCAGACGTCTTCTATCTTCGAGCCTGCCACACGCCACCTTGTGTATGATTGACATTCCGCAATATTGTTATTGTCTGTACTTCGTTGTGCGCTTCACAACATTAAATTGTTACTTTTTGGCTTATCCATTGTCCGTTCATTAACGCCCCCTGTTGTGGGTCCGTGTCACGACACCTTCCCAACACTCAGAGCCTTCTGTCTTCCCATTCTGAGAGAACTGTGTTAAAGCCCTCCGCTGTAAAAAAAAAAAAAATCATAATAGAAACATGGCCTCTAGCTAGTCCGGGCCATGATTAAATATGATTAAATGTTTTGTCGTAAAAATGGAGAAACACAGTAAGGATGGGGATGATCTTCGGCCGATACATCCTTTCTCCTTACACTTGTATAAGGAAAACATATTTTTTTCCTCTACACCACCCAAACTGAAAGAGAGAAATCTGAATGCAAAGGAAGAGTTGAATGAGGAAGACATAATTACAAGAAACTAACCAGAGTAATGGAAGGGCTACAAATACAGAAAATCACTGCTTGATGCACTAAAATATATGAAAAGAAGAATGTAGCCTTATGATAGATGCTTACAATTAGGGATGGGTATTGATAAAATTTTATCAATATCGATACCATTATCGATTCCGCTTAATGATCCGATTCCTTATCGATTCCCTTATCAATACTTCTTGTGAATTTTCTGTGTACTAAAAGTAGGCTTTGCAGGGTTTCTATGTCAACATTTTATTGTTTCTTAAAGTAAATAAATATGAAATTGGTCACTGGATCCTTAAACTCTGGACATAATAAACTCTACATGGTGGATCCTAAATAGAAATAAACAAAATCTGTAGTTTTTATCAAAAGCATTTCATTTCAGACATTAAGCGTATGAAAGTCATGCCATACGTCTGAGCTGAGCTCTTGCAGCTGGCTGTGTTGCATATCAGGATGTAATTCATAAAGAATGCAGGACGTCTCATTTTGGGAGGAAAAAACGTTTTAGTGGATTGTAGTTTATTGTCTGTACAGTGTTTGGAAAGAGGTGTCATTTCATTTAAAGCTGCAATTCATTTTGAAGTTATTAATTCAGACTGGACTGTGTCTTGGGAGACAGCTGAGCAGCATTTGGAGCTGTGCCAACGGAAAGGAGGACGATTCTCGTTTCCTGACTGCAACAAGACAAGAGTTCCAAGAGCAGCGAATCAATGAACCAACGAAGCAGCGGATCAAAGCACTGCTTCATTGATTGAAGCTTCAAAGTGGAGTTGCGCTGCAGAGCGGTTGGTTACAGACCCGCTGCAGCATCTGCAATCAGTGTAGAGAAATGATCATTTTCCAGACAAACACCCTCAAAAACAACGGCCGCTCTGAAGGACTGATAAGGGAATCGTTAAGGAAAAAGGCTGTTGGTGGATTGAGTCATTTCTTAATACCCAAAAAGAACCGGTTCTCAATACCCAACCCTACTTACAATAACATAAAATATTTCTTCCACCACAAGAAAACATCAATCAACATAATAATGCACATGATCAATCCATTTATGAGCAGCATTTGTCTATACACCAGTGAACTATGGACACTGACTAATGACATGGAACACATGATCAACATTCTTCATCAACTGCAGCTCAGGAAAATTTTTGGTGTCCCAAAATTGGACAACGTAAAGAATGAAGACATCATGACATACACCAAACCATGGAGCATTATAATAAAAAGATGGTGACTAATGCCCTCACTGAATTCGATAGAAAACAAAAGACCAAAAAGCAAACCAAAAACAATATGGATCTCCCAATCAGGATCCAGAAAAAAAAAAATCAACATCAACAGAAATGACATTAGGCATGTGATAGAACTTGCTAATGACAAATCAGTTTGGAGAAACTTGTAGCGCTTTCAATGCCTGAAACACGAGTGCCTGATTTATTTATTTGATTTAGCACGCAGATGAATGTATATTTAATGTATAAAATCCGTTAATATATTATATTAACCATCAAAAATACAAGTACTGTATTTTCCAGAGTATGTCACACTGGACTGTAAGTCACAGAACATCTGAAACTAGTAAGAAGCTTGACTTATCCTATGGAAAACACAGTATATGGTATCAAGCTTATTATCAGCACTCAGCCAGCCTATGTTTGGGACAGAACACTGCTAAAAACATAATCTTGAGTTTAACCAGATTAAAGTCAGGTTTTCCTACACCAACTCAATGTGTAATGATTTTTTTTAAAATTGACATGATCTATATTAGTTTGCTAAAATATTTATAATATGACCCTTTTATAATGACTTAATTACCAATGTTCTTAAAAAAGATATTTCGCTGGCAGTCAAATACAGAAACAAAGCAGTAGTAAGGTGAAAGTGTCTAAATTTGTGGATTTAATTTTCATGCCATGTATTTTTCTCTCCTTGTGAAGCTGTTTGTACTGTTTATACATAGGTTAATACCTTGGCATCCAGAACTTTCTGCCACTGTGGAGTCAGATAATACTTGATTCCGTTGATGGCGCCATCCAAGGTGATGCCACGGATGAACAGGATGGTCAAAACCACATAGGGGAATGTGGCCGTGAAGTATACCACCTGGACAAACACACATACGTATGTAGTCAGTAAGAACATGTATTTAGCATGTTCGTGCTCATCAATTGGTCTTTCAGAGTGAAAGAAAATCGAATTCCAGGTACTGACCTTTCCAGAGGATTTAACGCCCCTGATGAGACAAAGGAAGACAACACACCAGGACACAGCAAGGCAACCCAGGATAGGGAGACGCACCTCTCCAAAGTTCCCAATGTCATCAGAGATATTCAACACATAGTTTCTGAGAGAAGAAAAGATGACATGTTTGGATCCTTTACTAGAATTCTTGAAGTTTTAAAGTGAGCACAGGGTCTTAGCTGTTCTTAGGACCACGGTCTCCTGGACAGAGAACAAGAATACCTAGAATCTGCTGGAAATTTTCTCCCAGTGTGGAAGTCATATCCTGAGAGTGTATTTATACCAAGCGGTAAGCTTTGATGGCTGTTCATTAACTGGTTGTTTGAGGCTGGCTCCAAACACAAGCAGGTACCCCTTTCAAGCCCATGATAAAATCTACAACTTTGAGTAATAGGTTCTGAACGGATTTCAACTCTCACTGCATCTTTAGCTCAGAGGCTGGTCAATGTGGCTGCTGGCTCTTGAGGAGGGTTGTGTCTGTTGTTCAGAGCATTTTATTATAAATATCTGTAATAATATAGCTTGTTGTGGGGTGAAATGTCTGAAAAGGTTACCTAAGACATTCCTGATACAACATTCTCACTAAGTGATATTCTCATCTTATTTAATGTTGTATGCTAATGCATTAGCACTTTTAGCGCCTATTAGTAGCTTCATCCATTAAGTCCTGTTGATGAATAATTACTGAGAAAATAAGCAGCTCATAACTTTTAATGCCCACACCAAAACCAACACTTGTGAGAACCACCACGCAGTCCCCCCCCAAATTATTTAATAAACACCTGAGCTGAGGTTAGCCTCTTAGTCGAGCTGTTTCAGACTCCAAGAGACTCTATATATATGCCCATGTACGCACATGGGGTGCACGTGTGCACACGGGCACAGGAGCTGTCCATCCAGAGAGCGCACAAAAAGGCTGACAGCTGTCAGTGATCATCTGCTGTTAGTCCAGTGAAAAATCCCTTTAGGTGTTTGATCAGTATATACTTGCATTGCTAGATTTTATATGTCTGGCTGGACTCTAACTGCTTATGAACTGTGCTGGCAGTGCGGAAACGTCCCACGTGCACAACTTTCAGATGTAGCCAGTGGACTTTTTTCTTTTTAAACTCTTTTTGTGGCCATTTCACTTGATACGCATCTTAACACAATTGTAGTTGGATTATCGTTGTGGGATGGCACTTCACATTTGTGATTTGTTTATACCAGAGGTGGATTATGCATTTGTCATCTGATCAACATTGCCAGCACACAGCGCAGCCGGGTGAAAGGGACTTTACCAGCTGTCTGCGCTGCACTGTGGAACGCGAGGTACCAGAGGTGAGTTACATGTTTATTTTAGTTGTCATGTGCTGGGCAAACATTACACATCATACCTGCTACAGACATAGGAGGTGTACGTGTAATAATATGTGTGTTACAGTGGTGACATCCCATTCAGATGCGTTGCGAGGCGCTGCACCGAGTTTCTGATGCGCGCAAAGTGTCACATACATGTTATTACATAACAACATTTCCTTTGCCCTCCCTGACCGGGGTCCAGTGGAGGTGGACAAATGTGGCACAGCATGTCGGCAGGATTTGCTGTGACTGATCGATCTCAGAGCTCAATCAACCGCAACCAGTTCATTTCAAATGCTGTTTTGATGCCATCAGAATATGTAAATTGTGGTCAGATGGTCATCAGATTATACATGGACCGCCGTCGGATAGGTGTCCCATCTTGATGGCGCCTGGAGAGTTTTGAACATGTGCATCACACTTGGAGCTGTCGGCCGATTTTGACCAACTGTGTCAACTTTCGCAGATGGCTGTGAGAATGTTTTGGAACTGAAATCCAACAGTTCAGATGTGCGCCAATTCACAAGTCCAACACCACTCTGCGTGATTCTGTCTATGGGTGATTCTTTAACTATGGGCACTATTGGCCTTGTAAATGTAATTTCCACCACACCATTGCCTTACAATATAAAGCGCCTTGGGGCAACTGTTTGTTGTGATTTGGCGCTATATACATGTGCTCTGATGTCACTGTTTATCTCCATAGAAACTACCCAAACAATCTTTCATACAAACTGTTTAAAGCGACATTACAGTGTTGTGGTGGATATTACGGCAATAGTGTGGGACGACAACATTTTGTTTAAAAAAATCACAACATGACATTGAATGACATTGTATGACATTGAATACCCCAATCATGTTTTGATTATTTTACTAATATTTTATTCAGAGATATTTTAAAACATTAGAAAAAACATTTTTTTTACCATTCATTTTTATCATTGAAGATCAAAAGTCTGGGTGTGGGACAAGCACAAAACGGCAATATTTGCATATAATGATGCTGAAAAAAGGTGAAAAAGTCATCATAGACTACTAGAACAAATTTCTTAAAACACTTTCATTGTAAAGATAACTATAAAAGTGTGAAATTTCCCCTTTTTTCTGTTTTTCATACAATATGATCAAAGGACATAATAAGTGCCCGTAGTCTAAGAATCACCCCTATGTGTGACGGGGGGGATTAACTTTTTCAAAGTCTGTCAGATTTTGGAACCTAAAGTGGGGTGACATGCTGTTTCTTTGGCAGGATACTGGTTTACTGCTGCTGTGTATATGGATGTGGGGTATCTCTATGATGCAGTTTTTCACAGGCTGCCTGGACACACAGATGTGTTTCTTACATTGGATAAAGTCAAAATACATAATGGACTTTCTATATAACGTGCCACAATCGTGAGAACTTGAGCTGAAGGCAGAGCTGCAGTTGGACATTCTCTGGCTGGCAATCACGCATGAGCCATACCTGAGGACAAGTGGACCTGGACATGTTCTCTGGCTGCCAATCCATGAGTGAGAACATAGTTGATCTGCATTGTTCTCCGACTGGTGATCTTTTACATTTGGAAATCTTTACAACTGGGTGATGGGCGTGTTCAGTTCTTTTCCTCTTTGGTGACGTTCTCCTCAGTGGAGCTGCTAGGCTTTATTTTTATTACCCAAGGCCATCAAATATGGTCATCTGGTATTGCGAAGGCTTTGCATCCATCCATCCGTCTGTCCATCTGTCCTTCTGTCTGTGCTCAGCATAAGTCCATCATAAGTCATCTTACTGCCACAGTCTTCAAATTCACAGGGAACATCCTTGGAACACAGACCTTGGACAAGTTCAAAGATGGCTAACCTTGACATATTTTAAGAGGTATTTTAAGAGGTTAAAATGTCACATTCTTTTTCAAACTGTTCTGTTTTTTTGAGCGCTGGGGGTAACAGCCAATAAGATTAGAGCTGCACCGTGACATCAGTGGCTGGCGTCTCTGTTTTTTGTGTTTATATGCATGTCTCTCATATATTATGTAAAAGCTAGTGAGAAATAAACACTTCAAAAACTGAAAACGGTATTTTTGGAACCTAATAACATCCCTGAACATATTTACAAGCACTTTAGTGGACATTAGCATGGTGACGTCACAAAACCACAAAACCAAACCAAAGCCACAAAACTCTGTTTCATTTGTATGTAAATATATCCTCTTTGTCATATATTATGTAAAAGCTAGCAAGAAATAAACACTTCTAAAACTGAAAATTCTATTTTTGTAACATGATAACACCTCTGGAGTCATTTACATGACATTTTGAGGTGTTAGCATGCATGCTAATTTCTGGTAACTCAAAGCTAACTTCCTGTGAAGTTAAATTTGTCTCATCAATACGAGCAAATGCATAGAGCGTGATCTACTAAAATTCCTTGATTTGTACAACTTTCACATTTGTAACAGAATGCAAGGCCTCCTGCAGATGCCATTAAAATGTAAATATTGTTTTTTATTGATTGATTGATTGAGGGGCTTCATTGAACATGTACAAATTGCCCGTAAGACAACAGCATCTTAATAAGTAATGAAACAACTGCAAATTATAAAGAACACAATACTCATGCGGCCAAGGGTATTTTAGCATTGCTTTATATTTTTACTCTGCAAAAGGTACAGAGTACGCCGGCTTGGCGCACAGTCCAAGCCGGCTCCCCGTCAATGATCTGGGCAGGCGGCGGCGCCGGTCCGGGGGCACAAAGGGGAGAGGAGTGGCAGGGTTTGAGTCTCAACACATGAAAAAATGGATGTATCCGCAGTGAAGCTGGCAGCTTTAGCTTCACTGCAGCTGGGCTGAGGACTTTTAGGATGGTGAAGGGTCCGATGTATCTGTCCTTTAGCTTTTGGGATTCCACTTGTAGGGGGATGTCTTTCGTGGATAGCCAAACCGCCTGCCCGGGCTGATACGTAGGGGCCGGGGCACGCCGGCGGTCTGCATCGGCCTTGGCCCTCGTCCGGGCTTTGAGCAGGGAAGAGCGGGCGGCACGCCACACCCGACGGCACCTCCTCAGATGGGCCTGGACTGAGGGCACCCCGACCTCTCTCTCTACCAACGGAAATAATGGGGGCTGGTACCCCAAACATATCTCAAATGGGGAGAGGCCGGTGGCAGATGACACTTGGCTATTATGAGCATACTCGATCCAGGCCAGATGGTCACTCCAGGCCATCGGGTGCGTGGAGGTCACACAGCGGAGGGTCTGCTCCAACTCCTGATTCATCCGCTCTGCCTGCCTGTTTGTCTGGGGGTGGTACCCGGACAAGAGGCTTACTGTGGCCCCCAGTTCCCTGCAGAAACTCCTCCAGACCTGGGAGGAGAACTGGGGACCGCGATCTGAGACAATGTCCGATGGAATCCCATGCAGATGCACGACATGGTGGACCAGGAGGTCTGCAGTCTCCTGGGCCATCGGGAGCTTCGGGAGGGCCACGAAGTGGGCCGCCTTGGAGAAACGGTCCACTATCGTGAGGATGGTTGTCTTGCCCTGGGACGGCGGGAGGCCCGTGACGAAGTCCAGGCCGATGTGAGACCAGGGGAGATGAGGCACGGGCAAAGGCTGGAGGAGACCCTGGGTTCTTTGGTGGTCCGCTTTTCCCCTGGCACAGGTGGTGCAGGCCTGGACGTACTCCCAGACGTCAGCTTCCAGAGACGCCCACCAGAAGTGCTGCCGGACAACTGCCACGGTTCTTCGCACCCCTGGGTGGCAGGAGAGCTTGGAACCGTGACAGAAGTCCAGGACTGCAGCTCTGGCCTCTGGTGGGACGTACAGTCTGTTCTTGGGGCCGGTCCCCAGGTCCAGGTTCTGTGTTAGGGCCTCCCGGACGGTCTTCCCCATGTCCCAGGTGAGGGTGGCCACGACAGTGGACTCGGGGATGATGGTTTCGGTCGGGTCTGACAGCTCGGTCCTGATTTCCTCTTCGTGCACCCAGGACAGGGTGTCAAACCATTGGTTCTTTGTCCCGGGGCGGTATGTGATCCGAAAGTCAAAACGCCCGAAGAACAGTGACCAGCGGGCTTGCCTGGGGTTCAGACGCTTGGCGGTCCGGATGTACTCCAGGTTCCGATGGTCAGTGAAAACCGTAACTGGCTCCGAAGCTCCCTCCAACAGGTGTCTCCACTCCTCCAGAGCCTCCTTCACCGCAAGAAGTTCCCGATTGCCGACGTCATAGTTCCTTTCAGCCGGGGTCAACCTGCGGGAAAAATAGGCACAAGGGTGGAGAACCTTGTCGGACTCCCTGCTCTGGGACAGCACGGCTCCTATCCCTGAGACAGAGGTGTCCACTTCAACTATAAACTGGTGACTAGGATCGGGCTGCACCAGAACTGGCGCAGTCGAGAACCGGCGTTTCAACTCCCTAAACGTGGCTTCGCACCGATCCGACCAGGTGAAGGGGACTTTTGTGGAGGTCAGGGCTGTCAGGGGACTAACCACCTGACTATAGCCCTTGATGAACCTGCGGTAAAAATTAGCAAAACCGAGGAACTGTTGCAGTTTCCTACGGTTTGTTGGTTGGGGCCAGTCTCTCACCGAGGCTACCTTGGCCAGATCGGGTGCGACGGAGTTTGAGGAGATGATGAACCCCAGGAAGCACTTCTCGCCCTTCACAAACAGCCGGTTCTCCAACAACCGCTGCAGGACCTGACGTACATGCGCAACATGAGTCTCAGGATCCGGGGAAAAGATGAGTATATTGTCTAGATATACGAAGACAAACCGATGCAGGAAGTCCCGCAAGACATCATTTACCAAAGCTTGGAACGTTGCGGGGGCATTAATGAGGCCGAACGGCATGACCAGGTACTCAAAATGACCTAACGGGGTGTTAAATGCCGTCTTCCATTCGTCTCCCTTCCGGATCCGAACCAGGTGGTATGCATTCCTAAGATCCAGTTTTGTGAAAATTTGGGCTCCATGCAGGGGCGTGAACACTGAATCTAACAGGGGCAGAGGGTATCGGTTGCGAACCGTGATCTCGTTCAGCCCCCTGTAATCAATGCATGGACGGAGTCCGCCGTCTTTCTTGCCCACAAAAAAGAAACCAGCACCCATCGGGGAGGTGGAGTTCTGGATCAGCCCGGCAGCTAACGAGTCCCGGATGTAGGTCTCCATTGATTTGCGTTCCGGATGTGAGAGGTTGTACAGCCTGCTGTACGGGTACTCAGCGCCCGGTATCAAATCAATGGCACAATCATACGGACAGTGAAGGGGGAAGGGTGAGCACCAGATCTTTACTGAAAACGTCAGCAAGATCATGGTACTCACATGGCACCACTGTCAGATTGGGGGGGACTTTAACCTCCTCACTAGCTGTCACAGCAGGCGGAACCGAGGATCCGAGACACTCCCGGTGGCAGGTTTCGCTCCACTGAGCCACAACCCCAGACAGCCAATCAATCCGGGGATTGTGCTTTATCATCCAAGGATAACCCAAAATCACACGGGAGGTAGAAGGTGTTACATAAAACACAATCTCCTCCCTGTGATTACCAGACACCACCAATGTCACTGGTTGTGTCTGGTGTGTGATTAATGGAAGAAGGGAGCCATCTAGTGCCCGTACCTTCAATGGTGAAGGCAGAGCCACTAGAGGGAGCCCGACTTCCCTTGCCCATCTGCTGTCCAGCAGATTCCGTTCCGACCCCGTGTCTACCAGTGCTGGGGTGTGAAGTGTCTGATCCCCACTAAGGATCGTAACTGGGATGTGTGCGGATTTGCGGGGTTTCCCCGTGTGCGTGTTATGGCCCACCTTTAGCCCAGTTTCTAAGGGCGAGCGTCGTCGTTTAACCGCTTGGGGCAGTTCCTCTGTAGGTGCTCACTCGAGCCACAGACAAAACACTCCCCGCGGGCCAGCCTCCGTTGTCTGTTATTTGATTTAACTTTGGCCCTGCTCGTGTCCATAGCTTCATCAGCAGGGGGAGCTGTAACCACACGGGAGTCATGGGCTGTGGAGCGTGGGGAAGAAGGCACCCTTTCGGACCTGGAAGGAAGAGGGATGGCCACGCCCCCCGTCCTGCTCCCGACGGTGTTCCTCTAATCGGTTATCTAATCGTATAACCAGATCAACAAGCCCATCGAAATCCCGTGGTTCATCCTTAGCCAGTAAATGCTCCTTCAGGACCGGAGACAGTCTGTTTCCGAAGGCGGCGCGGAGCGCAACGTTGTTCCAGCTGGACCTCGCAGCCGTGATGTGGAAGTCGACTGCATACTCCGCTGCACTCCGACGCCCCTGTCTGATTGATAGCAGCAAGTTTGATGCAGATTCGCCTCTATGGGGGTGATCAAAAACCTGTTTGAACTCCCTCACAAACCCAGTATACGTCGTTAGGAGCTGTGAATTCTGCTCCCAGAGCGCCGTAGCCCAGGCACGTGCCTCTCCTCGAAGCAAGTTTATTACGTAAGCCACCCGGCTGGCGTCTGACTCATACATGACGGGATGCTGTTAAAAGACGAGTGAGCACTGCATTAAGAAGTCCGCGCACGTCTCGACACAGCCTCCGTACGGCTCCGGAGGGCTTATGTAAGCTTCAGGGGATGGTGGGGGGGTTCGTTGAACGACCAGCGGAATGTCTGTCTCAGGCCTCCGGTCAGCGGGAGGAAGTGCTGCAGCAGCGCTCGGAGCCTGCGCTTCCACCTGGGCGGTGAGAGCCTCCATCCTCCGATTGAGAATCACATTCTGCTCGTTGACTAAGTCCAGCCGAGCAGTGAAAGCGGTCAAGATTTGCTGCAGCTCACCCAACATGCCTCCTGCTGACGCCTGTTCACCTCGCTCTTCCATTGGCTGTTCAAGCGATGGTTGACGTCCCTCGGGATCCATGACGCTGGCCGAGAAATCCTGTTGTGAAAGTGTAGGAACACGGACCCACAACAGGGGGCGCTAAATGAATGGACAATGGATAAGCCAAACAGTAACAATTTAATGTTGTGAAATGCACAACGGGATACAGACAAACACAGTTTTGGTACCACAGACAATTAAATGTTGAGTGACGTGTGGGCAGGCTTGAGGATAGGAGACGTCCATCTAGAACCGAGCCGGATCCCACACAGCCTTCACCGCCAACAGATCTGAAGAACACCGGAGCTGCCAAGTCGTGGAGCCCCAGGTGGCCACCGTCTCCAGCTGTCAGACCGGGTATAGCAGTACCTCCTCTTCAGCGGCTCACACAACAATTACATTACTTTAAAACTAAACATATAGCTAACATTTTCACTTTGTAAAAGCAAAAGAGGTGACAATTTCAATAACTTGTTCGGAATTAGTTTGTTTAAAATTTTAACCATAAGTCAAAACTGCCTTGCTGTGCATGTCTCCTGTGACACGTCTGCAAGACTGTATGGCTGTAAAAATGAATGATCTTTTTTTCCTCTCCTCTTTTTTTCCCCTCTCTGGTCACCAGGACTCTTTTGCTGAGAGAAGGTTGATCTTAGACAGAAGCGCTGGCTCGTTGTTGTTTGTGATTGCCTTTGAATTTACTCAGAAGTATCAGTAGCTACCAGTGTACTGGAGTCAAAACTAAAAGTTATCGGTTTAGCTTTTAGCTGTAACTTTTCATTTCACATTTTAACAATTATTGAAGCTAACTTTTTGGTTAGCTGTGGCCACTACTGAATTTAGCACACACTAAATTATTTAAAATGCAGTTTGTGAATAGTAAAGAGTACATATTACTACATTGTGTGGATGTGAAAACAAATATTATTTCATTATAATAAGAAACAGGGATATCTATTTGGATGGTGGACACAAAAGAACATAAGCAGAAGGCACGCTATTTAAATGGGCTGAAATAGGAGCACAAAACTGAACACTGCGCACTGAAATGTTGGGTGTACTGCGTTTATCATGCATGGGCATTTTATCGTGCAAACATTATATAAACGAATCACTGTGGCACTTGTCAACCAATCAGAGTGACATTCCAAAACACTGCATTTGAAAGAAACAAATTTATTGGTCAATGGTGGTAATACTGTACTATTGAAGGTGAGTGTGTGAGCTCTTTGCAGATGTGGGTTTTTCACTGTATATATAATACTGCAAATTTGTCATCAGATTTTTTTTCTGCAGTCACTATTGATTAAGCGCCTAAATGATCTGCATATCCCCAAATTTTGCTCAATATTATATATTACAAAAGCCAAGTGGCCTCTGTGTGTGTGTGCATGTGTACCTGCATGAATCCATGCATGTGTGCGTGTGCATGGCTTCCACATGTGGGTGTGTTAAATGTTCATTAGTGTGTCTCTGATGTGCACATCACTCTGATGACTTCTTGTTTTCACACTATTAACAGTTCCCAGCATCACCTCTATGTGTCTGAGATGGCATAATATCTGTAGGAACGTGCGTATGCCAGCCAGGATATTTGGGTGACGCACCGCACATTTACGCGTTCATTTCACTTTTGATACATCGGACCACGAGCCTGTACGCCATGTGTTTGTGCATACGTATGCTTTTCAGTTTTGCTCTCTTTCTCCCCCAACTTCTCACTCCCACTATTTCTGTCTGCCTCTCACAGAGCGGTTGTTTGTGCAGGTGTCACCTGGTTTCTGAGCAGACTAAATTGCTGTAAAGTAATCCGTATCCTGTTTTGTTTCAGCTCATAATTAAATGTTTCACATTCAAACTGTCCAAATATAGATTTGAATGAATATGCCTCTGCAGTTATCAGCTACACTAGTACATGCATGGAGACTGCTATTCAGACAAAGCACTGCAGAAAATACCCCAACCAAAAACCCTGTGTAAACTGTAATATAGCCTAAGGGTCAAGCTACGTGAACGCTCTGCTGCATTCGTCTCAGGCACTTCTGAGGACTATAAAATGGCCAGATATGACATGACCTTAGCAGAGCCATCAGAGAGGCCAAGAGACAATATAGACTCAAGTTGGAGGGTTACTACTCTGTCTCTGACCGTCAACACATATGGGAAGGTCTCCAAGACATCATAGATTTCCAGCAGAGGAGCAGCACAGTCCCATCCAGCCAAGCCACACTGCCAGATGAGCTGAACTAGTTCTACACTCGCTTTGAGGCCCAAGATACTAATCAGCAGGGAATGATGGTGCGCAAGAAGAGCATACAAGACTCATCACTCATGGTCACATCAGCAGATAGGGTTCTGAGCAAAACACACCAATGGAAAGCAGCTGGCACAGATAACATCCCCGGCCACGCATGTAGGTTTGATCATCAGAGCTAGCTGATGTGTTTGCTGACATATTCAATCTGTCCCTTGCACAAGCCTCTGTACCCACCTGATTTAACCCTATTCAGGACTTTAGTGAGCACAATATGGAGAAAGCAATTGCCATGGGATCCAATGAACCCCAAATGTCCTGGAAAGGGTTACGTCCACCACCATAGTGCCTGTCCCCAAGAGAAGCACTGTCACCTGCTTAAATGACTATTGTCCCATAGCACTCACTCCAATCATAATGAAGTGCTTTGAAAGGATAGTCATGACCCACCATCCCAGAAACTGTGGACCCCCTACAGTTTCCATATCATTTGAACCAATCCACTGACGATGCAGTTAACACCACTATCCACACAGTCCTCATGCACTTAGAGGGCAGGGACACATATGCTATGGCGCTTTTCTACTTCAGTAGCACTACTCAGCTCGACTCTACTCATTTTTTTTTTTTTGCTTTTCCACTAGGGCTAGTACCTGGTACCAGGTGCTTTTTTTAGTACCTGCTCAGGAGCGGTTCCAAGCAAGCTGAGCCAATACTAAAATGTGACGTCAACAGGCTGCCGGCCACTGATTGGTCAGAGAATGTCGTCACTGGATGAGTCATGAGTGCGCCGACCAAAACGAAAATCAAAGCCCGCAATTTTTAAATAGTCACAGCGGTGTTACAGCGACCATCCTTTTCTTTCGTTTCACGGCGAGTTTTTTTACTCGCACTAAACCACACCGTGGTCCGTGGATGAGCTGTGAACGTTTCTGTGTTTGGTGGCGGAGGAGAGAATACAGAGAGGTGGATGAAGCGATCCGAAATTAGAAAATCTCCCAGTCTTTGGCTGCGCCCGGATCACCGGACATTACAGCAACGCAAAGAACAGCTGAAAAAGCTTAAAAGTGATTACAGGACCACAACGACTGGAGTAGGTCAGACTGTAAGGGCTGGAAACGGTTTGACTGAAGGAACGCTGTTTACGGACAACGACCAATGAGCACCCGGAGGCAGGATGACCGCCACCCGTCCACGGCTTTGTTGGAAGTGACGGATGGTAAGTGTTTTTTTTTACTTTGTCTGTAGTCTGCTTGAAAGCACCATCTAACATTACTTATCCCATTGGTGGGAAGTACACTTTAACAAGCGAAGATTTTGAATCTAAACGTATTAAAGTAACATTGTTGTCTCGTATGCAGACACAGTGAGCCAGTTTGAACAACCAGTTTTACTGTCTGTTTACTTCAGTTTACATTTATGACCCCATTACATGTAAAACGTATTTTACTACTGGAACAGCTTTTCAAACTGTTAGCCTTTAAATCAGTAAACCTTGGTAACTTTTACAAATCAAACTGATGTTACACAAACGTGGAGACATTTTAGCAAAAAGTACAAAAATGTATTCAAAATTCACAGTGAAACATAACATGTATAACATGATGATGATAAAGGTGTCCCATTCTATGGCATGAACCTTTGCAGCAGTGACTCTGAGAAAACCATCTGAAACACACACAGCATACATATTTTAATTAGTGCTGTCAGGTTATTAAAAATATAATGTAATTGATTACAGGGTTTATGATTAGTTAATCTAAATGAATCTTTTAATTGCAGATATATATATATAAAAAACTCAGATCTGTGTGTGTTTGGGGCATTTAATAACCAGGTAAAAAAAGGATCAGGGTTATTTTTGTTACATATGAAGGTGATATTAAACAAGCTGTAAATTGATCTTAAATTGGGAGAACTGTCTAACTGTAATTTGGATGGGTTAAATGCAGGCAAATTTCATTGTATTTATGTGTACAGTGACAATAAAAGGCTATATTATAAAGAATGTCTATAAAAACAGAATTGTGGGAGTTTGGAGGCTGATTCTTTCTGAACAATATGAGACCTTTAATAATTAACTTATTAGATTTCATATTTAAATTTGTCCATTGAACATTAAAATCTGGATGAAAAACAAATCAAACGTTTTTAATGGGTTTTAAGCCTGTTCGAGTTCAGTGATGACGTTAATTAACGGTGATTAAAACCAAATCAACATTTTGTGCATGAACGTCAGTAAATGCACAAACTCCCACATTTGAGATTTAACAATAAGTTATCAAAGCAAGTTACTTTGGTAAAATAAAGTATTGACATTAACACGTTTATTGCTCTCAGAAACGCGTCTGTATTTACAGACCACGTCACTGGCGTCAAAACAAAACTGAGCAAAATGACTGAAGGCGTGATAGGTGCTGTCATTAATTAAACTAAATTAACGTTTTATTTTGACAGCCACAATTTTAATACTTAATAGCGACAGCCTGCAGTTATTACTTATTTACAAGCTACTTAGGAAGCTAACAATTAGCTTACCGTCATGCTTTGTCTCTTTGTCTCTAGCAGCTCGTATCTTCTCGTCTTCATCTTCATATTGTTGTATGAATTCCCAAAGTCTTCTGTACTTTTCAAGCGTGTTTTGTCTCGCCGCCAGCAGCTTTCTCTTAAAAACTCACAGAGCGGTAAACACACAGAGTCCACCATTGTTTATGTCGCGTATGAAACAACGTCACTGCAGTTTACTATGCTGACCCTATCCATGTTGAAGAGGTACTATTTGTAGTAAGAAAGGACGCGCCTGGAACCAAACCGAGTAGAGCCGAGCCGAGTAGTGCTGGTTCTGTGTAGTAGAAAAGTGCCATTAGATTGCTGTTCATCGACTACAGCTCAGCATTCAACACAGTCATCGCCCTCAAACTCACAGATAAGCTCCTCACACTCAGACTGACACCCTCCCTTGATTTTTCTGAAGGAAACTGCCAACACTAACAGGTTATTAACTGAGTGCGAGGTCTGTACAGGAAAATATCAAACTGAGGTGTTGGCAGGAGGGCTGAGCGCAGTGAGCGCAGTAAAAAACACAGGTCTGATGTTTTTTTGTACAGAATGAGCAAGCGAGGTTAATAAATTGTTTATTATATGGCTGATTTTTTAGCTGAAAATGTAATAGAGTGGGGAAAATAAGTATTTGACCCCCTGTCAGTTTTGCAGGTTTTCCCACCTACAAAGAATGGAGAGGTCTGTAATTTTTATTATAGGTACACCTCAACTGTGAGAGACAGAAGCTAAAAACAAAACAAAAATCCAGAAAATCACATTGTATGATTTTTAAATAATTAATTTGCATTTTATTGCATTAAATAAGTATTTGACCCCCTACCAACCAGCAAGAATTCTGGCTCTCACAGACCTGTTAATTTTTCTTTAAGAAGCCCTCTTGTTCTGCACTCTTTACCTGTATTAATTGCACCTGTTTCAAATTGTTACCTGTATAAAAGACACCTGTATACACACTCAATTAATCGCACTCCAACCTGTCCACCATAGCCAAGACCAAAGAGCCGTCTAAGGACACCAGGGACAAAA
Organism: Thalassophryne amazonica; assembly: GCF_902500255.1. NCBI lineage: Eukaryota > Metazoa > Chordata > Actinopteri > Batrachoidiformes > Batrachoididae > Thalassophryne > Thalassophryne amazonica. Next base: position 49,437,815 of record NC_047114.1, read on the forward strand.
CTGTAGACCTGCACAAGGCTGGGATGGACTACAGCACAACAGGCAAGCAGCTTGGTAGAAGACAACAACTGTTATGATTATTTATTAGAAACTGGAAGAAACATAAGATGACTGTCAATGTCCTTCGGTCTGGGATTCCATGCAAGATCTCACTTTTTGGGGTAAGGATGATTCTGAGAAAGCTCAGAACTACACAGGAGGACCTGGTCAATGACCTGAAGAGAGCTGGGACCACAGTCACAAAGATTACATTAGTAACACATGATGCTGTCATGATTTAAAATCCTGCAGGGCAGCAAGGTCCCCCAGCTCAAGCCAGCACATGTCCAGGCCCGTTTGAAGTTCACCAGTGACCATCTGGATGATCCAGAGGAGGCATGGGAGAAGGTCATGTGGTCAGATGAGACCAAAATAGAGCTTTTTGGAATCAACTCCACTTACCATGTTTAGAGGATGAGAACAACCCCAAGAAAACTATCCCAACCGTGAAGCATGGGGGTGGAAATATCATACTCTGGGGGTGCTCTTCTGCAAAGGGAACAGGATGACTGCACCGTATTGAAGGGAGGATGGATGGAGTCATGTATTGCGAGATTTTGGCAAACAACCTCCTTCCCTCAGTAAGAGCATTGAAGATGGGTCATGGCTGGGTCTTCCAGCATGACAATGACCCCAAACACACAGCCAGGGCAACTAAGGAGGGGCTCCGTAAGAAGCATTTCAAGGTCCTGGAGTGGCCTGGCCAGTCTTCAGACCTGAACTCAATACAAAATCTTTGGAGGGAGCTGAAACTCCAAACCTGAAAGATTTGGAGAAGATCTGTATGGAGGAGTGGACCAAAATCCCTGTTGCAGTGTGTGAAAACTTGGTCAAGAACTACAGGAAACATCTGACCTCTGTAACAGCAGACAAATATTTCTCTACCAATTGTTAAGCTCTGTTTTTCTAGGGGGTCAAATACTTATTTTATGCAATAAAATGCAAATTAATTATTTAAAAATCATACAGTGTGATTTACTGGATTTTTTTTTTTTTTAGATTCTGTCTCTCACAGTTGAAGTGCAGCTACGATAAAAATGACAGACCTCTCCATTCTTTGTAGGTGGGAAAACCTGCAAAACTGACAGGGGGTCAATTACTTATTTTCCCCACTGTAGATATTTATTACTTATGCAACCCATCATCTTGGCTTTTATATTTTCAAGTAATTTGTATCAAGTTGTAGAGATCTGCTTTGAGTTTGAGTTTAAGGAAATTAATTTTAGAAATGTTTATATTGAGAAACCTGATTTACTTTTTGTATTTGAAATGACATAAACAAATTAAAATGTGTGAAATACCAAGGGGCCCAATACTTTTGTAGAGTACTGGATATGATCTCTGTGAGGACAGAACCATCCTCAGAGAGTTTGCATATATAAATAATTACTTGAAGGAGTGTCTACATCCATTCAGGGCTAAAGATGAGTGGGAATTTGAGTTATGCATGTGTATACAATGTTGTGATGACAGATATTCATGCACTTTTTTAGCTCTTGAGAAAATAATGTGTATTCACCAAAGCTGTGCAAAATTCAGACATTTAGAACTGTAATTCTGCATCCTGTTTGCTATCTCAGTTCAAAAGTCAGTTAAAATTCAACAAATGAATAAAATAGTTCTTGAAAATTCAAGAGCCATTTTCAATTTTTTTTTTGTAATTTTGAATGGCCCTCGTATGCACATTTCTGCCTTTCTGCATACACTTAGTTTTATTCATAATGTTCTGCAAAGTTTTAAAAATGACAGCCCCGATGACAACATGATCCTCAGAATATTTTCAAGTTGCACTCTCTGGTGATTCATGTTTTTCATTCTCTTACTTCCAGTACTCTTCACTAGGGCTTGTCCTCTTGGTGTGGTTTGCTGCCTCAGAAACTCTGGATGCCAGGCTGCTGGTTGCATTTTGCAAGCTGTTGTTGAGCTGGTAGTTGTTGCCCACCACCCCTGTGCAGTCCGGGGTGTTCCAGGGGTTGGTGCAGTAGGTCCATGGCAGCACATTGGTCATGGACAAAAAGAAGTAGTAGAATGCAATGCAGATGACCACATTGTAATAGATACCAATGTAGGTCGACACCACCATCATACCATAACCCACACCTGAAGGGAGATGGCAGGAGAAGAAGAAAATAGAAGTAGAGCAATGTTAGAATTTATACACGAGTGAAACAAGAAGCCATGAATCAGCCAATCCCCCTCCCAACTGCAGTGAAAATTTTCTACTGGGTGTCTACCTAAACTAAATTTTAAGGGCATTTGGTGCTTAGCACATAACTTTATTAACCCTCAAAATGTGAATCAGCTGCAAATTGTGAATTAGCCACAAATCGTTAATTACAAAATGTGAATACTGAAATCTGTTGTGTGTTGGAGGGGTTTGGCTGGACATTTTGGTGTTCTTTTCTTTTCTTTGCTCTCCAGGTGGTATGCAAACTGATTTATTGTCTGTGGAGAAGGTGCTGGAAGAAGAGTCCTTCACCCTCATCAACGTGATATGCAGCACCTGTGGATGATGCTCACGTGCAACCTTAAAGACTTTCAGCTGAAGCAGATAATGAGATGGCGTTCTGCATTTAAGCCATGTGTGATTCAAGCAGATTTGCCGGGAACTCGACCTTGTGATGTTCGTTTGTGAGACGCTGAGGACCGCGCCTGGGTTTGACACATCGTGCCTGTGAAGAAGGACGGGTGAGGGACACATGCTGTCAGCACACATCAGAGGTGATTTGATTGTCTGAATAATTGTTAACAGTAATTTGGTATTTTGTTACGCAGTATATGTGAATATTGATGAGAGTTGTGCAGCTTGCTTCTCACGGCCGTGGCGTGCGGACAGATGATCCTCCACCTGTTGTGAGAAGCTGCTCATTTACATAAAGCTTAAATTCAGACCTGAATGTGTTGCTGATAGTGTGTGCCTTTGAAGGATATTAGTTGTAGCTGCTGACTTACCTCACCTTTTCTATCCTTCACAGAGTCGGTTTGTCGTGTCTACCTGGGGGGTGTTTGGCGGTGAACGTGGGTCCAGAGGCGCCGGGCTTCGATCCCTTTGGGCGCTGGAGAGTGCGCCGTCCTTCACTCCGCCAGACAGATGCGTTTTATGTTTGTACACCGAGTATTGCACAAAAGGGGGAAAATAAATTGTTTTGTTATGGGAACCGCTTTCTGGTTATTTTAGCGCTGGGTTCAGTCAGACGCAGGTCCGCTCCTCAACCCGCGTCGACACATAACAAAATCTCCTAAAACATGAGCGCGGGTTGGATGGATTTCAGTTTACGGATTAATTACTGCAGGAAATCTTGATTGCAAACCCTATCACCACAAATTTTTTTTTCAATTTTTGTTTTATTCATTTATTTTGGCAGGGCAGGGCGGGGTCACTGCAGCCGGTGAGTTGAGGAGGAGCAGCTCTCACTTCTGATGTTAAGCGCCCAGCCCCGCTGGGTCTACAAAGTGCAAAAATAAGACACCAGAAAAATATTCAATAAATTCAGGTCTGGTGTCACCAAATTTACTGCATACATCAGTGGTCTCCTGCTGGTTATACTCAGTTTAGAAAAATGTGCAAAAATTAAATGTAAGTGAATTAGTTAATCTTATTGCTCATTTTATGACTTATTTTCATGATTAAAAGAAATAAGTCATAATATAAGCAATAAAATTCACTAAAATAAAATTTTTGCATAGTTTTCCAAACTGAGTGTTGTAGTATAACCAGCAGGAGACCACTGATGTATTCGATGAATTTGGTGACACCACACCTGAATTTACTGAATATTTTTCTGGTGTCTCTTTTGCACTTTGTAGACGGTCCCTACACTTCTGTTTCATACCTGCCTGCTCATTCTGATCAATGTTATTTTTCCAGCGCAGAGGATGGCTCATATTGACAAAAATATGGTTGTAGCTCATTGTTTACCTTCCTAAGGTCTCCAACATTTCTCTTAAGATTATTCTGCTATTTTCTGTCCTCTGTGAGTTTGACGCCTTCGTTGCAATTTGACAGGTGGACTGTCCTAGTCAAAGTCCTCACCTGACACTGCCCCTGGAGCGGGACACACCCAGTGGGGCCGGGAGCTTGACACCCGAAGCGAGAGCTACTCAGATCACCTCCCCACCTCACCGCTTTCACATTTTGCAATTAACGATTTGTGGATAATTCACGATTTACAGCTGATTCACGTTTTGGGGGTTAACAACTTTCATATTACTTGGCACTACCCTTATTAGGACTGTGTAAGACAACAAGAACAGCAACATCAAGTCAGCTATGGTAAGCTGGCAAGGTAAGGCTGTTGTAAAATATTTTTCAAACATTTAATTACACTGCAAATTTACCTATGATTTCAGGAGTGACAAGAAGTAGTTTCTTCAAGTTTTCTGCCTCACATAATATGACTGTCCTGCCCTTGTACTTAACTAGGCAGGTAGATAACCATCATCTAAAAAAAACACACCTTTGTTACCTTTTGCTGTTTATTTGATGGGTGCATGGCATGGATGAATTAACAAATGAGTGAATGGCAAAACTGTAAATAAAGGACACAGAATAGTGTGTATGCGCTGATGTGTAAAACAACATTTCAACAATCTAAAATGCTATGACCAATAATATAACACCAAAATAATAAATGAAGTGGCTCTTAGGGAGCCAGAACAATGACTGAGCTTGTTAGCTTCTGCTCGCTACTGCAGTACACCACATTTCAGAAATATGTGCAACTTATAGACCAGTGCAACTTATATATTTTTTTCTCTTAATGACACATTTGGACAGATGCGAATAATGCAGTGTTCACATGTCCGCGGCAGAAAAAAAACATGCCAGTGGTCATCACAGTAACATTCCTGTCATCTGCAGTGGCAATGTTGGTGACAATTATGTGAGGGACAATAACATACTTAGCTATAATTAAAACAGGAAGGCATGGCTGATGGCAGCTTAAAAAGTAAACTTTTTGTTAGGTTCTAGATTTATTGTTCCATATAATACCACACGAATTACTCACATTTGCCTGATTAAAACTGCTAAAGATGTCCCAGCATACACTGCGGCTCCTGGATTTGGCTTCCTCCTATCATGGAAGCATTGCTTGAGAAAGGTAATCGAGTAATTAAATAGAGTGAAATATGGGACAAAATGTGTAGATATGCAGGGTCTTGCGGGTCAGTCAAGGCTTGGTTTATTGATTTGTCTTTGTGCCTTTTATATGAGTGGGTCTTGGTATTTGGTTGTTCCCCGGTTTCGTGGTTGTCTGGTGTGTGTGGGCACGTGTCCTCCTTTTGGTGTGTGCGGTTCGTATCTGTTCAAGGTCCTGCGTGTGTGTATGTGTGGGTGTTCTGTCGTAGATGTTTGGTATGTGTGAGTGTGTGAGCGCGTGGCTCTCTCCTGCTTAGGCAGGTCTTGTGTGTCCCCCCATCAACTGTGTACTCATCGAGTTATGATTCTTGTCATCTGTCTGTGTCTCTCTGTTTGTTATTTAGTTCTTTATGTGTACTTCGGGTTTTCACTCCATTCTAGTTTGAAGTCTTTATTTATTGTTTGCATTTGTTTACAGTTTGTCAGTATTCGTGATTTTGTTCCACAAGAGATGTTGCAGTTTTGCACACTTTATGTTTTGGTTTTATATTTGATGATGTGGTCTTATTTCCATGTGCTGACCGTTCTGTTATCTCATGATCAAGTTTTATTTCTGCTCGCCTAGTGTATCTCTAAGTATCTAAGTACCTAAGTATCTCTGTGTGTTCCTTTATTTTCCTCTCGTGTCCTGGCTTTTCCGTTCTCCCTTATGTACACCTGTTGTTAATTAGCTGAGTTTGTATTTAAGCTGCACCTGCATGTTTCTCATTTGCCGGTTGATTGTTTCTCATCACGCGTCCTGTCAGTCTCCACCTTGTTATCTTGTCAGTAAGTGTTTGCACCCTGCTGTGTTTTTGACATTTTTTTTTTTTTGGTTACTTCCTCGTTCATTTTCTCACAAAGTCTTTGTTGTTTTTTTGTTGTCACGTAGGATTGTCTTGTCACAATTGTCATTTCACTGTCTCCATGGAATATTAAAGCACCTTGTATTTCCTGAACTTAACCCTGTGTGCACTGGCTGTCCTACATCTGGTGTCCTTTTTGATGTCACTCATGCATTGGAACAAACAGTGAATGTCACTTGACATTGAAAAATTGTGCAATTAATAGGAAATAAAAGGACTGAGTTCTTCCTCTAAAAACCATTGAGGTCTAAGGTTCTAAAAACATTCTGGACTCACACACCATTCAAAATAATTATTCATCTTATTCAGGAAGTCAGAGTGGGCAGCTCCATTTCCTCAAGCAACTTCCGTTTTGCAACTGTGTTTAATGATTAGATACGTGGGAACACAGTACACTAGAAGTGTCCAAACATAAGCAGCATTAATTGTTCAGTTCTTGGGTGCCACAACAACAACTGGAACAAGAGAAAACTATCACTTTCAGAACGATGTTTTGAACATGGAAAGGAGAGATCTGAGTGCTGTGGACCAGCATTTAACTTGTTCCCTCCTCCACTGAAATACGAGGATCTCCGGTGCTAAAGGCGCTGAATTTGAAAATCCACCCAAACGTCCCTATATCTGTTCTTTTTATTTTGTGGAGAAAAAATCCACACCACTGGATCCTTACCCAGAGAAATGGTTGGACTACAACGCTCTGTTGAAGAAGCCACGGTGGATGCTAGTGAGACAAACGGGTAAGCTGTGTTTGTAGCATTAGCTGCTATCTTATTTACTAATTTTCTGGCATTTGATACAACCAAGCACTGCAAGAAATAACACCATACATATATTAATGTTACGTAATCTTGGCATTACGGTGGTACTACTTGTCGGGTAGTATTTTAACTTGATTGTGTTTTTATATGAGCTGCGCAGCGCGAAGCTTGTAGTTTCTCATAGCCAAACCGTCCAAAAATAATCAAGGGCTACTTTTTCATGTCATCTTCCCACTCTGTTATGACCCATGGGTGAGCCAGAGTCGTTCCCTTTGAGCTTTTCAAAAAGGTTGTTGTTTCTACCCATGGAATGTCGTCCATTGTTCTATACTGAAAACACCGCTCATCGGAAGTCCTAAGACAAAATGAAAATGCTTCGGTTGTAAAAGTGGGCGGGGCTGAATAAGGTGAATAGAAACTGTGCATAATTTACCACCCTTGAAAATTGTCAGCTACCTATTTTATAAACACTACCCAATCTAGAGCCTTGGTTGTCACAGCAAATCTGAGGTGGATCTGTATGTTGAATTGGCACAGGGTTTACGCCAGATGCCCTTCCTGACACAACTCCACAGCACATGGAGAAATGTGGCAGGGATGGGGTTTGAACCTGGAACTTTCTGCACTGAAACCAAGTGCACTAACCACTTGACCACCACCCCTGCCTGTACTAGTTTCTTTTTAAACCTCTTATATTGAAGATGAAAGACTACACTACAAGCCCAGGTTGCTGACTATCAACTCTTTTGCAGTGTTGTACAGACGCAACTTTACAACAACTGTCATTGTCCCCAAAAATATGGCACTGAATGTATTATTCCATTTTTGTGTGTGTGTGTGTGTGTGTGTGTGTGTGTGTGTGTGTGTGTGTGTGTGTGTGTGTGTGAGAGAAAATTCTAATGTTAATGCACGGTTTTAACAAGCAAAGTACTTCTGACAAACAATTAGGGAGAATCAGCATAAAAATACAAAACACAATACTGTACTGTATATTTTGCATTTCTAAATGATTTCTTTATTGTTGTTCCCAATTCAGGTGACTGTAAACATGAAGGTCTACCTTAGAAAAGTCATACTTTATGTTTTATAGTTAATGTACGTATGTTTATATACTGAATGGCATTGTGAGTGACAGAAATTGAGAGAGTCACGTCAGTGACACTCAGTGTCGCTTTTGGTGTTTGACTATGTTAATTCATTTGTGGCAAATCCACTACATTTTCATACACATCCTCCACAGCTGCTGGTAGAGCTTAATAAATGTGCACACTTTGACACCAGAAACAGATGCTGCTGGTTGTTAGATGCAGTCACACTGAGTAAAAAAACTTCCATTGTGCAAATTTATACCAGAGGCCTTGTGAGTGGTATTAATAAGTCAATACAAACTGCCATATTTGTCATAATTTGTTGTCCTTAATATAACCACAAAGTAAGTAATCCAACGCAAATAAACACCAACCTTTGAACATAGGGCTGATCTTCCAGACTCCCAGACATCCCAGGCTGGCAAACTGACCAAATGAAAGCTCAAGGAAGAAGAGAGGAATGCCACAGAACACCAGCATGACAAAGTACGGTAACATGAAGGCACCTAGAGAGAAGGACCAAAGGCTCAGTGACTGAGCAGTTCAACAACATAGCTCAGAAGACCTTTGAAGATGGGAAAATTGTTAACAAAGGACAAATCAAAGACTCATTTAGTAATGCTGCCTGGATAACACTCAGTATTTCTTGAGAACATCATTGGGTCTTATTCTACAAAATAAGTTTAAACAAGTACAGAGATTGAATGCCAACCCCTGATCTCGGGGGTTGAGGTTGTGCCGCACATGCGCAAGAGGACTTTGGGTTCTTCATTTCAGGTCTTTTGCTGTGCAGCCCGTGATTCGTTTACAGGAATTATAAACTCCAATATTCTGCGGGGAATCGACGATATCAAACATCATAAGGTTAAAGGTTTTGCTCAGTTATTCAGAATATTTTTCCAAGCCGTACATTTTGTAGCTGCCCTGATTATTGCTCACAGAATCACGCTGCTCTTAGAATAAAATGCTTCGTGGGTGCCAAACTGTTATTGCTGCGAATGTTTGCAAAGAATAGGTTAGGTTGAAAGATCAAGATATAACCACACATCGGGAACTATTCAGCTAAAATATATTTAATATAAAATATAGATCTTGCAGTCGATTAGCAACAAGGCAAGTTTTAAAAGACAGTTAAAGTTAAGTTTATTCAGTCAGCTAAGGGAAGAGGATCACGCCACCTTTTTATTTATTTTTATTTTTTAATGTGATTTCTGGTCCAAAAGACGAGCTTATCTTCTAGTCCATTATTTTCTTGTTCAAGACGTGGTGCTAAATTTGGCTACACTTCTACAGGGATACAGTTGCTATTTATTTTAATTTATTGAGATCTTATTGTTCTCTGTTCAGTCTGAACTTATTTTATTTTATTGGTATCCCAGTGTAAATTGTATATATATAAACTACACACTTATTGCTAGTTACATTAATTATAATGTCTTTGCAATCTTTACATATTTAATCAAGCTCCTCAGTGTTAGGTTTTAGCCTCACATGGACCACAATGGAAATAAGCGTTTGTTTTATTGTGTCAACTGTGTATCATTGATATACGAGGTCTGTGATAAAACTAACGGACCTTATTATTTTTTTCAAAAACCATATGGATTTGAATCACGTGTGATTACATCAGACATGTTTGAACCCTCGTGGGCATACGAGAGTTTTTTCACACCTGTCGGTTACGTCATTCGCCTGTGGGCAGTCTTTGAGTGAGGAGTGGCCCACCCTCTCATTGTTTTTTCATTGTTTAGGAATGGCTCAGAGACTGCTGCTTTGTTTGATAAAATTTTTTTTCAAAAACTGTAAGACACAACTGAGTGGACACCATTTGATAAATTCAGCTGGTTTTCTGTAAAAATTTTAACGGCTGATGAGAGATTTTGGTCTGGTAGTGTCGCTTTAAGGACGGCCCACGGTGCCTGACGGCGATCTGCGCTTCGAGGCGGCAGCGTCTCGCTGTTTCAAGTTGAAAACTTCCACATTTCAGGCTCTGTTGACCCAGTAAGTCGTCAGAGAACAGAGAACTTTCAGAAGAAGTCGGCATGAGGAGTTTATTCGGACATTCCATTGTTAACGGACATTTTGTAATGAAAGAACATGCGGGCAGAGTCGCATGTCGGGCTGGACCTGACCGCGGGGGGTCGCGACAGGAAAAACACCTCCGTTGGAAACCTTAACGGGCAAGTTGGAACATGCCCAAGCTGTTAAACAATTTCTCAGTTACTCACTTGTTGAAAGCCATCAAAAGCCGCCTGAATTTTACAAATGGTTTTCAACACGGAGGTGTTTTTCCTGTCGCGGTGCACACAGATTCGCCGAGTCGTCACAGAAACAACTCGGCGAATTTGCGCGCACGTCTTTCATTACAAACTGTCCTTAAACAGTGGAAGGTCCGCATAAAGTCCTCATGCCGGCCTGTTCTGAATCTTCTCTGTTCTCTCACGACGTCCTGGGTGAATTAAGCCTTAAATTAGGATGTTTTCAGGTCGAAACAGGCCGACGATGGCACCTGGAAGCGCTGACAGAAACACCCCATAATCTCTCATCAGCCGTTAAACTTTTCACAGAAAACCATCTTAATTTCTCGAATAGTGTCCACTCGGATATCCCTCACAGGTCCAGAAAAAATGTTGATAAAGCAACGCGCCCCATCCACAGCGGCTATTCAGACAAAGAGATTCCAACGGGCGGGGTGGAGCACTCCTCACTCAAGGCCTGCCCACAGGCGAATGACGTCACCGACGCGTGAAAAAACTCACGCATGCGCACGAGGGTTCAAGCATGTCTGACGTAAAAACATATGAATCAAATCTATTTATTTAAAAAAATAATAAAAAGGACCGCTTTTTTCATCACAGACCTTGTATTCTGTATTTATATTGATTTTACAAAATTAACTCAATCAATTCTGTAAATACTGATGATTTTTGTTTTACTCTAAATACTATTTTATCTGAGGGAACAAGGCTGTCCACGTTGCCAGACTGAGACTGTTTTTGGCATCCTTGGAGTTCAATATTTCCACCAGTTCCTCCTCTGTGAACTCAGAAGACCTCGCTGGCAGACGATTTTCTGCTGTTGTTGACATGTTTGTTGCCATTTTTTCAACCAGCGTCTGTCAGCTAGTTCATGACCTTCATATGCCGCGCTCTGATTGGCTAGCTGTTGGCAGTAAGCTCTAACGCTATTGGTCAGTGGGAACCGATCCAATGTACACTCAACAAAAATATAAATGCAACACTTTTGGTTTTGCTCCCATTTTGTATGAGATGAACTCAAAGATCTAAAACTTTTTCCACATACACAATATCACCATTTCCCTCAAATATTGTTCACAAACCAGTCTAAATCTGTGATAGTGAGCACTTCTCCTTTGCTGAGATAATCCATCCCACCTCACAGGTGTGCCATATCAAGATGCTGATTATGTTTGAGAGGCCACTCTCACATTTTTGAGGTGCAAATATGCAGACGTGACTCAAGAAAATATTTTTATTTAGTGGTAACTTTGTGGAATAGCCTCCTTCATCATGTGGTAAATGCTCCAAGTGTTATAAGTGTTATTACTTCAAAGGAATACTATATTTATTTTATGGTGTTTGATTTTTATTGATTGATGGTGTTTGATGACTTTTACTGTGCTATTTATGAGTTTTATATGGTTATATTTGAGTTTCACTATGATGCTTTTTTAAATAATGAATGGTGTGTGCTTTTATTGTATTTTTATAAACATTTTATGAAATGATTATTTACCAAAATTTTCCGCCACAGTTTTCGACAGTCTGCATGCTCTTATCAATAATATTATCAAGTTTTGTCCTGAATACGATTTAAAATCAACAAGAACTTCATTCAAGCTACACTTTGAACATACTTTGAGGGATAACTTGCTGAAGCCACGGCAGAAAACGTAAGAAAACACGCAGAAACTGTGCTTTAAAAGCGCATCTGGTGTTATTGCTGGCAGACGACCGGAAGTGAATTACCCCAACTCTCATGGCTGAGTGGCTGAAATCTTGGGGTTGCATGCAAACTCACAAACAGAATTCAACGGAACAAGATCCTGAGTTGGCATTCCAGTCTCTGTACTTCTATTAAAGTATCATACTATCAGCTGCCCATCCTTATTCATTCCTGTTTTAGCTATGATAGTTTTCATTAAATTAAGTCATGATGTACAGAAATTATTTTCTGAGACTTGAGTTTAAACTGTATCATTTTATAAATTTGAAATGAACTTTTCTTAAATTTGGTATCATAAAAAATAAAGAGATGTACGCTCTCGGGGGTGCCCAAACCTTTTCATTTTGCTGTATGTCGTTAAAAAAACAGTCCAGTCTCACATTTTTTTCATGCTGCCATCACGAAATGCCAAAAAATGGCGTGAGATTGGGTTGTAACAAACATGGCGTCAGGCTACATGTTGGCATGTATACCTCCTCCATTTCTGTAGCAGAGATAGGGAAACCTCCAGACGTTGCCCAGACCCACAGCATAGCCCACACTGGTTAGAACAAACTCAATCTGGTTGCCCCAGTTCCCTCTTCGTGAGTTTTCATCCTTCTTCAATGTCTCACCTGGAACTGCACCATTCTACAACAAAGTCATAGGCACAGAGAGACAGATGTAGTGTCAGCGGAGAAGGTGATTCAAAACAAAGCAGTCAGTGTTGCTGTGCTTGTTTCTGAAATTTAAAATGTTTTTAATATATATTCATGTACACACACCATTCATATGTATAATTTACAATTCACAAACTGATAACAGAGTGTGCACAAAATTGTTTCAATTTCATTTTTTTACTTATTTTTTTCTAAACTGCATTAGTTAAATAGTTGCAGCTGTGTGTTAAGTCCAAGTTGATAGCCTCTGTTGCAGTTTCCTGAGTGGCCATACAAATAAAAAAAAATAAATAATAAATAAGCATACATAGAAAATAAATAAGAATTCAGATCTTCTGCCCTGCTTCACACAGCATAGCACCAACATATAGGTCGGTTATGTCCTCCAAACTCTTGGAAATTGCACACATTCTCAGGATGTCATAAACACTGCTCCATGAACATAAAAAAAGTAAAGTATTTCCACCCAAGTAAAATGTGTTAAGCTAGCCAGAAACAATTTTGCTGAGTGACCTAAGTGTAAATTTGTTGGGTCAACATGATGAATTTGTGTTACTGCTACCTAATTCCCAAGGTTGCTGAGTAGCAAACACCTTTTGCAATGATTTAAATATACAAATAAACAGATAAACTGGAGACAGGTGTATTGCCAGAAACCCTAAATCCAGACAATATTTTTGAAGAAGAGGTTGTTGTATTTTTTTTACATATCTCCATCCATTCATTCTACATTATTTGCATTGATGACACTTAATTAAACCACATTCATGCATTTGTTCATTTCAATCCTTTGTTCATTTTTAGATTTGTGGTACAATGCTGTGTTGGTACAACACTGTGTTGGATGGAGAAATTGCCTTCAAATTCTGTTTGAAAATTTTCTGCAAATGCAAATCTAAAGAAGGATAGTAGGGCAATCATCAGTGTTTACTTTTCATGACTTATTTTGTACAATTATCCATCCATCCATCCATCCATTTTCTACCTCTTTATCCGGAGTCGGGTCCGGGGGCGGAATCTCAAGCAAAGCCGCCCAGACCTCCCGATCCACACACACCTCCTCCAGCTCCTCCAGGGGAACCCCAAGGCGTTCCCAAGCCAGCCGAGAGACGTAGTCCCTCCAGCGTGTCCTGGGTCTTCCCCGGAGCCTCCTCCTGATGGGACGTGCCCGGAACACCTCTCCAGCGAGGTGTCCAGGGGGCATCCGAATAAGATGCCCAAGCCACCTCAACTGGCTCCTTTCGACATGGAGGAGCAGCGGCTCGACTCCGAGCTCCTTTGTACAATTAGTGATTCTGATATCAATCTGGGACTGATTGTTCATTTCACTACTTTGTTCATTTTTGGGATTTTTGGTGTAAATAAGAACAGTATGTGTTGTTTTTCTGTCTGAGAATGTGTTTGTCACAGTTTAACAAAACAGGTGTTTTGTTTTGTCTAGTGTCCTAAGTCAAGACCGAGAGAATGAGGGACACTAGGTTTGTAGGACACTAGCTCGAACTGGGATAGGTGTATTTGTCCATAAATGGTCTTCTTCTTGGGCTCACATAAAAAGAATATGTTGTATCCACAAGAGAGTCTTCTTTTATTGTTTGCCTTTTGGTGTTTAAATCTTTTCCTTTTTGTCCTGTCATTTCAGTCTGTCTTTTGAGCTATGTCTTCTCATCTGTATTTGTTTTGTTATGTGACAATTGTTTGAGTAATTTAAAAATTGATTAGCAAACTTTTACAACAAGGTTTTATCACCGCAGCTTTCAAGCTGACAAATGATGTCATGCAAAGTGGAAGTTACCAATACTCAACATATACTAGGGCTGTAGTATTAACTAGGAATCTGCTGATGGGGGGTTGGGGTAAAAGTTGGAGGGGCTCCACAAAATGTTGTCAAAATGAACAATATATATTAAACTGCTTTATAAATACAAAGGTATATATTTAGTCACCCATGCTCCTCTAAAATGTGGTATCAATGCACACACACATCCACACACATCACTTAGAATGATTGCAAGTTCAGTAAACTTGCACATAGGTATACAAACTGAATTCATTGAAATGGTGCTCAAGACAATGCATGGAATCAACCTTACACAAATCATCTATATCAAAGATTTATTGCCAATTTAACACAGAGGTTTTGGCCGAATAACGATATACAGCTTCTGTATATTCTGTGTTAGTGCGCGGCTGCGGCCGATGTGTGTCATCACCGGCCCTGATCCAGGCTTTGATCCCTTTTTTGCCCCTTTCTTTGCTGCATCTTCTGTTCCCGCTTTGATTTATTAGTGGTTTATTTCCGTCATGTGTTTCTTCTATGTTCTATTTTGCTTTGTCACTTTGTTGCTTTGCTACTTTTATACTTTAGCCATTGTCCAGTTCCATTCTTGTTTTGTTCAGCCAATTTGTGTTTTCATTGTTTACCACTTGTTTATTTTGTTCTTCTCATTTGTTATATTATCTGTTGTGCTTTAGTGTCAGGTTTTGTTATCTCAGTTTCTGTTTTATTTTTAATTTGTTTAGCCACTTTGGTTTCTTAGTCTGCTCCAGTTAAGTTTTGTCATAGTTTTTTATTTTCTATTATCAGTCGTCTCTTGCACGTCTCCAGTTGGTGCACATTAAGGGTGTCTGGCCAGCTTTACTTAGATGGTATTCAAATGGACTGTAATAACATTGAAGCGTGCCACCCCCTGCCCAGGAGAGAGGATGGAGACAAGCGAGCAGTTATAATGAGGTTTGTCAACAGAAAACATAAAATGGCATTGTTAAAACAGGGACGGAAACTCAAAGGAACAAACGTATTCATCAATGAACATCTGACCAAAAGAAACGCAGACATCGCCAGGAAAGCTCGTCTCTTAAAAAAGCAGGGAAAAATTCAACAGACATAGACATCCAACTGCAAAACATTTATCAAATTGAACAGAACACTAGAACAAGCGAAGGTTATGGTAATCAGGAACATCGAAGATCTGGACAAATACGACCAATAAGGTATGAGGACACAAACACATCACAACACCATGACACAGACCAGAGGAACCTATTCATCTACTACATCATCTACATCTGGAGACAAGAAGGATATAACTCAAAGGAGTGCTGATCATGGAAAAGTAGAACTGAGAACATTTAAATACACAGACCACAATGTACTGGACTTGGAGCACGATATAGACCCGGACAATAATTTCTTCTCAAATATCAATGACAGTTGTTGCTATTATACAGATGAACAGTTTAATCGGATCATTAAAACGGATAACAAATTATCAATAATCCATTTCAACAGCAGAAGTCTACAATATGCAAACTTTAACAACATTAAAGAATATTTAAGTCAATTTAAAAAAATATTTAACATAATTGCTATATCACAAACATGGATCAATGAAGATAAAGGAATGGATTTTGAACTGGATGGATATGAATTTAATTGTGTAAACAGAAAGAATAAGAGTGGAGGAGGAGTGGCTGTGTATGTGGATAAGAACATGGATTATAAAATAGTAGACAATATGACAACTGTGACTGATAACTTATTAGAATGTATAACTATTGAAATATGTGAAGAAAAAAGCAAAAATGTATGTCAGCTGTATATATAGAGCACCAGGGTCTAGTATTGAAACATTCACTGACTGTATGGGAAAAATGTTCTCAAAAACTAATCAAAAAACTGTGTTCATTTGTGGTGACTTAAATATTGATCTGCTCAATCCAAATAAGCATAAAATAACAGATGAATTTATCAGTATAATGTACAGTATGAGTTTATATCCAAAAATCACCAGGCCAAGCAGAATTACATCCCATAGTGCTACCTTAATTGATAATATATTCAGCAATGATATTGAGAATAACACTGTGAGTGGATTATTAATCAATGACATTAGTGATCATCTACCAGTTTTCATCGTTTATAATAGAAACCATCGGCAGAATCAGCCAGAGGAGAAAATAAAATACAGGCGAGTGCGGACAGAGGAAAACATGAACACACTAAAGAAGGATTTACAGGAGCAAAACTGGGAAAAGGTATACAGTGAAAGTGATGTTGATAGTGCATATGAAACTTTTTTTACAAATATTTACATCATTATATGATAAAAAATTGTCCAATTAAACAAGACTACAGAAAACAAAAAATCCAAGCTCGACCATGGATGACGAAAGGGTTAAAAAATGCATGTAATAAGAAAAATACACTGTATAGAGAATTCATAAAACTAAAGACTAAAGAGGAAGAAAATAGATATAAGAAATACAAAAATAGATTAACTAATATTATACGGGTATGTAGGAAGGAATATTATAGTAACATATTATATAATAACAAAAACAATATTAAAGGAATATGGGATATATTAAATAGCATTATCAAAAATGGTAATAAAAAACAGAGTTACCCTCAGTATTTCATTGATAATAATGTCAAGAAGGAAAATAAGGATGAGGTAGTCAATGGTTTTAATAATTTTTTTGTAAATATTGGACCAAGCTTGGCAGAAAAAATTCCCGATTCCCAACCTGAGGATTGGGATAATAATCTCATAGAAAGAAATCCCTGTTCAATGTTCCTCACAGCAGTGGATGGAAAAGAAATTATAGACATTGTGAATAATTGTAAATATAAAACATCTACCGATTTAAATGAAATTGATATGGTGGTGGTAAAACAGGTCATTGAATGGATTGTAGAACCATTAACATACATCTGTAACTTATCATTTCAAACCGGTAAATTTCCCAATCAAATAAAAATAGCTAAGGTTGTGCCGCTGTATAAGACTGGGGATAGACACCACTTCACAAATTATAGACCTGTTTCTTTGCTTCCACAATTTTCCAAATTATTAGAAAAGTTATTCAATAATAGATTAGACAAATTCATAAATAAACATAAATTACTTACTGATAGTCAATATGGATTCAGAGCACATAGTTCAACATCACTTGCATTAATAGAATCAGTTGAGGAGATTACAAACGCCATAGACCACAAATTGCATTCAGTTGGAATATTTATAGACCTTAAAAAGGCTTTTGATACAAATAATCAATCATGACATATTAATCAGTAAACTTGAACAGTATGGGATTAGGGGGATGGTGTTGCACTGGGTGAGAAGCTACTTAAGTAACAGAAAACAGTTTGTGAAGTTGGGGGAATATACATCATCATGCTTGGACAATGCTTGTGGCGTCCCACAGGGGTCAGTATTGGGTCCAAAACTGTTTCTAATTTATATAAATGATATTGTCAATGTTTCCAAAATATTAAAATTAGTATTTTTTGCAGATGACACAAGCATTTTTTGTTCAGGGGGGGATTTGCAGGAGTTACTGAGGAGGATCAGTATAGAAATGGGAAAATTGAAAATATGGTTTGACAGAAACAAATTATCATTAAACTTAAGTAAAACAAAATACATGTTATTTGGCTATTGTAATACAGACATACAGGTTCAGTTACAAGTCGAGGTGGTAGATATTGAAAGGGTACATGAAAATAAGTTTCTGGTGGTGATAATAGATGATAAGATAAACTGGAAGACTCATATAAAACATATACAAAGTAAACTGTCAAGAAGCATTTCAGTTCTAAACAAAGCGAAACATATTCTGGACCACAACTCACTCTGCATTCTTTACTGCTCACTGGTTTTACCATATTTACAGTACTGTGCAGAGGTATGGGGTAATACTTATAAAGGTACAACACAATCACTATCAGTAATGCAGAAAAGAGCTATAAGAATTATTCATAATACTGGCTATAGAGATCATACAAATCCACTATTTTTACAATCCAAATTCTTAAAATTCACAGACTTGGTTCATTTTCAAACAGTACAAATCGTGTATAAAGCAATAAACAATTTACTTCCAGCAAATATTAAAAATATGTTTTTTAACAGATCAGGGGATTGCAGTCTGAGGGGGAAATTTAATTTAAAGCATCAGTGGGCACAAACAACATTAAAAGGTTTCTGTATTTCTGTCTGTGGGGTAAGGATGTGGAACAGATTGGGAGTGGGGCTCAAGCAATGTCCAACCATGAACCAGTTCAAACAGCGGTACAAAAATATGGTTTTTTCTAGGTATAGGGAGGAGGAAGGGTAATGAGGGTTAGGGTGTTTTTGTTTTTTGCTTCGGCTTGTAAATATATAGTATTTTGTATGTAAGTAGGTATGTGTAGGTGTATATTTATGTTTGTGTATATATGTGTGTATATGTGTATATATATATATATGTGTATGTATATATATGTGTATGTATGTTGATATATATATATATATATATATATATATATATTGATATCGGTTTAGGTGTGTAGGAATCTATGTGTATATGTGGCAAAGGGTATTACTGGTTGTGGGGAAGAAGGGGTAGAGATAAATAAGCTGATGCTTCACCCTACCCCTTTTCGGACATGTTGGGTACACAGTAGGAACTTTTTTGTTGTTGTCTTTACTGATCTATCTTGTAATTGTTGTTGTATCAAATGTTCGAAATAAACAGTTTTCATTCATTCATTCATTCATGTTCCAAGGTCAAGATATAAACGCTGGGGTGATCATGCTTTCGCGGTAGCTGGCCCCAGACTGTGGAATGAGCTACCTCTTGAGTTACGTACTATTCCTGACCTAGCACTTTTTAAATCTAAGTTAAAGACTTATTTATTTAAACTGGCTTTTAACACTTAGTGGGGAGGTGACATGTTCTGTTATTTTTATGTTCTTTTTTATGTGTTGTTTTAAAATTTTATTTTATATGTGTTTTATTTTTGTAAATTTGTGTTTTTAATGTTAAGCACTTTGGACACCAGTCGGTGCTGTAAAGCGCTTTATGAATAAATGTTGATTGATTGATTGATTATTCTCAGATCAGTTTTTATGAAGTTTTTCTTCTGTGTTTGTGATCCTCTGGTTTGCTTTTCAGTTTTGTTCTTAGACTGCACTCACATCCAGTTATTTATGTTCACTCCATGCCCTGCACCTGACTTTATGTTTTTCCCTCACTTTGATTCTGGTGGCTTTGTTTTCTTTCATTCACACTCTTTGCACCTGCCCCATTTCTCTCACCTTGTTTCTGTCTGTGTTGTTTCACCTCACTCACACTCCCTACACCAGCCCAAGTATCTTTGTTCCTCACATCACTCTCTTGCACAGTGTTTGATCTTTGTCTACTAGCCACGCCCCCTTTCTGGAATCTTCCCTCCACACCTGCACCTTGTTACCTAATTAGTCTGCACATGCACGTTGTTCACAGCACCTGTTACTTAAGCCCTTACAGTCTCACAGCACACTGCCAGATTGTTGTCTTGTACACTTTCCAGCGCCCATCATAGTCTTGGTTTCTGTCTCGCCGTGTTACGAATCCTGCTCTGTTGTCTTCGACCATGCCTCTTGCCTCATCCCGGATGTCGGTGTTTGCTTGTGCCTCTGACCCCTGCTTGTTTATGACTGCGTCTCAGCCTGATCCTGTTTGTACCTCTGCCATGCTGACTGACCACATGTGTACCGAACCTTTGCCTGAAATAAAGACCACGTTTTCTCTTACACCTAAGTCAAGTCTGGGAGTCTGTATTGCGGGTCCAACCGCTCCTGGTGCCAGGCTGTCGCCCGGCTTGACAATGTGCTTGATGAATTCCTGCGCAAAAAGTAGTTCCCAGATAATTGTGATATATTCCTGTGAGATAATAAGTATATCTCATCTAAATCAATTCTAAAATTACCAGTAATAAAATTATAAAGATAAGTGAAGTTTTAAGAGTGGCCATAATAAATATTTAGGAAACATACATTTTTGGAGTATGGAGTTAAATTTGTCTCATTAATACTTGCAAATGCACAGAGGGTGATTTACAAATATCCTTTTATTTGTACACGTGCTTTGTGATGCACAAACACAAACACAAATTTCTGATTTGTAACGTGTGTGGGTTTTTACAAATAAATGTGTGAGGTTTTACAAATAAATGTTTAAAAACTGAAAATTCTGTTTGTAAAGGGTGATTCAGCATTGGTGGATCACCGAACACATACATTCATCACTTTGCTCAGTTACGCAATATTGAGACATTCTCAGCGCAAAACTGCAGTTGAGATCCACAAATATGTCAGTCGCTATTCACATTATTGGCAAAATTATTGGGGAGCTGATGGGGAGCTTGGCTCATTATTGGGGGGGCTTACCCTTGGTGCCGCCACTGGACTGAGAATAACTTTGCTCGAAGTATCAAAGTATCTGCACCTGAACGAGGTAACTTTTTGTGGTTATGAAAGCAGGAACAAAGATAAGGACAAAGGTCACCAATCAGGAACAAATGTGAATAAGATGGAACAAAGATTGGGATCAACAGTCACACGTCAGGCTCAAATATGAATGATCAGAAAGAAAGATTAGGAACAGGTTTGGTGGTTAGCAATCGTGAGCTAAGAATGTTATAAAAGAAGTCAAAGGAACCATATTCTCACACAAAAAGAGATTAAAAGAACATGTCAACAGAGATGGACAGAGGACTGGCAGACATTCACAGGGGTTTGCACTCTCTGAGTATCTTTGCATTTGAACATATTATTTCTATATTACCATTGTCTAACTCTTGCTGATCAACATACGGTAACGCACTGACGCACACAAATGTAAAGTGAAATCCACGCCTCACGAACAGCCGATAAACATTTGGTCTTGTCGTCCCGATTCAGAGATTCTCCTCTCTTCCCTCCCTCTATCTCTCCATCTGCCAGCATCAGATGGTGCCTTTTTCCTGACCTACTGCTTAACCTCAGCTGTATCTGTGTGTGAAACTGTGGGCTTGAAAATAACTCTTGCTAAATTTGTTCATTTGTGCACACTGTTTCTAAAACATGAGCAGTCATTTGTGGTGCAGTTAGACAGTAAATACAGATGCTTGAGTTGCAGTGATTATTTTATCTGTGTATAGCAGCACTTACGCGTATGAATGGCTTTCTATTTTAAATAACTCAACTTTATTTATAGAGCACATTTAAAACAACCGGGGTTGACCCAAGTCATGTACATGTTAAAACAGGATACTCAATAAAATGCAGCAATTGCAATAAATATACTCAACAAAAATATAAACGCAACACTTTTGGTTTTGCTCCCATTTTGTATGAGATTAACTCAGCGATCTAAAACTTTTTCCACATACACAATATTACCATTTCCCTCAAATACTGTTCACAAACCAGTCTAAATCTGTGATAGTGAGGACTTCTCCTTTGCTGAGATAATCCATCCCACCTCACAGGTGTGCCATACCAAGATGCTGATTAGACACCATGATTAGTGCACAGGTGTGCCTTAGACTGCCCACAATAAAAGGCCACTCTGAAAGGTGCAGTTTTGTTTTATTGGGGGGGGATACCAGTCAGTATCTGGTGTGACCACCATTGCCTCATGCAGTGCAACACATCTCCTTCGCATCATCCGTGAAGAGAACACCTCTCCAATGTGCCAAACGGCAGCGAATGTGAGCATTTGCCCACTCAAATCGGTTACGACGACGAACTGGAGTCAGGTGGAGACCCCGATGAGGAAGACGAGCATGCAGATGAGCTTCCCTGAGACAGTTTCTGACAGTTTGTGCAGAAGTTCTTTGGTTATGCAAACCGATTGTTCCAGCAGCTGTCCGAGTGGCTGGTCTCAGATGATCTTGGAGGTGAACATGCTGGATGTGGAGGTCCTGGGCTGGTGTGGTTACACGTGGTCTGCGGTTGTGAGGCTGGTTGGATGTACTGCCAAATTCTCTGAAACACCTTTGGAGACGGCTTACATCCTCATTGAAGACAACTTTGGATGCTGTAGCTCCTCTGAAAAAGAGAGCTTTAAATCAGAAGTGTCTGACTCCGTGGTATAACTCACAAACTCGTAGCTTAAAGCAGATAACCCGTAAGTTGGAGAGGAAATGGCGTCTCACTAATTTAGAAGATCTTCACTTAGCCTGGAAAAAGAGTTTGTTGCTCTATAAAAAAAGCCCTCCATAAAGCTAGGACATCTTTCTACTCATCACTAATTGAGGAGAATAAGAACAACCCCAGGTTTCTTTTCAGCACTGTAGCCAGGCTGACAAAGAGTCAGAGCTCTATTGAGCTGAGTATTCCATTAACTTTAACTAGTAATGACTTCATGACTTTCTTTGCTAACAAAATTTTGACTATTAGAGAAAAAATTACTCATAACCATCCCAAAGATGTATCGTTATCCTTGGCTGCTTTCAGTGATGCCGGTATTTGGTTAGACTCTTTCTCTCCGATTGTTCTGTCTGAGTTATTTTCATTAGTTACTTCATCCAAACCATCAACATGTTTATTAGACCCCATTCCTGCCAGGCTGCTCAAGGAAGTCCTACCATTATTTAATGTTTCAATCTTAAATATGATCAATCTATCTTTGTTAGTTGGTTATGTACCACAGGCTTTTAAGGTGGCAGTAATTAAACCATTACTTAAAAAGCCATCACTTGACCCAGCTATCTTAGCTAATTATAGGCCAATCTCCAACCTTCCTTTTCTCTCAAAGATTCTTGAGAGGGTAGTTGTAAAACAGCTAACTGATCACCTGCAGAGGAATGGTCTATTTGAAGAGTTTCAGTCAGGTTTTAGAATTCATCATAGTACAGAAACAGCATTAGTGAAGGTTACAAATGATCTTCTTATGGCTTCGGACAGTGGACTTATCTCTGTGCTTGTTCTGTTGGACCTCAGTGCTGCTTCTGATACTGTTGACCATAAAATTTTGTTACAGAGATTGGAGCATGTCATAGGTATTAAAGGCACTGCGCTGCGGTGGTTTGAATCATATTTGTCTAATAGATTACAGTTTGTTCATGTAAATGGGGAATCTTCTTCACAGACTAAAGTTAATTATGGAGTTCCACAAGGTTCTGTGCTAGGATCAATTTTATTCACTTTATACATGCTTCCCTTAGGCAGTATTATTAGACGGTATTGCTTAAATTTTCATTGTTACGCAGATGATACCCAGCTTTATCTATCCATGAAGCAGAGGATACACACCAATTAGCTAAACTGCAGGATTGTCTTACAGACATAAAGACATGGATGACCTCTAATTTCCTGCTTTTAAACTCAGATAAAACTGACGTTATTGTACTTGGCCCCACAAATCTT
Source organism: Thalassophryne amazonica (assembly GCF_902500255.1). Classification (NCBI taxonomy): domain Eukaryota; kingdom Metazoa; phylum Chordata; class Actinopteri; order Batrachoidiformes; family Batrachoididae; genus Thalassophryne; species Thalassophryne amazonica. The sequence goes on from NC_047114.1 coordinate 49,461,472, forward strand.
AGAAGCATGGTGTCTAACCAGATCTTTATAAAACTTTCCTTTTCGCTAAGGCTTATAGTTAGGGCTGGATCAGGTGACCCTGGACCATCCCTTGGTTATGCTGCTTTAGACGTAGACTGTGGGGGGGGTTCCCATGATGCACTGTTTCTTTCTCTTTTTGCTCCGTATGCATCACTCTGCATTTAATCATTAGTGATCGATCTCTGCCCCCCTCCACAGCATGTCTTTTTCCTGGTTCTTTCCCTCAGCCCCAACCAGTCTCAGCAGAAGACTGCCCCTCCCTGAGCCTGGTTCTGCTGGAGGTTTCTTCCTGTTAAAAGGGAGTTTTTCCTTCCCACTGTAGCCAAGTGCTTGCTCATAGGGGGTCGTTTTGACCGTTGCGGTTTTTCATAATTATTGTATGGCCTTGCCTTACAATATAGAGCGCCTTGGGGCAACTGTTTGTTGTGATTTGGCGCTATATAAAAAAAAAATTGATTGATTGATTGATTGAAGATTTAAAAACCTCGATTGATCCCGCAGAGCCGAAGTGCCTGGGCAGGTTGTTCCAGAGTCTAGGGGCCGCAGCCACAAAGGGTCTGTCACCTTTTGGTTTTTAGCCTCATTTTTGGTGTGACCAGTAGCAGTTGATTCGCGGATCTCAGTGCTGTGGCAGGGGCGTAAGCATGAAGGAGCTCAGCCATGTACTGGGGGGCTAGGTCATTAAGAGCATTAAAAACAAATAATAAAATTTTAAAATCTATTCTAAAAGCAACCGGGAGCCAGTGCAGTTAAGCCAATACAGGGGATATATGGTCACACTTGCATTTGCCAGTAAGGAGACGAGCAGCAGCATTTTGTACCAGCTGCAGGCGGTGCACGAGTGACTAGTCCAGGACAAAACACACCGAGTTACAGTTAGTGGAGGAGATAAGTATGAATTTTTGGCCAGAATTGTTCACTTGGTGATACAAGCATCAGATATGGCAAAAAATGTTCTTCATAAATCAGTGTTTGAGAAAAAAGTGTTGACCACTTGAAAATCCAATATGGCGGCCAGGTAGGAATCAATGAAGAGTTACAGAGGGGTCAAAATTTTAAAATGCTCCAATCATATTGAAAAGTATAACACATTATTTGTCTGGTCATTAATATTCCAAAAAGGTACAGTTTGGACCAGGGACACCTGAATTCAATGACTCGTTTCATTGGATTCAGGTGTGTTGGAGCAGGGAGACAACTAAGAGTGTCAGGAATGTGGCTCTCGAGGCCCGAACTTGGCCACCCCTGGTTTGGACTGTCTATGACTGAATGTTATGGAGTAAAGTATGGAGTTAAAACAGTAAGAATGGTGACATAGGTCAGTTTCAGTTTGTACAGAGGTCAAAAGTAAAATGAAAAAAGTTGTTTTTCACAACTGAACTAACCTGCCGATCAAATTTCAGCTTGTCATCAAATATTACACCAAGATTTCTCACTGATGACCGGATGTTTGGTGTAAGAGTGCTGTTATTTTAAACAGCTACATGAGAGGTCAATGAGCACTAGGATTGTGAGAACGAGCGAAGATGTGATTGCGTACGTGAGTGAGTGAGTAAAAGCTCCAATGCCTGTGGCATCTGACAGCAGTCTGTGTCGCCTGACTGTTGTCTAAAATATATTTGGGCTGCATTGTGCAGGTGTGCACGAGGCAGTCTGGCTGCGTTCTGACACGGTTGACCACACATCTACTCCGCCCGACTGCGTCTGGATTATGGCCTGGTTCCTGCACATTCTTGCTATGTGTGACGGGGGCATTACTGTGACATCTGACTGTTTTGTAAATGGTTGTAAATGGTAAATGGACTGCATTTATATAGCACTTTTCCATCTGCATCAGATACTCAAAGCACTTTACAATAATGCCTCACTTTCACCCCAATGTCAGGGTGCTACCATACAAGGCGCTCACTACACACCGGGAGCAATTAGGGGATTAAGGACCTTGCCCAAGGGACTTTAGTGATTTTCCAGTCAGACAGGGATTTGAACCAAGGATCCTCTGGTCTAAAGCCCAATACTTAACCACTAGACCACCCCCCCTCCAAAAAAAAAAAATGCCTGAAGCATTTCCTGCATTTGTGTAAACAGTTGTATATAACTTTATTTTTTGTTACATTTGTACATATGTTTTTGAAATTTACAATTTATATTTACATTTTAAGTTATAAAAATGGTTTGTTAAACAAGTTTGTGGTTTTAACAGTCAAAAAAGCAAACTTTTTTCGGTAACACTTTACTTGAAGGTACCGTCATAATAGTGATATGACATTGTCATAACTGTTATATGACACAGTCATGAATGTGTCCTAAACATTATTATTTTTATCAATGTCATACATAAATGTTTATGACTGCTGTCCAGTGGTGGGCACAGTTCAGCTAATCCGATAGCAGATAATTATTGAAGCTAATGTTTTTGCTATCGGATTAGCTTTTCAGATAAGTTTTAAAACAATCATCGGACCAATGATCTTCCGATAAATTTAGTTCTGCTAACTTTCAGTCCGATAACATTTTTTTGTTGGTAAAGTTTAACTGTCAAAAACATTTGTAAACAATAAAATCAAACATTTTAGTCCCCTTTGTTGTGTTTTTAGCAGAATGGCTGCCTGTCGCTTGCGGATGACGTCATCATTAAGCACAAAACATGATTGGCTGCTCGATGCAGGAAGCATTGTGGGTAGTGTAGTTCAGGTTCACTTTGGATGTTACAGTGACTCGCCCACTCGACACAAAAACAAAACAGACTAATTTTAACATTATTTTCTTCTATATCTTTGTGGCTGTAATTTAATCGTCAAGACTGGGTAGGGGAGAGGAGCTCTCACGGTGCAGCTGTGTGTACAGAGGGAGGGACTTTTCTTCACGTTTAGACACTGTTTTGGATTTTAAAAAAGGACACTTTATGTGGATTATTTATTTAGATGAATCCCACTGAAAGTAACACGTAAGAATTTATATTTACTATGTGTATTTTATTCTGGAAATCAATGCATTAATGATGTATTTCGGTTGTTTAAGCCACAGGGTTCAAAGCGTGTGGAGAAAAGCAGCAGCTTTTAGCTTGTAAATGACGGTTTAAGCCACAGGGTTCAAAGCGTGTGGAGAAAAGCAGCAGCTTTTAGCTTGTAAATGACGGTGTATCTAATATCGAGATAAACTGTGACTTCTAATACTGTGTTTTACTGCTTTTGAAAGATGATGAGTGTTTGGGGTTTATTTTTTATTTATTAATTTTTCATGTGTTCTTTGTGTTTGTGATCCTTGAATTTACCCAGAAACCCCTGCGGCGCTTAAAGTGAAACTGGTTTATCAGACGCCAACAGTGTAATCTGATGTGGCCGCATCCAAATCAATACTAATAGTTATCGGTTATCTGTAATAAATATAAATTTTTTAGCAGTTTATCGGTTTATCGTCATAAAAGATCATTTTTCAGTTATCTGATTAATGGTTATCCAAGCTAACTTTTTGATTAGCTGTGCCCACCACTGCTGCTGTCATTAAGTGTCATTCAGTTTTTGTCATGACAAATTGACATTTTTTGGGTTGTCTTGATTATGCCAACTTGACATTAATCAAAGTGACATTACCAGAAAATGTCTTTGTCATGACAACTTGACATTAAATTTGTTTGAGATGTACTTATTATGACAACCTGATGTGAACAAAATTTACATGTATTTGTATCTTTATGGCAAGTTGACATTATGACTATCAGGTAGCACTTTATAATAACTACACCTTATTTAGCCTTAATTAAGCATGAATAAATAAATAATGAATTAGTAACAATTAATTAATTAAGAATGACTCATACTTAATAAGTAATTAACTAATACATTTCATTAATGCTTTGCTTCTAATGAATAGTCTCCTGCATTATGTGTTTACTCATTGTTTTTCATACTTAATAAACCATGAACAAACTATTTGTAAGTGCACATATGTATGCATTATTACACCATGAGTAAGACATGCATTAATGATTAGGAAGTGTCTGAATAAATGATTTACCAATTGTGGAATGCATGAATAATTCACACATTTGCTAATATTGTGCAACGGGAGGTGGCAGAGCCGCTGGGCTTAGCAAGTATGATGACAGACGAGCATGAGCGTGTTCTCATAGTCAATCCAGCTCAGTAGTACCCAGCACTGTTTACGGTGCGGGTGGGGAACTGTTGACCCTGACTGGGGATGTTGTTGGGTGGTGGAAGGAGTACTTCGAGGATCTCCTCAATCCCATCGTCACGTCTTCCGAAGAGGAAGCAGAGACTGGGGACCCAGAGGCGGACTCATCCATTACCCAGGCAGTAGTCACCGAGGTGGTTAGAAAGCTCCTCGGTGGCAAGGCTCCTGGGGTGGATGAAATCCGTCCTGAGTACCCTAAGTCTCTGGAAGTTGTGGGACTGTCTTGGCTGACACGCCTCTGCAACATTGCGTGGCGATCGGGGACAGTGCCTCTGGATTGGCAGACCGGGGTGGTGTTCCCTCTGTTTAAGAAGGGGGACCGGAGGGTGTGTTCCAACTATAGGGGGATCACACTCCTCAGCCTCCCCGGTAAGGTCTATTCCAGAGTACTGGAGAGGAGAATTCGACCGATGGTCGAACCTCGTATTCAGGAGGAGCAGTGTGGTTTTCGTCCTGGTCGCAGCACACTGGACCAGCTCTACACGCTCCATCGGGTGCTCGAGGGTTCATGGGAGTTCGCCCAACCAGTCCACATGTGTTTTGTGGATCTGGAGAAGGCATTCGACCATGTCCCTCGGGGCACCCTGTGGGGAGTGCTCCGGGAGTACGGGGTCCGGGCTACGTCAAATCAGGACCTTCAGCGTTCAATGGGGCGGTTTGCAGCCGAGTGTGGGGCGTCCGGGATGAAAATCAGCACCTGCAAATCCGAGGCCATGGTTCTCGACCGGAAAAAGGTGCTTTGCCCTCTTCAGGTCGGTGGAGTGTCCTTGCCTCAAGTGGAGGAGTTTAAGTATCTCGGGGTCTTGTTCACGAGTGAGGGACGGATGGAGCATGAGATCGATAGACGGATCGATGCAGTGTCTGCAGTGATGCGGTCGCTGTATCGGACCGTCATGGTGAAGAGAGAGCTGAGTAGGAGGGCAAAGCTCTCGATTTACCGATCGATCTGCGTTCCGATCCTCACCTATGGTCATGAGATTTGGCTCATGACCGAAAGAACGAGATCGCGGGTACAAGCGTCTGAGATGAGTTTCCTCCGCAGGGTGGCTGGGCGCTCCCTTAGAGATAGGGTGAGGAGCTCGGTCACTCAGGAGGAGCTCGGAGTCGAGCCACTGCTCCTCCACATCGAAAAGAGTCAGTTGAGGTGGCTCAGGCATCTTTTCCGGATGCCCCCTGGACACCTCGCTGGAGAGGTGTTCCGGGCACGTCCCATTGGGAGGAGGCCCCAGGGGGACACGCTGGAAGGAGTACATCTCTCGGCTGGCGTGGGAACACATTGGGGTTCCCTCCGAGGAGCTGGGGGAGGTGTGTGTGGATCGGGAGGTCTGGGCGGCTTTGCTTGAGCTGCTGCCCCCGTGACCCGACTCCAGATAAAGCGGAAGAAAATGGATGGATATATATATATATATAAGAAAAAAATGTAAAATGAAAAAATACATTAAATTGTTATACTTATCAAGTTGTCAAACTTGTGTAAAAAGAATCTTGTGTTTAAAATGGCAGCAGCATCTGACCTTGGCTCAGCCAAAAAAAGAGCTTAAGATTGCAATTTAAAAGTAAAACACAAGTTCAAATTAGAACGGGAGAGCAAGATGGCTGCAAATAAATTTCGGTTCAGTCTGGGAGAGTATGAGAAATATAGCAGGCCTCCAGAATACAAAGCGCATAACCCCTGTCTTATTGGATGGTTTTATCTCTAATAAGGAATTCGCTAATGCTCTTAATTATGTCCGCCAAGGAAGTAATAAAATCCTCAGAATTTATTTATTTGTCTTTCTGTCTGTTAGCAGGATTACGTCACAACTACTGCACAGATTTTGACAAAATTTTCAACACAGATACATATTAGGCCATGGAAGAATCCATTAAATTTTGGAGGCAATCTGGATCCCGATCCGGATTCTGGATCCTTTTATAGACTTTGAAAAAATACATCAAAACTGCTTCATGAATTCTCACCAAATTTTCACCACGGACACATATGAGGCCATGGAAGATTCCATTAAATTTAGGAGGTGATTCAGATCCGAATCCAGATTCTGGATCATGATTTCTCTTTATAATGCGTTGAAGGATTACGTCAAAACTATTTCACGGATTCTCACAAAATTGGCACCACATACAGATATTACAGCATGGAAGACTCCACTGAATTTTGGAGGAGATCTGGATCCGGATTGGGGGATGTCAGAAATCTCTGATTGCACTTGTTGCTTTTACTGTTGCTTTGATACACTCAATTTTTGTTGTGAAATTCAGGAGATGAAATATGGATTGAAGGACAGTCAGCATTTTAAAATTTTAAAATTCATCTTAAGGATGTTGAAAAAGCCTTTCACTCTGTTAAAGTAAACAAAAAAACATGGTCTTGTCAACATTTATGGTCATGTACTTAAGTCTTGTGCGAAAGAACTGAGTTCTGTATTTTACTGTATTTTTAATAAGTCCCTATAAGCATAACATGTCCCTAAACTCTGGAAAGACTATGGGGTTGTTCCTGTTCCTAAACCTAGCTGCTCCACAACAGTGAATGATTTTAGGCCAGTTGCTTTGACCTCAAATGTAATGAAAATTTTAGAGAACCGGTTAAGGTCTGAGGTGTAAAGCAAACTGACCATGTATTGGATCCTATGCAGTTTGCATACAGACCTCACAGGGGAGTGGGGGATGCTACTATAATTCTGCTCACCATGCTTTTTAAACACTAATAAGGGAATGTCCCATTCGATATTAGTGTTTAAATAAAGTGCTAGACTTTTATTTGTAGATTTTTTTTCCTCTGCTTTTAATACAATCCAGCCCCATGTTAGTAACTAGAAAGTTATTAGACACTTTGACTTGAGTAAAAATCTGGTGGGCTGGGTTCTTTGATTTTTTTTTAATAACAGGACTCAGAGAGTGACGCTAAATGGGGTTTGTCTTGTAGTGGTGGGCACAGTTCCGATAATCCAATAACAGATTGCGGATGATTGGCTGGCCACAAATGCAAGGCTCACACGGGTAGCTCTGGTTGGTAGTCTTTAGTGGAGGATTCAGCAAGGGTTGGTACACAAAAAGGCAGTCCAAAAAACACAGCGACAGAACCAAAAACATCAGGCTAAGACGAGGTCGGAACAAACAGGCTGGAGGTCGAGGACACTATGAGGTGGGCAGAACACGGAATCAAAGGCTGGAGAGAAGGCACAGGGCGCATCAATCTGGCAAGGAAACAGAGCAAAATGAGCAGTACATATACATCCAGGTGATTAGCAGAAGATAGACAGCAGGTGCGCGAGAAGGAGCCCAGAACAGGGCGTGGCCCAGAAGGCAGAGACACACCCACCAAGAGAGAGACAGAAAAAGACCACACAAAAGAAGAAACAAACAAAAGAACAATCAAACAGAAAAAACAAAACCAAGCAAAACAGAGCAACCTCACACCCTGACACATAATTATTGAAGATAACGTTTTCATTATCGGATTATCTTTTCAGATAAGTTTTAAAACCATTATCGGACCAATTATCTTCCAATATATTTAGTTCCAATAACTTTCAGTCCGATAACATTTTTTTTTTGGTGGTGAAGTGAGTAAGGTTTAATAGTCAAAAAGGTGTGTAAACAGCTAAAATCGTTCCTGGCTCCAGGCTGTCTGCAACAGTCAGGCCGCAGTCGGAGGAGCTCAGAAGGGGGAGGGCACGCTCACTGTGCCTCACTGCACGTGCATCATTTCAGTGCTTCAGCAACATTCATAGGTTATTGCCTCATTTCTGCTTAAACTGTGCTCCCAGTCATCATCTATCTCAGCGACAGTTATCTGAAGCTTTTGTACAACAATCAATTCCACATAAATTCATAATAACAGACGTGAGCGCTGTCAGAGCCTGACAGAGTTATAGATTTTACCAGTCACACTGAATGCAACACGGGTGACGTTATACAGGGATAAACTGTGACTCCTGCGATTTACTGGTTTTTTTTTTTATAGAAATGGTCTTTAACATACATATATTATATCAATAGATTAAAAACAAAATTACAAAATAAAAACTTCACTGTGCTCTGCGCATGCTCTGACTGGCTGTTGCTGGCTGATGACGTCGACATTAGCAGCCGTGTGCTCAGTAACTAGTCTTGCCAAGACCCGCACCAGACAGCACGCGGTCCTGGCTTGCTCTCGGCTCAAAGGGCACTACACCTTTGATGTTCTCGCCGAGGCCATGGTGGACACCCACTACAAGTTCCACCTGCAGGAAAAAGGTGACCAGGACCACGACAGACAATGGCAGCAACTTTGTGAAGGCATTTGTTCAGTTTGACAAAGAACCTGAACTCTTGCCAGACATTCCTGAGCCTGCTGCGGATTCGGACATGGAGGACATTGAGGGGGATCCCGAGGCTGGAACCATGGATGAGGTGGAGTACATCTCTGTTGAGGCTGCCCTTGAGGAGTCCAGTGGCCTGGGCCACAACCTTCCAGTCCACATGAGGTGTGCAGCCCACACCTTCAACTTGGTAGCCAGTGTGGATGCTGATAAGGTGCTTGCCTGTGCTCAGTTTAAGTCTGCCTACAGGAAGGCCATGTCTAAGGCACAGGTGCTGTGGAACCAGCAGTGCCGCAGCACTGTGTCAGCAGAGACCATTCTGGATGAGTTGAAGAGGAGGTTGTAGTCCCCAATAGTACCAGATGGAATGCCACCTATGACTCCGTTGTTGTCCTCAATGACCTGCTGTATCATAAAAGGGGAGCTGTCACACTAAGTGATGACGCATGCTGAAGCTACAGAGCTTCACTGATTCCGAGGTCAGCTTCCTGAAAGAGTATGCCCAGGTAATGTCCAATGTTGCCAGGGCCTTGGACAAAATTCAGGGAGAGGATCAAGCCTATCTTGGGAGCCTTCTGCCAACTGTTGCAGCTACCATTATGAAGCTGAAGGAGGCCAAGTCCATAGGCCTCCTATACTGCAGTCCTTTGGTAGATGCAATACTGGCAGACATTACAAAAAGGTTTGGGCACCTCCTAGAAGACCAGGAGTGCCAGCTGGCAGCTGCCTTCCACCCCACGTTTTGTCTGTTCTGGCTGGAGAAACACGACCATAGCCAGGTCAGCAGGGTCAAGAAGGCCATGGAGACCGTGGAGACAGCCCTGAGGGAGACCTTGGTGAATGGCAGCAGCAGCACCAGTAATGAAGAGGAAGGGGCAGATGATTTTTTCAGCAGCATCACACAGCCCCAGGAGTGCACAAGCCATAGGTCACTGAAGTCCAAGGCACAGAACTTGGTTAAGATCTGGCTGGAGATCAATTCGAAGGACGTCCTGACTGATGCTGCCTTCTTGGGTGAGCAGGTGCTGGTGGACCTGTTCATCAAGTACAACACAACCATCCCATCCAGTGCCGCGGTTGAGCGCCTATTTTCAATAGGCAAAGGCATTTTGAGGGCCAAGAGAGCCACCCTCTCAGATGCCAATTTTGAGAGGTTGATGTTCATGAAGGGCAACAAGCATCACCTCGAGGAGATGGAGAAGCAGCAATAAATGTGTAATAGATGTGCATTGCATTTCTTACCATTTATTATTCTTTTGATACTTTGTTAACTTTGTTAATGTGAATCAGCTGCAAATTGACTTATCTGCAAACCGTTAATTGGAAAACATGATGACTGAAATATCTCCCTAAAAATGAACGCAGGTCTTGCAAAACATGAATATCATTCATAATATATATTTTTATATTTTTTTCAGTTTAAGCAGTTTATGGATTTCAGTTTACGCATCAATTACTGCAAGAAATCTTGATTAAAAACCATATCATGCAATTTTCTTTTTTTTGTATTTTGTTTGTTTTGGGGTGGGGGGGGGGGGGGGGGGTGAGTTCACTACAGTCAGTGAGGCAGGGAGGTGAGCCCAGGGCGGGTCTCGCTTCTGGTGACAAGCCCGACCCGCTCTGTTGACAGCAGCGGGTGACGAGTTTGACTGGGACGGTCCACTTGGAAAACGGTAACATAGGTGTCAAACTTGGGGAGGACAGAAACCTCCTTTGGAGACATTAGAAAGATGGAGAAGTTAGAGAGATGTTCAGGGCTCATAAGACAAACATCATAGAAAAACAAACAAGAGCAAACACACCAGAAAAATAATCAATAAATTCAGGTGTGGTGTCACCAAATTCACTGAACACATCAATGGTCTCCTGCTGGTTATACTTTAAGTGAATTTATGAGTTACAGTAGTGTTCAGAATAATAGTAGTGCTATGTGACTAAAAAGATTAATCAAGGTTTTGAGTATATTTCTTATTGTTACATAAGAAACAAGGTACCAGTAGATTCAGTAGATTCTTACAAATCCAACAAGACCAAGCATTCATGATATGCACACTCTTAAGGCTATGAAATTGAGATATTAGTTAAAAAAAAAGTAGAAAAGCCATTTTTCCAAACTGACTGCTGTAGTATAACCAGCAGGAGACCACTGATGTGTGCAGTGAATTTTGTCACTACACCTGAATTTATTATTTTTCTGGTGTCTCCTTTCACTTTTAAAATTTTTTTAAATTCTTCTTCTTACTTATAAGGTTTTGAATAATCAGGTCCCATCTTATCTTAGGGACCTCTTAGTACCATATCACCCGAATAGAGCGCTTTGCTCTCAGACTGCAGGCTTACTTGTAGTTCCTAGGGTTTTTAAGAGTAGAATGGGAGGGCAGAGCCTTCAGCTTTCAGGCTCCTCTCCTGTGGAACCAGCTCCCAATTCGGATCAGGGAGACAGATACCCTCTCTACTTTTAAGATTAGGCTTAAAACTTTCCTTTTTGCTAAAGCTTATAGTTAGGGCTGGATCAGGTGACCCCAGTGCTTAATTTGTAAAGTGGGAGGTCCCGGGGCACAGAGGATGGGTGGCTCCAGTGCAGAAAAAAAAAAAGGGGGGGGGCTTGCGAACAACGCTGTCCGCCACACCGAAAATAAACTGGGCATGTATTGTAGGCCTAATAACACTGGTCACACCAAATCCGGATAGAGTACAAATTCCTGTTTAATGATGTACAGTGGTCCCTCGTTTATCGTGGGAGTTACATTCTCCGCATTCACACCGGGAGTGACGGCGAGCGACTGCAGCCACAGTTTGCCATGTAATCCCTATGTAAGGACACGTTTTGATGCCAAAATGCGCAGCGTGACGCGAGTGAAGCGATTTTGAGCGTTTTGCGCGTTTGTGGCACGATATTGCGTTGCGTCACGTCGTGTTGACCTCCTCCTCAAGTTGAAAAGTCTGAACTTTTTCGGCTCGTCGCGCCGCGATGACCAATCAGGGACTGAATATGTAGTGACGTGGAGATGTCTGGAGTTTAACTGAAGATGTGAACATGTCCTGTCTCTGGTAGCAGCCTGTGAGCAGAGACTTATTGCTCTTTGTCCTTTATTTCACAATTATGAGAGAGTTTTGTTGTGTGGGCCACTGAAGAGGGAGGTACTGCTGGCCCACCACCACCAGAGGGCGCCCTGCCTGGAGTGCGTGCTCCAGGCACCAGAGGGCGCTGCCGCCTCACGAGAGCAGCCAGGGTGACAGCTGTCACCCATCACTGGACACAGCTGTTCCACTCAGCACGGAGGTATAATCAGCAGGACGCGTCTCCACCTCAGTGCCGAGATATCGCCTTGAGATAGAGGTAACCTTCTCTGCAGCATATTCTGTGTTATCTGATAATACTGGTTAAACCTTTCAGGACAGCTGACTACCGAAAGCCGATTGCTTGGATAAGTACTCACCTTCCTGCTTTAAATGTGACGAGAGGTGGAGGCGGCTTCTCCCCTCTCCTGGTTACTGGGTGCAGGCCGCATCCACACCTGTGTGTTTGTTGCTCTCTCTTGCCAGCAGTACCGGATCCGACGAGCGGGGAAGGCAGTGGCCACTTGGGAATTCGGGGACTTGGCGGTTCCAGTACTTCCAGGGTTTCGGTGGCGGAGGAGATCTGGGTGTTTCCGGTTCGACTTGGACGGGACGTCTCCTACCTTCGAGCCTGCCCACACGACACCAGCAGAATTCGGCTCAACCCCAAATTGTTGATTGTTGGTATTGGTTGTGCTCGTTTCACAACAGTAAAACTTGTTATTTACCTTCTCCATTGTCCCGTTCATTTGCGCCCCCTGTTGTGGGTCCGTGTTCCTACACTTTCACAACAGTTTTTGGAGCGAGCAGCAGCAAAACAGCAGGGGGAGCGGAGTTTTTCTTTTTATTTTACGTGCGTGCGCGAGGGAATCATCCATGGAGATTATTTTACTTATTAACTACACAGATGTATAATAAAGCAAATGGTGACTGGTTTCTAAAGACAATTATGACAGTTTTTTGGGAAAGAGCGAGGAGCAGCCTCACAGCAAGCCGCGGAGTTTCGTTCTTTCTTTTTTTTTTTTTTTACGTGCGCGCGAGCGAATTGTCTGTGTGGAGAATATTTTATTAATTAACTACACAGATGTATAATAAAACAAATGGTGACTGGTTTCTAAACACAATTATGACAGAGTTTTTTGGGGGAGGAGCGAGTTGCAGCAAGCGGCGGAGTTTCTTTATTTTTTTTTATTGTTTACATGTGCGCGCGTGAACGGGAGAGTTGGTCCTCAAACTGGGTCCCGCAGAGGCGGAAGGACCGCTGAAAGCGACCGTCATCCAGACGCAGCTCCTGCAGCAAATAATGATACGCTCTGTATTGGGAGCTTTTCACAACATGCTCCGTGTGATCAAGGTCCGTCATGATGACTTGACGCCGAGCAGAATGGAAGCTCCTCCTATTTGATGACGCACAGGGGCGAATTTTCGCAGCGAAAGTCCAACCAAGCACAGCGACACACCGGGCGAAGGAGGCGCGTCCGTCACCACTCGACCCCCGCGAATTTGTAGCGTCTGATCGCGCCCGGTGTGAACGCGGCATTAAATCCACGAAGTAGCGCTATTTTTTACACTTATTAGAGTGTTTAACGCTGTAAAACCCCTCACTACACACTTTTCTCAAACAGGCATTAACATTTTCTCACTTTTCTCTCTTGTGTAAACACTCTCTTTTTTCTTCTGTGCGAGAAGATTATAAACAGACACGCAGAACACAATGCGTGGCTCTCCCTTCACTCACTTGCCATCTGGGGGTACAGATGCGGGACCCGCAAAGAATCCAAGTCCTCTCTCGGTGGCCACGGAGCTCTGCGGCTACGGAGCTCTGCGGCTACGGTCAACATCCGGATCAAAACAGCGAGCGTAGCCTCTGGACCTGTTGCCAGATTTGGTGCAATTCCGCACAGCAGACAGGAGGGCGGCGGTATGAGTGGCAGTGAGGGCAATCGCTGTGATTTGTTTTATATTTTGTTAGTCAAGAGAGGTGGTGGATCACGGATCCAGTATAAATAGCTGGCGGAGCCAACGTCAGAGGTTCCGGAGCGCGCGTCCGAGGTTCCGGAGCACGCTCTGGCTTGCTCCCCCTCAAATTAAGCCCTGGGTGACCCTGAACCATCCCTTAGTTATGCTGCTATAGACTTAGACTGCTGGGGGGTTCCCATGATGCACTGAGTGTTTCTTTCTCTTTTTGCTCTGTATGCACCACTCTGCATTTAATCATTAGTGATTGATCTCTGCTGTCTTCCACAGCATGTCTTTTTCCTAATTCCCTCCCCTCAGCCCCAACCAGTCCCAGCAGAAGACTGCCCCTCCCTGAGCCTGGTTCTGCTGGAGGTTTCTTCCCACTGTGGCCAAGTGCTTGCTCATAGGGGGTCGTTTTGACCGTTGGGGTTTTTCTGTAATTATTGTATGGCTTTGCCTTGCAATATAAAGCGCCTTGAGGCACTGTTGTTGTGATTTGGCGCTATAATAATAAAATTGATTGATTTGATTTTTGCACTTTGTAGAACGTCCCTGCTCATTCAGATTAATATTATTTTTTCCAGCTCCAAAGACGCTCATATGGATAAAAGTAAGGTTGTAGCTCGTTACTTCCTGAGGTTAGTAACTAGTGTTGTTTATTTTTTCTATAACGTTTGACTTATGAGCTGTGAACTTTGAATCTGTGAACATTTTTCTAACTTTAGCAGAGTCTTCAGGGAAGGTTTCTGTCCTCCCCGAGTTTGACACCTACGTTACCATTTGACAAGTAGACCCTCCCAGTCAAACTCCTCACCTGCTGCTGTCAACAAAGCGGGTCGGGCTTGTCACCAGAAGCGAGACCCGCCCTGGGCGCACCTCCCCACCTCACTGACTGTAGTGAACTCAACCCCTTCCCCTCCAAAACAAACAATACAACAAAAAAAATAATAATTTTTACATGATAGGGTTTGTAATCAAGATTTCTTGCAGTAATTGATGCGTAAACTGAAATCCTTAAACTGAAAAAAAAAAAAAAAAAAAAATATATATATATATATATATATATATATATATATATATATATATATATATATATATATATATATATATATATAGTGGTGGGCACAGATAACCAAAAAATTGAAAAGTTATCTTCGATAAAGGTAAAACAATAAACCACCCAAAAATGTATCAGAAGTTACAGATAACTGATAAATTCTACAACCCCTGGCAAAAATTTTCATCCCCAAAACTAACACCTGCATCATATCAGATCTGCTCGTTAGTCTGCATCTAAAAAGGAGTGATCACACCTTGGAGAGCTGTTGCACCAAGTGGACTGACATGAATCATGGCTCCAACACAAGAGATGTCAATTGAAACAAAGGAGAGGATTATCAAACTCTTAAAAGAGAGTAAATCATCACGCAATGTTGCAAAAGATGTTGGTTGTTCACAGTCAGCTGTGTCTAAACTCTGGACCAAATACAAACACATGGGAAGGTTGTTAAAGGCAAACATACTGGTAGACCAAGGAAGACATCAAAGCGTCAAGACAGAAAACTTAAAGCAATATGTCTGAAAAATTGAAAAATGTACAACAAAACAAATGAGGAACGAATGGGAGGAAACTGGAGTCAACGTCTGTGACCGAACTGTAAGAAACCGCCTAAAGGAAATGGGATTTACATACAGAAAAGCTAAACGAAAGGCATCATTAACACCTAAACAGAAAAAAACAAGGTTACAATGGGCTAAGGAAAAGCAATTGTGGACTGTGGATGACTGGATGAAAGTCATATTCAGTGATGAATCTCGAATCTGCATTGGGCAAGGTGATGATGCTGGAACTTTTGTTTGGTGCCTTTCCAATGAGATTTATAAAGATGACTGCCTGAAGAGAACATGTAAATTTCCACAGTCATTGATGATATGGGGCTGCATGTCAGGTAAAGGCACTGGGGAGATGGCTGTCATTACATCATCAATAAATGCACAAGTTTATGTTGATATTTTGGACAATTGAAAGGATGTTTGGGGATGATGAAATCATTTTCAAGATGATAATGCATCTTGCCATAGAGCAAAAACTGCAAAAACATTCCTTGCAAAAAGACACATAGGGTCAATGTCATGGCATAGGGTCAATGTCAATGAGCAGATCTGATTTGATGCAGGTGTTAATTTGGGGGATGAAAATTTACAGGGTGATTCCATAATTTTTTCCTCAGAATTGAGTGATTCCATATTTTTTTCCTCTGCTTGGTCTAAAAAAGTAACCATTACTGACTGCCACAATCTTTTTTTCTTGATTTCTTATAGTGTTTCTTAAAGCCAGAAAGTTGCCATTTGAAATGACTTTAGTTTTGTGTCATGTCTGTGATCTGCTTTTTTTCTACAAAATTAAACAACTGAATGAACATCCTCTGAGGCCGGTGATTCCATAATTTTTGCCAGGGGTTGTATATATACACATACATATTCTATTTCTACCTCATTTCTTATGTCTTGTACTGTTACAAGTATTATTATTTCTTATCTTTGCACACGCTGTTTGATGAACATTTTCCTCTACTTGCACCCACCTTAAGAGCTGACGTAGCATGTGAATTTCTCCTCTGTGAGATCAATAAAGTTTATCTATCTATCTATCTATCTATCTATCTATCTATCTATCTATCTATCTATCTATCTATCTATCTATCTATCTATCTATCTATCTATCTATCTATCTATCTATCTATCTATCTATCTATCTATCTATCTATCTATCTATCTATCTATCTATCTATCTATCTATCTATGTATTGGAAACCTGATTGTAATAAAAAAATGTCTATGTAGACCTTCTTTCAGTGATACCTGCCTCGTGCTATAGCACATGTACTTACTATAAATGCCATAGCATTGGACAGATATCACTGCACTTGCCAAAACTATTCTTCAAGTGTCTTCCCATAACTTGCAATGAGCTCTGAAATATACTGAAACTTCATGCAAGTGTGTGTACATCATTTAAAGAGATTATAACCTATCAAAACAACATTTGGGGTATAAAACAGTGATTTTATTAATAAATTCTGAAATCATACCATGTGAGTTTGCCCCCGACTAATTACGCCAGTCACCAGGAAAACCCCAGAGGCACATGCAGCATAGTAACATTAAAAAGCACACATCATGTGCACCAGCTGTACCGCAGTCTATGAAATTCACCAAAATAAAAATAAAATTGATGCAGGCCAATTTCGGCATGCAGGAAAAATATGTTTTGTCATTTTTGAATGGTTTATCTATTAAAGAGTAAAAACTGAAGGAATTTAATTGTAGGGCCTGAAAGAAGTTTCTGTAGGAAGTATTTTAGCAATCAGGTCAAGTGAGAGGGGGAAGTGTGGCTTGTTAAATACCGCCGCTGGACTCATCTAGAGGATTTAGTACTGCTATAACAGACTGATGCAGGAGGTGGCAGTAATGCAATAAGGATGTAGGCCGCCGTTATATGCCACAAAAGAAGAAGAAAGGTTTGTTTGTTTTGTTTTTCTCCACATTTTCAGATAAAGCGTGTTTCGTGTCAAAATAAAGCCATAAAATACATATATTGTTTTTGAGTTAGCGGTTTTATATGATTTTTGACAAAAATCCGTATACACACACTGGTTTTGCAGCCCTGAATTTTACTTCAGTACATGTACAGTATAAATAACTGCACCACACTTAAAAATTTCAGGTAAACACAAATTAATTGCATGAATAGAATTATTGGCCATGCACTTGAACACTGGATGTCGCTGACCAGTACGAGTGCTGTGGGCTTTGGGGCTCGCTGTGCCTCTTCTGCACTCTGCAGCCGGGGAGATTAGGCTGTGGGCCGTGTGGAAATATTGTGTTGTTGCATGACCTGCAAAAAGGGTCGGTACGTTTTTTTGCATGATTTTATTGAAAATATTAGAGGAAATGTTCAATGACTTTTCACATGCAATGTCTTGGGGTGTTATTTAGTAATTAGAATTTTTAAATCATTATTTTGAAGAACTACATATCCGCTCAGCCTCGAACAAAAACAACCAATCGGAAGATGTTTTCCATAGATCACTTCCAATTGACCAGTAACAATCACCTAATTGGCCAGTGGCAATCACCGTAGTTGAGCGGTTCAGCCATGTGTTCTGCGCTGGCGACTTCCAGTGCAGAAGACGAGTTATCTTCGAGTGAGCACCAACATGTGTTACATGTGCATCTTTCCATCAAAAAAGAGCAAAATCGTACCATTGTCAAGAAGAACATGAGATAGTTTTTAGAGTATGTCGGCAATTGGAAAGATTTAGAAGGTGCACAAGCAAAAATCGCGAGAGATTTCATCGCTAGTCGTGCTAACGTCAGTTGTCACAGTACAGCATGGTACCTGAAGACGGTGGAATCCATTAGACATGCTGCACACGTTTTACAGATTCACAACGTGTTGAGAGAGTTGCGGAAGGCATGAAAAAGAAAGCAGGACTATGGGACAGAAGACCCGCTCTTTTCAAACGGAGCGGTACACACAAAAAGGCTGCTGTGCGGATGTCCAGCAGGAAACCACTTTTTCTGCTTTTCCTGTCTTGTTTTCTCTTGTCTGGACACAGATGGGATATTGCGACCTCAAGAATTTGCTAAGAAGTCACAATAAACACGAGCGGTTGACCACCATTCAAAGCCAGATTACGCTAAAAACATTTGCGATGTCCAGGCTTGGCTTTGGAGAAACACTGAAGACTCAACATCAGCATCCACAATGCTGAGGTAAAGGAGAATGAGAGATTGTAAAAGATCTCATCAATGCCACCTATTTCCTCGCCAAACAGCAGCTGGCTTTTTATGGAAATGATGAAAGTGCAGGGTCTGCCAACTGTGACAACTATGTTGAACTCTTACATGGTTTTGCCGAGAAAGATGACAGGCTAGTTTGACATTTGAAGACATGCGCTGTATTTTCTGGCTTGTCAAATAGAATGCAGAATGATTTTATCAAAGCAGTCGATGATGTCATTAGAAATAACATTATAAAGGAGATCAGTGCAACTCTATTTGTTGCTGTAGAAATATACGAGACCACAGATGTCACAAACCAAGCTCAGATTTCTGTCATATTGAACTGTGTGGCTAAAACTGAAGCAGACTGTGAGGTGAAGAGGAGTTTTTGGGCTTTGACGAATGTGAGTGAGAACAGACTCGCTCCTGCTATTACAGAGTATGTCCTGGGAGTGTTGGAGAAGTATGACTGTATTGAAGAGCTTGTAGCTCAGACCTATGATGGAGCCTCTGTAATGGCCTCAGAGCTTAGAGCCCCTTCACACATAGTGCAAAGTTTGGACAAAGTGCACACTGCACACACAGTGCGCTTGACACAGGAATCGTGTGCAAACCATGTAATGTCGTCCCTGCCTCCAACGCCTCGTACACCTGTTGCTACAAGTATTTGTGCACGCAAGCGCCTGAAAGACAAAGTGTGCACTGTGGGAACCCATCGCACCGTCTCGCGGCAGGTGCTGGCCAAATTCCAGGTGACATGCACAAACACCAAACACTGCTCGCATGGCACTTAAAAAATGTGTGGCCAGTCGCACTCTTTTGTCAGCATCTGTGCACAGAGCAGACACTGACAGCCCCCATGTTGAAACGGATCATCAGATGAGAACACACAGATCAGATCTGACCGTCACGTCACCCACGTGAGCTCTGTTCCACATGACGCGGTGTTTGCTGCGGCACGCCGTCCACAAGACACGCGTGTCGGGCAGAACACGTGCGTGGCCGACTGGACACACCTGACCAGTAGATGTAGACATGATCAGAGCACACTGCTTCTCATTCATGTCATTTCATGACTGTATGTATGTCTGTGACCATGGGTCATCACCAGAGGAACAGACGGATCATATTTGTATTGTTCGCTTGATAAATGCAGTGTTTTTATGTGGTGTGGGATTTTTTTTTTTTAAATAATACTTCCATGTCCTTCCTGATATGAGGCAGCTTCCTGCAGCTTTCAAAGAACAGCTCCATAGCTCAGTGGTAACGTCTCTGACTGGGAATCAGAGGTTTTGAAAGACGCAAGTTAACGTCCAGGGTGGTGTGTTTTTTTCTTTTTAATTATTCCACATAAGCAGCGCAAGGTGTTTTTATTTTTTTATTTATTCCACATAAGCGGTACAATGTGGTTCCACACATACCAGCTGGTTTTTATTTCTTCCACATAAGCGGCACTATGTGGTGCACCTGGCACTGTTCCTGCTCGACAGACACCGGTGCATGCACGAGCTCTCGCACCGGGTTCATGCACGCCTGCCTGTCGGCACGATGTTTCATGCACTAATTTCAAACTGTTTCGCACTGTTTCACCGTTTTTGTCCAAACACCGTTCAAACTTCGCACTATGTGTGAAGGGGCCTTTAATGGCTTGCAAATTCAAATTAAAGAAAAAGTGCCCAAAACCATGTTTACTCACTGTTATGCACAAAAGCTGAACTATTTGCTAATACATTCAGCAACGTACATGCCTGAGTGTCATACATTTTTAAAAACAGCTTAGGGCCTCGCATCATTTTTCAGCAAGTCCACAAAGTGCACTCACTTGCTGGATGATGTTGTCAAGTGCCGTTTACCCAGAGCAGGGCCTGCAAGATGGAACTCTCACTCTACACTGCTGCAGACAATAAGCATGCACCAAAATGATCTGTGTGCATTATTTCATATCACTGTATAAAATCCTGACGGCTGGGATAATGACACGCTGATGATGGCAGCAGGATAGGATCGGTGGCTGTCTAAAGCATCAACATGGTTTCTCCTGATGGCATATGAGGACATTTTCAGTGAAACTCATGCACTTTTTAGAGTGCTGCAAAACAAAGTGATGGACATTGAATATTGTCTTGCACACATCCACAACACCATTGCAGTTCGACAGCTTCTATAACCGAACTGAGAAGAACTGGACTGACAGAGAGTGGAGGCAGACATTTGATTTTATATGAACGTGAACGAGTGTTCTGTAACATTCTTGATAACATAAGCTATCAAATGAAGGCCAGGTTTGATCATTTTGGTGAGCTTGCTTTCCTTGGTTTGGTGGATTGCGCAAAATTCAGTGACGTCACAACATTTTGATGACACAAAACTACAGAGCTTGTCAAAATTTGCCACATTCCTTGGCTTTTTGAAACTAAAGGCAGATCTTGTTGGACTGTATAGCTCACAAACAGTGAGGGATGAATGTAAACCTCCTGGACAGCGTCTCTGCTTACTGGCCCAGAATGATCTCATTCAAACTGTTCCTGAGGCGACTAAGCCGCTCCAGCTCATGCTCACTGTTCCAGTTACTACAGTGGAACACAGTAGGTGGAGTGGTCATTCTCAGTGCACAGAGGCCACTTGGCTTTTAATATATAGATTATATACCGCCCGTGCTGGAATAGCATGTGAGTCCAGAATTTAATTGTTAACATCCATTGTTCACTGTTGTTAGTAAATATCCCTAATTTCTCTAAAAATATTTGTCCTATCAATGTTCCATTTTGGCGGCGTTCATCCTTGACCCAAAATACATAAACATACCAAACAGCAAATGTCAGCGCTCTCCGGTGTCTCCATGATCAAAGCCATACACACGCACGCACGCTTGCACACATACACATACACAGAGCCCACTTCGCTTTTAATATATAGATTTATCTGTGAAAGAAAACCAGACACTCCAAGATTTTTATTTATTTATTTATTTTTATTTGATTATGTGGCCCATTCCTTGTTCATTTCCTATAGTTGCTGCCTCCCAACGTGCACTTACTCAGGGTACTATGTCAGTGGGCTGCCACTGTTAGAGAGTATGGAGATGTGAATAAGCAACCAAACACTCAAATGATTGACAAATTCACAGTTGATATCTCACTGAAGTGGTACATCAGCGGATGTCATCCACATGTGAGCCGTATTTCACAAAGACTCATGGCGAACATATCTGCTTACATATTGTGTGAGTGCCGCTCACATGCCATGTGGGACTCTTACTAATGTCAAGCGCAGCCTTTGCAAATGCAAGGATCTGCTGATTTGTGTGGGAATGCTGTGCGACACTCTCACGGATGTCTAACGCCACTCGAGGCTGAAATGACGACGTAATCGTGCATAACGTGCTCAGCTGCTATTATGTTTATAAATGTTATAAAAATTCCTCCAACTGTACCCAGTAAGGCTCAGCCTCGTAAATAATCAAATCAAATCAAATAATAATAAATAAATGATAAATAATAACAATAATGGCTAACATAGCTCCATAGAGGGAACAAAACAGGAATGAAAGTGTGGACAGTGCCCCACCGACTTGCAAAATTATGTCTTTGTTGGATCCACTGTCCTCTCCTCCGTGACCAGTATGCAATCCCCTGGTTATATGATCCTTTTCTCCTTAGCTTCGAGAACCACACACAGCGCTCGTCCATGTGCTGGAACAGTGTCTTCTCCATGACTCTGCAATGTCCAGCAGTGCCTCAGGGTTGTACATCTTTTGATTTTATTAGAGGTATTCCGCAGTAATATAATAGGTCCCTTTGGCCATACCCTTGTGTTTTTCATTTGGGGGTAACCACAGGAGATCCAAGGTGGATCTGCATGTTGATTTTCCACGGATTGCATGTGCCAAATATAGGCTCCCGGGCCCATCTTGTGAATTCTTAGAGGAATTTGGCAAGTTTATCTCTAATTTATCAACCTGTACAGATAACATTCTGATTGTTGGTAACTTCAATTTTCACGTAAACAAGCTCTCTGACCCCTTCAGCAAACCATTCATGGACATTATGCAGATGCATTGGGATTCCAGCAATGCATTCAGAGTTCGAGTCACATTAATAGAAACATTACTGTCTCAAATACTGACATTGTGTCTCTTGCACTGGTGGCTTCAGATCACTCATTCATTATGTTTACAGTCTCGTTGTGTGGGCCACTGAAGAGGAGGTACTGCTGGCCCACCACCACCAGATGGCGCCCTGCTTGGAGTGCGGGCTTCAAGAACGAGAGGGCGCCGGAGCCACTGGGAGTGACAGCTGTCACTCTTCATCAGCACCAGCTGTCACTCAGCCAACTCATCACCATCTCCATAAAGGCCGGACTGCGACTCCACCTCCTTGCTGAGAAATCAACTACCAATCAGGTAACCTTCTCTGCTGACTCAAAACATTGAGTAATAATCTGAACTTCTTTGCAGCCGTTTTCCTGTGGTGTGTCCTTATCTGTGGGATTGGCGTTTGGTGTGATCAGCGACGGCTTCGCTTCACACCCCAACCAGATAAGTGGTTAGACAGGAGCTGCACGAGTGTGTGATTGGAGGTGGAGGTTCTCCCTCCTTACTGAATACAGACTGTGGGATTACTGAGTGTGCGACCTCACACTCATCAGTACTGTCTCTGTTCTCTGCCAGCAGTACCGGGTCTGACTGCTGAAGACAGCGGCCACCTGGGGCGCAGGGCTTGGCGGCTCCGGTGTTCTTCAGCTCCGTTGGCAGTGGAAGCTGTGTGGATCCGGCTCTTCTCTCGCCAGGCGTCTTCTATCGTCGAGCCTGCCCACACGTCACCTGGTGTATGATTGACAGTCACTATATTGTTATTGTCTGTGCGTCGTTGTGTGATTCACAACATTAAATTGTTACTTTTGGCTTATCCATTGTCCGTTCATTTACGCCCCCTGTTGTGGGTCCGTGTCACGACACTTTCACAACACTCATTGCCTTGTCCACTGGGATAAGATGCTCATTTATCGTCATGGTATCTCATCAACTCCTCAACTACAAATGAACTTGGAGCTAGAATATCTGA
This sequence comes from Thalassophryne amazonica, assembly GCF_902500255.1. Classification (NCBI taxonomy): domain Eukaryota; kingdom Metazoa; phylum Chordata; class Actinopteri; order Batrachoidiformes; family Batrachoididae; genus Thalassophryne; species Thalassophryne amazonica. Next base: position 49,484,861 of record NC_047114.1, read on the forward strand.
TATCTTATGTTACTTTTGGAACATAATCATGCAGGAGATAGTCTTGTGGACAGCTCAAATCAGCACTTACAAGCACATTGCACAAGATCGCCATGCCTACACTAAAGCCATGCCACCCCCCGCCCCCCCCCCCCCCCCCCCAAAAATACTCTCGGTTCAATGATCATTTTCATGGTCTCAAGCAAAGTGTAGAGATCGAGCGCAAAAATGGCATAGCTTCAAACTAGAAGTATTCCAATTTGCGTGGCATCATGCTAGTCTGGACTATAAGCAAGCACTATTGGCTATGAAACAGGCCTGCTAGTCTGACGTGATCAACAAAAACAAGTAGAATTCAAAGTTCTTGTTCGACACGGTGTCAACACTTTTTCAAGAACAATCACCTGTAAATCACTCTCCATTTACTGCTCAAGATTTCTTTGACTACTTCAAAAAGAAACTAGATGACATTAGGCTAAATATATCCCAGCATGCCTTAGTCCAACCACTGCGCCCTGTTACTGATGTGGGTGTCATCGCTGACACCTCACCTAGATTTACTGAATTTGATATTATCTCACTGGGTGCACTGACAAAACTTGTAACTTCTGCTAAATGCACGTCTTTTCGACCTTATACCAATAAAACTGTTTCAGGACCTACGCTTGGGCGTACTGTATTGGAAATTATTAACCTCTCACTACCTCAAGATTTGTTCCTAAATGCTTTAAATCCAGTAATTAAACCAATACTTAAGAAATTGAACCTTGATCCCGGCCTCCTGAAAAATTATAGGCCGATATCAAACCTATCATTTTGTTCTAAAATCCTTGAAAAAGTAGTTTCACAGCAGCTTGTGGACCACCTTACTGTGAATAACCTCTGTGTTCCACTGCAGTCTGCATTTAGAACATACCATTTCAGAAAGACAGTTCTTACTAAAGTGGTAAATGATCTCTTGCTCGCAGTGGATTTGGACTCCATAACTGTTGTTTTACCGTAAGATCTTAATGCTGCCTTCGACACGGTGCATCATCGTATACTACTTGATAGATTGCTGAATCATTTTGACATTGACATCCTACGGTGGCTGACATTCTTCATACCCAGTCGCTCTCACTGTGTCCTGTACAATAACGTCACCTCAAACCATGTTCCAATGAAATACGGGGTTCCACAGGGTTCCCTCTTTGGCCCCCTCCTTTTCTACCTTTACACAGTGCATCCGGAAAGTATTCACAGTGCTTCATATTTTCCACATTTGGTTATGTTAAAGCCTTATTCCAAAATTGATTAAATTAATGTTTTCCCTCCAAATTCTACTCACAACACCCCATACAACATGAAAAAAATTATTTTTTGAAATGTTTTCAAATGTATTAAAAATAAGAAAACTAAGAAATCACGTGTTCAAAAGTATTCACACCCTTTGCTCAATACTTTACTGATGCACCTTTAGCAGCAATTATACCCTTGAATATGATGCCACAAGCTTGACACGCCTATCTTTGGGTGGTTTTACCCATTTCTCTTTTCAGCACCTCTTAAGCTCCATCAGGTTGGATCAGGAATGTCAGTGCACAACCATTTTCAGATCTCTCAAGACGTGTTCAATTGGATTCAGGTCTCGACTCTGGCTGGGCCACTCAAGGACATTCACAGAGTTGTCCTGAAGCCACTGATTTAAGTCCAGTCCGATTACTGCCAGAGGCTTCAAATTTACAGGGAAAATTCTTGGGACACAGACCTTGGACAAGTTCAAAGATGGCTAACCTTGATGTCAGTGGCTTGTCTTTCCAAAACCACTTCGTTTTGTGGGTTTATATGCATGTTTCTCATATATTATGTAAAAGCTAGCAATAAATAAGCACTTCTAAAACTGAAAATGCTGTTTTTGGAAATCAATAACACATCTGAACTTATTTACAAGAAATTTCATGGACGTTAGAATTTTTGGCATCACAGGCTGGTAGCTAGCTGCACAACTCTGATTCATTTGTGTGTAAATATACCATCTGTGTCATGTATTTATGTAAAAGCTCACGAGAAATAAACACTTCTAAAACTGAAAATGCCGTTTTTGAAACCTGATAAGACCTCTGCAGTCACTTACAAGACATTTTGCACTAACTCAAACATAACTTCCTATGGAGTTCAATTTGTCTCATTAATACCTACAAAAGCACAGAGGGTGATCTACAAACATTGCTTGATTTGCACAACATGAACAAATGATGATTTGATCATGTACAAATTGTACATGTTCTCCAGATGAAAAAAACAAAGATTAAAAAGCAACAGCGCTGTCTGACCTGGAACAGCTGTGTCGTATACTCTCAGCTGTGCAGAATTAACTAAAAGCCTAACCAGGAACAGGGGTTGCAAATTAGCCATGTCTGGAAATCTGCATGCATGACATCTGTTTTTATGTTTCGTAAGAAATATAGTTTAATGCATTTGTCCCTGTTCAATAAAAGAAAGAAGAAGAGACAGGAAGCCAATGAAGAGCCATCAAAATTGGTGTGATGTGATCAAACTTTCTGCTTCCTTCCGCAGGACTTACACCACGTGTGTCACAGTGGGCAGTTGTTAGTCCATGTCCGTCCAAACACATTACATGTTGTCCAGCTGGGATGTCCAGATCTCCACAGCCGCTTCTGTCGGTGGCCACACCTCCTGTCACGTTAGTACACATACCAAAGCCACACTCGTGGGGCACTTAGAGAAATTTCACTGCCAGCAATGCAGCACAGCAATGATTGTGTGATGACTGTTGTCGAGTTAATAGTGCAAATGGCCACACATTTTCTAAGTGCCAAAAGAGCGGTGTTAGATTTTCCTGTTGTTTTCCTGGAATTTGGCCGACACCTGCCACGAGAGGGATCGATGGGCCTGCACAGCACACACTCTGTCTTTCAGGCGCTGGTGTGCGCAAATAGATGTAGCAATAAGTGTACAAGGCAGCTATGGTTTTACACATTTTGCACACGATTCCTGCTTCATGCACACTTTTTATGCACAAATCGACCAAATTCACACTATGGGTGAAGGGGCCCTAAAGGATGTTCATCTAAGTATTAGCAATATTGTTTATATTTATAAATCTAATCCAATTACATTTGTTCCACAAATCTGATTGGTTAATCATGTGAGATTTCAGACCGTAAAATATCACATTGATAGTGGCAAAATATTTGACCATTTCACATTTGATGTATTACTCAGTGCCCTGACCACATTGCTATGCAAATGCCAATAATGGCGCTGCCATCTGAGAGCAAGAGAAACTAGTACAGCAACAACAATGCCAAAATGGGTGAATTTGATCTATCATACGAAAGTATTCATGTGGATTCTGATACAGAATTACTCAATGCACTTGACGAGATGGAGAAACATGGGTCTGCTCACAGAATTTCCAGTTTGGCATGAAGACACTGTTGCTATGGTAAGCTTCGCCGACTGAAATTCTTTCAGAAAAATAAACCGTGCAAACAATGGAACTGGATTGGAATTGCATCTGATGATTTGTGGACGTTAATGCTGGATTACGGTCGCAAATATCCGTTTTATGACCAATTTGCAACTGTAAAATCCATAAAATAATCTAATCAAATTTTGTAGGGAAATTTGCATTGTTGCAGCAGCAAAGGGACAGCAGAAAATATAAGAACAACAAAAAAAAAATGTTGCATACCATGCTTCAGGCACATATGAGACACAAGACACAATTAAGCTCACATTAGATTGCACATACAAGAACAGTTGTTGCACACAGTAATTAAACACTGCAACTAAAAGTCTTTATGCATTAAAAAGCAGTCAGTAAAACAGTTCAGCTGTTCTTTGTAGCCAACTGAGTGTACTGGGACAGTGCTGATTGTGCAGTCTGACAGTGGCACAAAGAAAGGATCTACGGTGCATCTCCTTTACACACTCTGTGGAGCCACCTATCACTGAAGCAACTGTTCAGTGCTGAGACAGCTTCACTGTAATTCAGCAGTACAGCAGGGGATGTGATTGACTGGCTTATCAATTTCAAATGACGGATCCCTCCATGGCACAAAGAGCAGTGCAGAACAGGGGCACAAGCAGTGCTGGAGACAGAGAAGGTTCTTTTTCATAATGTGCTAAAACTAGCATGAATGTGCAGTAGCTTTTATCATTAATCATTATTGTTTGAATTTTTTTTTTTTATCTGGGTGCAGACACTTCTTTTGGCACAAAACAGACACCACAAAGATGCAGACGACAGGGTAAAAGAGGTCACTCTGTTTAACCCCCAACGATAATAATCACAATCCTCTTTCATCTTGTAATCACTGATATTGCTAGAAATTTTCTGGCAGATTTTTATTTATTTATTTTAAAAATATTTAACATGCAAAGATCATTTAGTAATTATTAATTTGGGGAAAAATGTAAAGGGAAGTTTGGGGTCTAATTAATTAGGTCACCTGTGGGTGTATTTTAAGTGCATACATGCAGAGCCAGGCAAATATAAATAAATAAAATGCATCCAGAGCAACCATCTCCAAACGATTCAAGCTACAAGGAGCACAAGACATGTGCTGGACATTTGGGGCAAAGGACAGACTCGTGTTTTATGCGACGTCTGTCTAACCCACGATTTACCCTGAGCTTTGTATTTGTGACATCTTTGCATCCTCCTCTTTTCTCCCTTTGCCTACTCAGGTGCTGCAGCCTGTGGTGTTGGCCTCTGGGACCTCCCCAGTCAGCAACACAGACAAACACTCATCTCTCCATGTCCTTCATCCCTCCATGTCTCTGTCACATGCTTTTGTGGGACCATCTGGGCTTTACATAACAGTGCACATGCCCTGATCTCTCCTTGTGTTTTGGATTACAAGTTTTGTTTCTCTCCAAAATATCTTTAGAGTCACATGATTAAATCAAGACAAAGTTTATGTCCAATTGGAACACACCACTCTTCACATCACCTGCCTCACAAGATGCTTTAGCATTTCACCATTTGTTATAGTACATACAGTGGTTTCCAAAAGTATTCAGCCCCTTGGTATTTCACGCATTTTACTTTGTATATGGCATTTCAAATACAAAAAGTAAATCAGGCTTCTCAATATAAAATTTTTTAAAATGATCTTCCTTAGACTCAAATGGAAAGTAAATCTCTACAATTTGATATAAAATATAAAAGCCAAGATGATGGGTTGCAAAAGTAATCAGTCCCTTTGGTATAATACCTGTAAATAATCAGTTTAATTGCTAGTTTTCTTCAGACAATTCAAGAGATGGATACATGAACATTTCCAAGTCACTGAATATGTCTTGGACTTTATTTACATCAGTTACAGTGAGGAAAATAAGTATTTGAACACCCTGCGATTTTGAAAGTTCTCCCACTTAGAAACCGTGGAGGGGTCTGAAATTTTCATCTTAGGTGCATGTCCACTGTGAGAGACATAACCTAAAATAAAAAAATAAAAATAAAAAAAATTAAAAAAAATCCGGAAATCACAATGTATGATTTTTTTTAATAATTTATTTGTATGTTACTGCTGCAAATAAGTATTTGAACATCTACCAACCAGCAAGAATTCTGGCTCACACAGACCTGTTAATTTTTATTTAAGAAGCCCTCTTATTCTGCACTCTTTCCCTGTATTAATTGCACCTGTTTGAACTTGTTACCTGTATAAAAGACACCTGTTCACACACTCAGTCAATCACACTCCAACCTGTCCACCATAGCCAAGATCAAAGAGCTGTCTAAGGACACCAGAGACAAAACTGTAGCCCTGCACAAGGCTGGGATGGACTACAGGACAACAGGCAAGCAGCTTGGTAGAAGACAACAACTGTTTTGATTATTTATTAGAAAGTGGAAGAAACACAACATGACTGTCAATCTCCCTCGGTCTGGGATTCCATGCAAGATCTCACTTTGTGGGGTAAGGATGATTCTGAGAAAGCTCAGAACTACACAGGAGGACCTGGTCAATGACCTGAAGAGAGCTGGGACCACAGTCACAAAGATTACATTAGTAACACATGATGCTGTCACGGTTTAAAATCCTGCAGAGCAGCAAGGTCCCCCTGCTCAAGCAGCATATGTCCAGGCCCATTTAAAGTTCACCAGTGACCACCTGGATGATCCAGAAGAGACATGGGAGAAGGTCATGTGGCCAGATGAGACCAGAATAGAGCTTTTTGGAATCAACTCCACTTACCATGTTTAGAGGATGAGAACAACCCCAAGAAAACCATCCCAAACGTGAAGCATGGGGTTGGAAACATCATACTCTGAAGGTGCTCTTCTGCAAAGGGGACAGGACGACTGAACCGTATTGAAGGGAGGATGGATGGGGTCATATATTGCGACCTCCTTCCCCCAGTAAAAGCATTGAAGATGGGTCATGGCTGGGTCTTCCAGCATGACAATGACCCCAAAACACACAGCCAGGGCAACTAAGGAGGGGCTCCGTAAGAAGCATTTCAAGGTCCTGGAGTGGCCTGGCCAGTCTCCAGACCTGAACTCAATAGAAAATCTTTGGAGGGAGCTGAAACTCCAAACCTGAAAGATCTGGAGAGGATCTGAATGGAGGAGTGGACCAAAATCCCTCCTGCAGTGTGTGCAAACCTGGTGAAAAACTATAGGAAACATCTGACCACTGTAATTGCAAACAAAGGCTACTGTACCAAATATTAACATTGATTTTCACAGTTGTTCAAATACTTATTTGCAGCAGTAATATACAAATAAATTATTAAAAATCATACATTGTGATTTCCTGGATTTTTTTTTTTTTTTTTTAGATTATGTCTCTCACAGTGGACATGTACCTAAGATGAAAATTTCAGACCCCTCCATGATTTCTAAGTGGGAGAACTTGCAAAATCGCAGGGTGTTCAAATACTTATTTTTCTCACTGTATTTTCCTCACTGTATGAAGAAATACAAATACAAACAATATGGCACTCTATGGTAAATCTGTGTAAAGTAGACAGTTCTCAAAAACTGAGTGACTGTGCAAGAAGGTAAAGAGTGAGGAAAGCCACCAAGACACCCAAACGTGTCTTGGTGGCTTTCCTCACTCTTTACCTTATTGTCATTGTCATTACAAGTGTTGCACTTGTGATGACAATAAAGCTCATCCATCCATCCAAACAACCCAGAAGCAGTTCTAGGCTCCTAGGCTTGCATCTCAGATGTACCTTCTGGCAACTTGTAGGTGAACTTTCAGGTCTTCTTTTTATACCACTTCATCATGAAGCAAGTAGAGCCATACATTCTAATCAGAAAGGACATTTAATCGTTATGCCACCAGGTAGGTGGGACGAAAATAGTTGAGAAGTTTACTGCAAATTCTGAGTGATGTGACAGAGCTAATGCCAATCCAATTTCCAATCCCGGCAGCATGACATATGTTGGTTGGTTGCTTGAAAAAAATAATTCAAGATGCTCACAGACAGCTATATTTCTGTATAAAACTAATATGTTTAGCATCTTTTCTCATATTTTAGCAAATGTGAGAACTCAACATTCCTGAATTGCACTTATGTCCCGCTCCCAAGTACTAATTAAACTAAAACTTTAAAATTATTTCACTTAAAAAAAGCACCAATCTGACAAATTAATCACAGTGACGTAATACTTTGAGTTGCCAGTCTGTCCTCAGGAATACACCATTTGGCTGTTCTGACTGTAGTACTCTGTCGGCTTTGTGGATTTACCGCCTTACATGTAAATCAAATATTCATTCCTTTCATATTAAATGTTTATCCTTAGTAGAGAGTGACGCTTTTTACAAATTAATCATGACTCAGTGATCCAGCTTCTTTCCACTTTGAGTCTGAGCCCACATAACACAGGTCAGCATTTAAGATTTTAATTCTTATGTTCAGGAACTTTTAGCTGACTGTCTTTTCTGAGCCATTTTACGACAGAGAGAGTCTGCTGACAGTGAGATTATGATTACAGAACAAGGAAACAAATCATTTTTCTGCTTGCGTCAGTACTGATTCTGGCTTTGGACCAAAACAGATGAAATTATGGATTAAAAATTTTAACGAAATTAAAATAAATGGATTGTTATACATAATAAATAGATTTAAATCCCATATCAGGACCAAATGTGAATGAGGATGAAGATTTCAATATCAGTAGGAATCTGTCTGTGGAGTGTTTTCTAGTCAATTTCATAGCCTGTGAATTACAGTCTGTCCAGCCGACAAGTGATTGAACCCATCAGGTGCTGAGAAAAGACACAACAGATGCAGATTATGTTTCATTAACATCCTTTAAACACCAGTGATAGCTTCAACATTGCATGAGTTTTTTCCTCACCAAGTCCAACACCTCACACTAAAAGCAAAATGCAACCAAAGGGGAAGAAAACAAGCGCATTCAACTTTTTTTAACATAAAATTTCATAATTGGGCAATTTCACAATGTGTTATCTATATTATAATAAAAGGACAAGGTATTTTTAAGATGCACACACAATTTCATCTTTGGTAATATGAAAAAGTGCTAAGGGTATGATAATAAATGGAAAAGGCACTTTGAAGATTAAGGTCGATATAAGGTACAGAGCTCATGGTTCATTATTTTGGCAATGATTTAGTTATATGGATGGAAAATGACCCTTTTGGTCAAGTGACAACACTCTCGATCTTGATAATTTATAGCACATGGTCTGGAGCGCATTGTACAATTGCATTTGGGGTGTATCAACTTTGCTGTCTACACATAGGCCTTCTTAACAGCAACTACAGGAGTGGTGGCCAAGCAGTTAAGTGTGCTTGTTTTCAGTGTGGAAGGTTCTTGGTTCTTGGTTCAAGCCCCACCCCTCCTCACTCTCCATCTAATGTGGAGTTGTGTCAGGATGGGCACCTGGTTTAGAACTTGTGTCAAAATCAACATGTTGATCTGCAGCACTAATCCTTGTTTTCACTCAGGGTCACCACAGAAGGGCAACAAGGGCAGCTGAAAGGATTTACTTTACAACCCCTGTATTAAGTATAATTCTAATCCAATTACATTTGTTCCGCAAATCTGATTGGTTAATCGTGTGAGATTTCAGACCATAAAATATCGACTAGACGGTGGCAAAATATTTAACCATTTCACATTTGAGGTGTATAATCCTGACCGCATTGCTGCACAGGTGTTTTGACTATTAGAGAAAATTTTGACTATTAGAGAAAAAATTACTCATAACCATCCCAAAGATGTATCGTTATCTTTGGCTGCTTTCAGTGATGCCGGTATTTGGTTAGACTGTTTCTCTCAGATTGTTCTGTCTGAGTCATTTTCATTAGTTACTTCATCCAAACCATCAACATGTTTATTAGACCCCATTCCTGCCAGGCTGCTCAAGGAAGTCCTACCATTATTTAATGCTTCAATCTTAAATATGATCAACTTATCTTTGTTAGTTGGCTATGTACCACAGGCTTTTAAGGTGGCAGTAATTAAACCATTACTTAAAAAGCCATCTCTTGACCCAGCTATTTTAGCTAATTATAGGCCAATCTCCAACCTTCCTTTTCTCTCAAAGATTCTTGAGAGGGTAGTTGTAAAACAGCTAACTGATCACCTGCAGAGGAATGGTCTATTTGAAGAGGTTCAGTCAGGTTTTAGAATTCATCATAGTACAGAAACAGCATTAGTGAAGGTTACAAATGATCTTCTTATGGCTTCGGACAGTGCACTTATCTCTGTGCTTGTTCTGTTGGACCTCAGTGCTGCTTTTGATACTGTTGACCATAAAATTTTATTACAGAGATTAGAGCATGTCATAGGTATTAAAGGCACTGCGCTGCGGTGGTTTGAATCATATTTGTCTAATAGATTACAGTTTGTTCATGTAAATGGGGAATCTTCTTCACAGACTAAAGTTAATTATGGAGTTCCACAAGGTTCTGTGCTAGGACCAATTTTATTCACTTTATACATGCTTCCCTTAGGCAGTATTATTAGACGGTATTGCTTAAATTTTCATTGTTACGCAGATGATACCCAGCTTTATCTATCCATGAAGCCAGAGGACACACACCAATTAGCTAAACTGCAGGATTGTCTTACAGACATAAAGACATGGATGACCTCTAATTTCCTGCTTTTAAACTCAGATAAAACTGAAGTTATTGTACTTGGCCCCACAAATCTTAGAAGCATGGTGTCTAACCAGATCTTTACTCTGGATGGCATTTCCCTGACCTCTAGTAATACTGTGAGAAATCTTGGAGTCATTTTTGATCAGGATATGTCATTCAAAGCGCATATTAAACAAATATGTAGGACTGCCTTTTTGCATTTACGCAATATCTCTAAAATCAGAAAGGTCTTGTCTCAGAGTGATGCTGAAAAACTAATTCATGCATTTATTTCCTCTAGGCTGGACTATTGTAATTCTTTATTATCAGGTTGTCCTAAAAGTTCCCTAAAAAGCCTTCAGTTAATTCAAAATGCTGCAGCTAGAGTACTGACGGGGACTAGCAGGAGAGAGCATATCTCACCCGTGTTGGCCTCTCTTCATTGGCTTCCTGTTAATTCTACAATAGAATTTAAAATTCTTCTTCTTACTTATAAGGTTTTGAATAATCAGGTCCCATCTTATCTCAGGGACCTCGTAGTACCATATCACCCTAATAGAGCGCTTCGCTCTCAGACTGCAGGCTTACTTGTAGTTCCTAGGGTTTGTAAGAGTAGAATGGGAGGCAGAGCCTTCAGCTTTCAGGCTCCTCTCCTGTGGAACCAGCTCCCAATTCAGATCAGGGAGACAGATACCCTCTCTACTTTTAAGATTAGGCTTAAAACTTTCCTTTTCGCTAAGGCTTATAGTTAGGGCTGGATCGGGTGACCCTGGACTATCCCTTGGTTATGCTGCTTTAGACGTAGACTGTGGGGGGGTTCCCATGATGCACTGTTTCTTTCTCTTTTTGCTTTGTATGCATCACTCCGCATTTAATCATTAGTGATCGATCTCTGCCCCCCTCCACAGCATGTCTTTTTCCTGGTTCTTTCCCTCAGCCCCAACCAGTCTCAGCAGAAGACTGCCCCTCCCTGAGCCTGGTTCTGCTGGAGGTTTCTTCCTGTTAAGAGGGAGTTTTTCCTTCCCACTGTTGCCAAGTGCTTGCTCACAGGGGGTCGTTTTGACCGTTGGGGTTTTTCATGATTGTTGTATGGCCTTGCCTTACAATATAAAGCGCCTTGGGGCAACTGTTTGTTGTGATTTGGCGCTATATAAAAAAAAAGTTGATTGATTGATTGATTGAATAATGTTGCTATCAGCTGAGACCGACAGAAACTAGTGCAGCAATGACAATGCCAAAGTGCTTGGATTTAATGGATTTAACTGGATTGATTGGTGGATTTACTGTGAATTTAACTCAGTGCAGAGATGGAGAAATCTGTTGTGTGGGCCGCCAGAAGAGGAGGTACTGCTGCCCCACCACCAGAGGGCACCCTGCCTGAAGTGCGGGCTTCAGGCACGAGAGGGCGCTGCCGCCACGGACACAGCCGGGGGTGACAGCTGTCACTCATTATCTCTTGACAGCTGTCACCCATCTACACTACATCATCTCACTCCATAAAGACCGGACGTCTTCTCCACCTCGTTGCCGAGATATCATCTACCTGTGAAGGTAATTCTCTGCTGTATCTAAAACTGTGTCATAGTCTAAACTCTTTTGCAGCCGTTTTCTTGTGGGGTGCCTTATCTGCCAGATTGGCGTTTGGTGTAAACAGCGATGGCTTCGCTTCACACCCAAACCAGATAAGTGGTTTAACAGGAGCTGCGTGTGTTTAGAGAGGAGTGTGTGTTTAGAGGTGGAGGTGACTTTCCACCTTCTGACTGTTTTTGTTACTGGGTGTGCACACACCCACATCTCACTGTTTGTGCTCCTCGCCAGCAGTACCAGATCCGACAGTCAGGGACGGTGATCACCTGGGAATTCGGGACTTGGCGGCTCCAGTATTCACCAGGTTCTGTGGCGGTGGAAATCGTGTGGTCCCGGCTCTTCTCAGGACAGATGTCTTCTATCCTTGAGCCTGCCCACACGTCACCTTGGTGTATTGACTGCTATCAGATTCTGTGATTGTCTGTATAATCGTTGTGCACATTCACAACATTAAATTGTTACCTTTTGGCTCATCTATTGACCGTTCATTTGCGCCCCCTGTTGTGGGTCCATGTCACTACACTTTCCCCAACAGGATATCTCGGCCAACGTCATGGATCCCGAGGGGCGTCAACCATCTGTTGGACAGCCAATGGAAGAGCAGGGTGCACAGGCGTCGGCTGGAGGCGTGATTGGTGAGTTGCAGCACATCCTCACCGCCTTTACCGCTCGGATGGACCTGATGACCGAGCAAAACATCATCCTTAATCCCAGGATGGAGGCTCTCACCGCGCAGGTGGAAGCGCGCGCTCAGGGCGCTGCTGCAGCTCCTCCTCCTGCCGACCCGGTGCCAAATACAGACATTCCACTGGTCATTCAACGACCCCCCCCACCATCCCCTGAAGCATACATAAGCCCCCCAGAGCCGTACGGAGGTTGTGTGGAGACGTGCGCGGACTTTCTTATGCAGTGTTCGCTTGTCTTTGCACAGCGTCCCGTGATGTACGCGTCTGATGCCAGCAAGGTGGCTTACGTGATTAATTTTCTTCGAGGTGAGGCACGCGCTTGGGCTACAGCGCTTTGGGAACAAAGTTCATGGCTCCTTGCCTCTTATACTGGGTTTGTGAGGGAGCTCAGAACTGTTTTTGATCACCCTAACAGAGGCGAAACCGCGTCTACCGTGCTGCTGTCAATGAGACAAGGGTGTCGGAGCACAGCCGAATATGCAGTCGACTTCCGCATCACGGCTGCGAGATCCGGTTGGAATATGACTGCGCTCCGCGCCGCCTTCATAAACGGACTGTCGTCGGTCCTGAAGGAGCACCTGGTGGCTACGGAGGAACCGCTGGATTTGGCTGAGCTTATCGATTTGGTTATATGATTGGACAATCGGTTAGAAGAACGCCGACGGGAGCGAGGCGAAGGGCGTGGTCAGGCACAAGCCATCCCTCTTCCTCCCGGGTCCGAAAGGGAGCCGTCTTCCCCACACTCCACAGCCACAGCGCTCCGTGTGGCTACAGCTCCCCCTGCTAACGATGCTAGGGACACGAGCAGGGCCACATTCAAACAGAGGAGGCTGGTCTGCAGGGAGTGCTTTGTCTGTGGCTCAAGTGAGCATCAGCAGAGAGACTGCCTCAAACGGTCAAAACACAAACGCCCGCCCTTAGAGACTGGGCTGAGGGGGGGTCAAAACATTCACGTGGGTCATACACATCTTTCAACACGACTCCCAGTTACAATCCTGAGCGGGGATTTAACCCTTCAAGCCCCAGCACTGGTGGACACGGGGTCAGAAGGGAATCTGCTGGATAGCAGATGGGCAAGGGAGGTAGGGCTCCCTCTGGTGGCGCTTTCTTCGCCAGTGAAGGTGCAAGCACTAGATGGCACTCTTCTCCCTTTTAGCACACACAAGACACTACCTGTAACCCTGGTACTGTCTGGGAATCACCGGGAGGAGATTGAGTTTTTTGCAACTCCTTCTACCTCCCGCGTGATTTTGGGCTTCCGATGGATGATTAAACACAATGATCAGAAAGATTGATTGGCCGTCTGGGGTTGTGGCTCAGTGGAGCGAAACCTGCCACTGGAATTGTTTAGGATCCGCGGTTCCTCCCGGTGTACATGCTAATGAGGAGGTTAAAGTCCCTCCCAATCTGACGGTGGTGCCGGTTGAGTACCATGATCTTCCTGACGTCTTCAGCAAGGATCTGGCGCTAACCCTTCCCCCGCACCATCCACACGATTGTGCCATTGATTTGGTCCCGGGCTTTGAGTTCCCGTCCAGCAGGCTGTACAATCTCTCTGTGGGATTGGTGTTTGGTGTGAACAGCGACGGCTTCGCTTCACACCCAAACCAGATAAGTGGTTTAACAGGAGCTGCACGAGTGTGTGTTTAGAGGTGGAGGTGACTTTCCACCTTCTGACTGTTTTTGTTACTGGGTGTGCACACACCCACATCTCACTGTTTGTGCTCCTCGCCAGCAGTACCAGATCCAACAGTCAGGGACGGTGATCACCTGGGAATTCGGGACTTGGCGGCTCCAGTATTCACCAGGTTCTGTGGCGGTGGAAATCGTGTGGTCCCGGCTCTGCTCAGGACAGACGTCTTCTATCCTCGAGCCTGCCCACACGTCACCTTGGTGTATTGACTGCTATCAGATTCTGTGATTGTCTGTTGTGCACATTCACAACATTAAATTGTTACCTTTTGGCTCATCTATTGACCGTTCATTTGCGCCCCCTGTTGTGGGTCCGTGTCACTACACTTTCCCCAACAAAATCTGTGGGTCTGCTCACAGAATTTCCAGTTTGCATGAAGACGCTGTTGCTGCGGTAAGCTTTGATGAGACAACCACACCCTTTCACAATGATTCGCAGACTGAATTACTTACAGAAAAATAAACTGTGCCAACGATGGAATTGGATTAGAATGGGAATAACGCTGTTGTGTCTGATGATTTGCGGACGTTCATACTGGATTACGGTCCAAATATCCATTTTACTTCAACTTGTGAGCGTTAAATCCAACATGAACATCCGCAAATCATCAGACACAACAGGGTTATTCCCTAAGTATAGGTGGGCCAATAAGGCATTCTGAATGAATGAATGAATTTTTAATCAGCACACACACACACATACTTATCAAAAGAATCTCTTATAAAACAAAACAAAATTCTGTGCTGGCTGCGATATTATGAGAAAATGTCTTTTCAAAATGTAATGTTTTCATTCATGTTACAAGTATCTTGGGAAAAAAAAATGTTCACCTCATTTATTTATGTATTCTTTATTGACATTTATTAATAGCACTGAATTTGTTTCATTTCTGCCCCCTCTGAGATGATTTAAATCAGCTCAGCTAATTTAAATGAGCGCATTATTCTATCCAATCATACTTCCCCCTGCTGTCTCCAAGTGAAAAATCTTCTCTGTGTTGTGTGGGCCGCTGAAGAGGAGGTACTGCTGGCCCACCACCACCAGATGACGCCCTGCTTGGAGTGCGGGCTTCAAGCACGAGAGGGCGCCAGAGCCACTGGGAGTGACAGCTGTCACTCTTCATCAGCACCAGCTGTCACTCAGTCAACTCATCACCATCTCCATAAAGGCCGGACAACTCCACCTCCTCGCCGAAAAATCAGCTACCATTCAGGTAATTTTCTCTGCTGAAGAAAACCTTGTGTAATAGTCTGAACTTCTCATTTGTAGCCGTTTTCCTGTGACGGTGTTCTTATCTGCGGTATTGGCATTTGGTGTGGACTGCGACGGCTTTGTCTCACACCCCAAACCAGATAAGTGGTTAAACAGGAGCTGCACGAGTGTGTGATTGGAGGTGGAGGTGCTCCCTCCTTAAAGAACACAGACTGTGGGATTACTGAGTGTGCGAACTCGCACTCATCAATACTGTTTCTGTTCTCTGCCAGTAGTACCGGGTCTGACTGCTGAAGACAGTGGCCACCTGGGGCGCAGGGCTTGGCGGCTCCGGTGTTCTTCAGATCCGTTGGTGGTGGAAGCTGTGTGGGATCCGGCTCTTCTCTCGCCAGACGTCTTCTATCTTCGAGCCTGCCCACACGTCACCTCTTATACTGGGTTTGTGAGGGAGCTCAGAACTGTTTTTGATCACCCTAACAGAGGCGAAACCGCGTCTACCGTGCTGCTGTCAATGAGACAAGGGTGTCGGAGCACAGCCGAATATGCAGTCGACTTCCGCATCACGGCTGCGAGATCCGGTTGGAATATGACTGCGCTCCGCGCCGCCTTCATAAACGGACTGTCGTCGGTCCTGAAGGAGCACCTGGTGGCTACGGAGGAACCGCTGGATTTGGCTGAGCTTATCGATTTGGTTATATGATTGGACAATCGGTTAGAAGAACGCCGACGGGAGCGAGGCGAAGGGCGTGGTCAGGCACAAGCCATCCCTCTTCCTCCCGGGTCCGAAAGGGAGCCGTCTTCCCCACACTCCACAGCCACAGCGCTCCGTGTGGCTACAGCTCCCCCTGCTAACGATGCTAGGGACACGAGCAGGGCCACATTCAAACAGAGGAGGCTGGTCTGCAGGGAGTGCTTTGTCTGTGGCTCAAGTGAGCATCAGCAGAGAGACTGCCTCAAACGGTCAAAACACAAACGCCCGCCCTTAGAGACTGGGCTGAGGGGGGGTCAAAACATTCACGTGGGTCATACACATCTTTCAACACGACTCCCAGTTACAATCCTGAGCGGGGATTTAACCCTTCAAGCCCCAGCACTGGTGGACACGGGGTCAGAAGGGAATCTGCTGGATAGCAGATGGGCAAGGGAGGTAGGGCTCCCTCTGGTGGCGCTTTCTTCGCCAGTGAAGGTGCAAGCACTAGATGGCACTCTTCTCCCTTTTAGCACACACAAGACACTACCTGTAACCCTGGTACTGTCTGGGAATCACCGGGAGGAGATTGAGTTTTTTGCAACTCCTTCTACCTCCCGCGTGATTTTGGGCTTCCGATGGATGATTAAACACAATGATCAGAAAGATTGATTGGCCGTCTGGGGTTGTGGCTCAGTGGAGCGAAACCTGCCACTGGAATTGTTTAGGATCCGCGGTTCCTCCCGGTGTACATGCTAATGAGGAGGTTAAAGTCCCTCCCAATCTGACGGTGGTGCCGGTTGAGTACCATGATCTTCCTGACGTCTTCAGCAAGGATCTGGCGCTAACCCTTCCCCCGCACCATCCATACGATTGTGCCATTGATTTGGTCCCGGGCTTTGAGTTCCCGTCCAGCAGGCTGTACAATCTCTCACGTCCTGAGCGCGAATCAATGGAGACCTACATCCGGGACTCATTAGCTGCCGGGTTGATCCGGAATTCCACCTCCCCGATGGGTGCAGGTTTCTTTTTTGTGGGCAAGAAAGATGGTGGATTCCGTCCATGCATTGATTACAGGGGGCTGAACGACATAACGGTTCGTAATCGATACCCTTTACCCCTGTTGGATTCAGTGTTAACGCCCCTGCAATGGAGCCCAAATTTTCACCAAACTGGGCCTTAGGAATGCGTAACACCTGGTTCGGATCCGGAAGGGAGACGAGTGGAAGACGGCATTCAACACCCCATTAGGTCATTTTGAGTACCTGGTCATGCCGTTCGACCTCACTAATGCCCCTGCAACGTTCCAAGCATTGGTAAATGACGTCTTGCGGGACTTCCTGCACCGATTCGTCTTCGTATATCTGGATGACATACTCATCTTTTCCCCGGACCCTGAGACTCATGTCCAGCATGTACGTCAGGTCCTGCAGCGGTTGTTGGAGAACCGGCTGTTTGTGAAGGGCAAGAAGTGTGAGTTTCACCGCACCTCTTTGTCCTTCCTGGGGTTCATCATCTCCTCCAACTCCGTCGCCCCTGATCCAGCCAAGGTTGCGGCGGTGAGAGATTCGTCCCAACCAACAAGCCGTAGGAAGCTGCAACAGTTCCTCGGCTTTGCAAATTTCTACAGGAGGTTCATTAAGGGCTACAGTCAGGTAGTTAGCCCCCTGACAGCCCTGACCTCTCCAAAAGTCCCCTTCACCTGGTCGGATCGGTGTGAAGCCGCGTTCAAGGAGTTGAAACGCCGGTTCTCATCTGCACCAGTTCTGGTGCAGCCCGACCCTAGCCGCCAGTTTGTGGTTGAAGTGGACGCCTCTGACTCAGGGATAGGAGCCGTGCTATCCCAGAGCGGAGAGACCGATAAGGTTCTTCACCCGTGTGCCTACTTTTCTCGCAGGTTGACCCCAGCTGAACGGAACTATGACGTCGGCAATTGAGAACTCCTTGCAGTGAAAGAGGCTCTTAAGGAGTGGAGACACCTGTTGGAGGGAGCGTCTGTGCCTTTCACGGTTTTCACTGACCATCGGAACCTGGAGTATATCAGGACCGCCAAGCGGCTGAACCCCAGGCAAGCCCGCTGGTCACTGTTCTTCGGGCGTTTTGACTTCCGAATCACCTACCGCCCCGGGACCAAGAACCAGAGATCGGATACATTGTCCCGGGTGCATGAAGACGAAGTCAAGACTGAGCTGTCGGATCCACCGGAGCCCATCATTCCGGAGTCCACTATCATGGTCACCCTCACCTGGGACGTGGAGAAGACCGTCCGGGAGGCCCTGGCACGGAGCCCGGACCCTGGACCCCGGAACAGGGCCGAAGAACAGACTCTACGTCCCACCAGAGGCAAGAGCTGCTGTCTTGGATTTCTGTCATGGTTCTAAGGTCTCCTGTCATCCGGGGGTGCGAAGGACCGTGGCAGTGGTCCAGCAGCGCTTCTGGTGGGCGTCTCTGGAGGCCGACGTCCGGGAATATATCCAGGCCTGCACCACCTGTGCCAGGGGCAAGGCAGACCACCAGAAGGCACAGGGACTTCTTCAGCCACTTCCTGTGCCTCATCACCCCTGGTCCCATATCGGTCTGGATTTTGTCACGGGCCTCCCGCCGTCCCAGGGCATGACGACCTTCTTCACGATAATGGACCGGTTCTCCAAGGCGGCCCACTTCGTGGCCCTCCCGAAGCTCCCCACGGCCCAGGAGACTGCAGACCTCCTGGTCCACCACGTCG
Source organism: Thalassophryne amazonica (assembly GCF_902500255.1). Lineage (NCBI taxonomy): Eukaryota > Metazoa > Chordata > Actinopteri > Batrachoidiformes > Batrachoididae > Thalassophryne > Thalassophryne amazonica. Next base: position 49,503,514 of record NC_047114.1, read on the forward strand.
TCCGTCTGCATGGGATACCTACCGACATCCTCTCTGATCTTGGTCCCCAGTTCTCTTCACACGTCTGGAGGAGCTTCTGCCGGGAACTGGGGGCCACTGTGAGCCTCTCGTCCGGGTATCACCCGCAGACCAATGGACAGGCAGAACGGGCCAATCAGGAATTGGAGCAAGCCCTGCGCTGTGTGATGTCCGCACACCCAACGGCCTGGAGTGAACATCTGGCCTGGATCGATTATGCGTGTAACAGCCAGGTGTCCTCTGCCACTGGCCTCTCCCCATTTGAGGTGTGTTTGGGTTATCAGCCCCCATTGTTTCCCGTGGTGGAGGGAGAGGTCGGTGTGCCCTCGGTCCAGGCCCACCTGCGGAAGTGCCGTCGGGTGTGGCGCTCTGCCTGTTCTGCCTTGTTGAAGGCCCGGACGAGGGCGAAGACCCATGCAAACCGCCGGCGATCCCCGGCCCCTGCTTACCAGCCTGGGCAGGAGGTGTGGCTATCCATGAAGGACATCCCCCTCCAGGTGGACTCCCCAAAACTCAAGGACAGGTATATTGGACCATACAAAATCCTCAAAATCCTCAGCCCTGCCGCAGTGAAGCTCCAACTCCCGGCTTCACTGTGGATCCACCCGGTCTTTCATGTGTCACGGATCAAACCTCACCACACCTCACCCCTCTGTGCTCCCGGACCGGCGCCGCCTCCTGCCCACATCATCGACGGGGAGCCGGCTTGGACGGTGCGCCGTCTCCTGGACGTCCGTCGGATGGGCCGGGGGTTCCAGTATTTGGTGGACTGGGAGGGGTATGGACCCGAAGAACGCTCCTGGGTGAAGAGGAGCTTCATCCTGGATCTGGCCCTCCTGGCCGATTTCTACCACTGTCACCCGGACAAGCCTGGTCGGGCGCCAGGAGGCGCCCGTTGAGGAGGGGGTCCTGTTGTGTGGGCCGCCAGAAGAGGAAGTACTGCTGGCCCACCACCAGAGGGCGCCCTGCCTGAAGTGCGGGCTTCAGGCACGAGAGGGCGCTGCCGCCACGGACACAGCCGGGGGTGACAGCTGTCACTCATTATCTCTTGACAGCTGTCACCCATCTACACTACATCATCTCACTCCATAAAGACCGGACGTCTTCTCCACCTCGTTGCCGAGATATCATCTACCTGTGAAGGTAATTCTCTGCTGTATCTAAAACTGTGTCATAGTCTGAACTCTTTTGCAGCCGTTTTCCTGTGGAGTGCCCTATCTGTGGGATTGGTGTTTGGTGTGAACAGCGACGGCTTCGCTTCACACCCAAACCAGATAAGTGGTTTAACAGGAGCTGCACGAGTGTGTGTTTAGAGGTGGAGGTGACTTTCCACCTTCTGACTGTTTTTGTTACTGGGTGTGCACACACCCACATCTCACTGTTTGTGCTCCTCGCCAGCAGTACCAGATCCAACAGTCAGGGACGGTGATCACCTGGGAATTCGGGACTTGGCGGCTCCAGTATTCACCAGGTTCTGTGGCGGTGGAAATCGTGTGGTCCCGGCTCTGCTCAGGACAGACGTCTTCTATCCTCGAGCCTGCCCACACGTCACCTTGGTGTATTGACTGCTATCAGATTCTGTGATTGTCTGTTGTGCACATTCACAACATTAAATTGTTACCTTTTGGCTCATCTATTGACCGTTCATTTGCGCCCCCTGTTGTGGGTCCGTGTCACTACACTTTCCCCAACAAAATCTGTGGGTCTGCTCACAGAATTTCCAGTTTGCATGAAGACGCTGTTGCTGCGGTAAGCTTTGATGAGACAACCACACCCTTTCACAATGATTCGCAGCCTGAATTACTTACAGAAAAATAAACTGTGCCAACGATGGAATTGGATTAGAATGGGAATAACGCTGTTGTGTCTGATGATTTGCGGACGTTCATACTGGATTACGGTCCAAATATCCATTTTACTTCAACTTGTGAGCGTTAAATCCAACATGAACATCCGCAAATCATCAGACACAACAGGGTTATTCCCTAAGTATAGGTGGGCCAATAAGGCATTCTGAATGAATGAATGAATTTTTAATCAGCACACACACACACATACTTATCAAAAGAATCTCTTATAAAACAAAACAAAATTCTGTGCTGGCTGCGATATTATGAGAAAATGTCTTTTCAAAATGTAATGTTTTCATTCATGTTACAAGTATCTTGGGAAAAAAAATGTTCACCTCATTTGTTTATGTATTCTTTATTGACATTTATTAATAGCACTGAATTTGTTTCATTTCTGCCCCCTCTGAGATGATTTAAATCAGCTCAGCTAATTTAAATGAGCGCATTATTCTATCCAATCATACTTCCCCCTGCTGTCTCCAAGTGAAAAATCTTCTCTGTGTTGTGTGGGCCGCTGAAGAGGAGGTACTGCTGGCCCACCACCACCAGATGACGCCCTGCTTGGAGTGCGGGCTTCAAGCACGAGAGGGCGCCAGAGCCACTGGGAGTGACAGCTGTCACTCTTCATCAGCACCAGCTGTCACTCAGTCAACTCATCACCATCTCCATAAAGGCCGGACAACTCCACCTCCTCGCCGAAAAATCAGCTACCATTCAGGTAATTTTCTCTGCTGAAGAAAACCTTGTGTAATAGTCTGAACTTCTCATTTGCAGCCGTTTTCCTGTGACGGTGTTCTTATCTGCGGTATTGGCATTTGGTGTGGACTGCGACGGCTTTGTCTCACACCCCAAACCAGATAAGTGGTTAAACAGGAGCTGCACGAGTGTGTGATTGGAGGTGGAGGTGCTCCCTCCTTAAAGAACACAGACTGTGGGATTACTGAGTGTGCGAACTCGCACTCATCAATACTGTTTCTGTTCTCTGCCAGTAGTACCGGGTCTGACTGCTGAAGACAGTGGCCACCTGGGGCGCAGGGCTTGGCGGCTCCGGTGTTCTTCAGATCCGTTGGTGGTGGAAGCTGTGTGGGATCCGGCTCTTCTCTCGCCAGACGTCTTCTATCTTCGAGCCTGCCCACACGTCACCTTGTGTATAATTGACATTCCACCATATTGTTATTGTCTGTACTTCGTTGTGCGATTCACAACATTAAATTGTTACTTTTTGGCTTCTCCATTGTCCGTTCATTACCACCCCCTGTTGTGGGTCCGTGTCACAACACCTTCCCAACAGGATTTCTCGGCCAATCGTCATGGATCCCGAGGGGAGTCAACCATCGCTTGAACAGCCAATGGAAGAGCGAGGTGCACAGGTGCCAGCAGGAGGCATGTTAGGTGAGCTGCAGCACATCTTAACTGCTTTTACTGCTTGGTTGGACTTAGTCACCGAGCAGAGCATTGTTCTCAATCGAAGGATGGAGGCTCTCACTGCCCAGGTGGAAGCGCATGCTCAGGGCGCTGCTGCAGCACCTCCTCCTGCTGACCGAATGCCAGAGACAGACATTCCACTGGTCGTTCAATGAACCCCCCCACCTTCCCCTGAAGCATACATAAGCCCTCCGGAGCCGTACGGAGGCTGTGTGGAGACGTGCGCGGACTTCTTGATGCAGTGCTCGCTCGTCTTTTCACAGCGTCCCGTCATGTACGCGTCAGACGCTAGCCGGGTGGCTTACGTTATAAATCTGCTTCGAGGAGAGGCACGCGCCTGGGCTACGGCGCTCTGGGAGCAGAATTCACGGCTCCTAACAATTTACACTGAGTTTGTAAGGGAGTACCGACAGGTGTTCGACCACCCTCATAGAGGCGAGACCGCTTCAAGCGTGCTGCTGTCGATACGGCAGGGGTGTCGGAGCGCAGCGAAGTATGCAGTCAACTTCCGCATCGCGGAAGCTGGAATGCTGTTGCGCTCCGCGCCGCCTTTATAAACGGACTGTCTCTGGTCCTTAAGGAGCACCTGGTGGCGAAGGACGAGCCGCGGGATTTAGACGGGCTTATCGACCTGGTTATACGGTTAGACAACCGATTAACAGAACACCGACGGGAGCGAGACGAAGGGCGTGGTCAGGCACAAGCCGTCCCTCTTCCTCCCGGGTCCGAAAGGGAGCCGACTTCCCTACGCTCCACAGCCAGGGCTCTCCACGTGACGACAGCTCCCCCTGCTGACGTTGCTATGGAAACGAGCAGGGCCAAAAAGCGATCAGATCAGAGACAAAGGAGGCTGATCCGTGGAGAGTGTTTTCTCTGCAGCTCAACCGAGCACACACAGAGAGAATGCCCCAAACGGTCAAAACAGCAGCACTCGTCCTTAGAGACTGGGCTAAGGGTGGGTCACAACACCCACGCGGGGAAACCCCGATCACGATCCTGAGCGGGGATCTAACCCTTCACGCCCCAGCACTGGTGGACACGGGGTCGGAGGAGAATCTGCTGGATAGCAGATGGGCAAAGGAGGTTGGGCTCCCTCTAGTGGCCTTACCGTCACCATTGTTGGTGCGGGCACTAGATGGCACCCTTCTTCCACTAATCATACACCAGACACAGCCAGTGACATTGGATGTTGTCTGGGAATCACAGGGAGGAGATTGTGTTTTATGTAACACCTTCTACCTCCCGAGTGATTTTGGGTTTTCCATGGGTGTTAAAACACAATCCCCGGATTGATTGGCCCTCTGGGGTTGTGGTTCAGTGGAGCGAAACCTGCCACCAGGAGTGTTTAGGATCCTTGGTTCCACCCGGTGTGACAGCTAAGGAGGAGGCTTTAGTCCCCCCCAATCTGGCGGCGGTGCCAGCCAAGTACCATGACCTTGCTGATGTCTTCAGCAAGGATCTGGCACTCACGCTGCCCCCACACCGTCCATACGATTGTGCCATTGATTTGATACCGGGCGCTGAGTACCCGTCCAGCAGGCTGTACAACCTCTCACGTCCGGAACGCGAATCAATGGAGACCTACATCCGGGACTCGTTAGCTGCCGGGTTGATCCGGAACTCCACCTCCCCGATGGGTGCTGGTTTCTTTTTGTGGGCAAGAAGGACGGCGGACTCCGTCCATGCATTGATTACAGAGGGCTGAACGAGATCACGGTTCGCAACCGATACCCGCTACCTCTGTTGGATTCAGTGTTCACACCCTTGCATGGAGCCCAAATTTTCACAAAATTGGATCTTAGGAATGCTTATCACCTGGTTCGGATCCGGGAGGGAGACGAGTGGAAGACGGCATTTAACACCCCATTAGGTCACTTTGAGTACCTGGTCATGCCGTTCGGCCTCACCAATGCGCCCCCGCGACGATCCAAGCATTGGTTAATGACATCTTGCGGGACTTCCTGCATCGGTTTGTCTTCGTATATCTAGACGATATACTCATCTTTTTCCGGATCCTGAGACCCATGTCAAGCATGTACGTCAGGTCCTACAGCGGTTGTTGGAGAACCGGCTGTTTGTGAAGGGCGAGAAGTGCGAGTTCCACCGCACTTCTTTGTCCTTTCTGGGGTTCATAATCTCCTCCAACTCTGTCGCCCCTGATCCGGCCAAGGTTGCGGCGGTGAGAGATTGGCCCCAACCAACAAACAGTAGGAAACTGCAACAGTTCCTCGGTTTTGCAAATTTCTACCGGAGGTTCATCAAGGGCTACAGTCAGGTAGTTAGCCCCCTGACAGCCCTGACCTCCACAAAAGTCCCCTTCACCTGGTCGGATCGGTGCGAAGCCGCGTTTAGGGAGTTGAAACGCTGGTTCTCGACTGCACCGGTTCTGGTGCAGCCCGATCCCAATCGGCAGTTTGTAGTTGAAGTGGATGCCTCTGACTCAGGGATAGGAGCCGTGCTATCCCAGAGCGGGGAGTCCGACAAGGTTCTCCATCCATGTGCCTACTTTTCCCGCAGGTTGACCCCGGCTGAAAGGAACTATGACGTCAGCAATAGGGAACTTCTTGCGGTGAAAGAGGCTCTTGAGGAGTGGAGACACCTGTTGGAGGGAGCATCGGTACCATTTACGGTTTTCACGGACCATCGGAACCTGGAGTACATTCGGACCGCCAGGCGTCTGAACCCCAGGCAAGCCCGCTGGTCACTGTTCTTCGGGCGTTTTGACTTCCGGATCACCTACCACCCCGGGACGAAAAACCAACGATCTGACGCCCTGTCCCGGGGGCATGAAGAGGAGGTCAAGACCGAGCTGTCAGACCCCCCTGAAACCATCATCCCCGAGTCCACTGTCGTGGCCACCCTCACCTGGGACATGGAGAAGACCGTCCGGGAGGCCCTGACACGGAGCCCGGATCCGGGGACAGGTCTGAAGGACAAATTGTACATCCCACCAGTGGACAGGGCTGCGGTCCTTGACTTCTGTCACGGTTCCAAGCTCTCCTGTCATCCAGGGGTGCGAAGGACCGTGGTAGTGGTCCAGCAGCGCTTCTGGTGGGCGTCTATGGAAGCCGACGTCCAGGAGTATGTCCAGGCCTGCATCACCTGTGCCAGGGGCAAAGCCGACCACCACAAGGCCCAAGGCCTCCTCCAGCCTCTGCCCGTGCCTCATCGCCCCTGGTCTCACATCGGCCTGGACTTTGTCACGGGCCTCCCGCCGTCCCAGGGCATGACTACCATCCTCATGATAGTGGACCGGTTCTCCAAGGCGGCCCACTTCGTGGCCCTCCCGAAGCTCCCGACGGCCCAGGAGACTGCAGACCTCCTGGTCCACCATGTCGTGCGTCTGCATGGGATTCCATTGGATATTGTCTCGGATCGTGGTCCTCAGTTCTCCTCCCAGGTCTGGAGGAGTTTCTGCAGGGAACTGGGGGCCACTGTCAGTCTCTCATCTGGGTACCACCCCCAGACGAACGGGCAGGCAGAGCGGATGAACCAGGAACTGGAGCAGGCCCTCCGCTGCGTGACCTCCGCGCACCCGACGGCCTGGAGTGACCATCTGGCCTGGATCGAGTACGCTCATAATAGCCAAGTTTCATCTGCCACCGGCCTCTCCCCGTTTGAGGTGTGTTTGGGGTACCAGCCCCCATTGTTTCCGCTAGTGTAGGGAGAGGTCGGGGTGCCCTCGGTCCAGGCCCATTTGAGGAAGTGCCGTCGGGTGTGGTGTACCGCCCGCTCTGCCCTGCTCAGAGCCAGGACGAGGGCTAAGGCCCATGCAGACCGCCGGTGTTCCCCGGCCCCCGATCCCCCTGCAGGTGGGATCCCAGAAGCTCAAGGACAGGTACATAGGACCTTTTGCCATACTCAAAGTCCTCAGTCCGGCCGCAGTGAAGCTGAAGCTACCAGCTTCACTGCGGATTCATCCAGTGTTCCATATTTCACGGATCAAACCCTACCACACGTCGACTCTCCGCCTCCTGCCCGGATCATAGATGGAGAGCCTGCCTGGACCGTGTGCAGGCTCCTGGATGTCTGTCGAAAGGGCCGGGGGTTCCAGTATTTGGTGGACTCTTCGGGTATGGACCCGAAGAACGCTCCTGGGTGAAGAGGAGCTTCATCCTGGACTCGGCCCTCCTGGCCGACTTCTACCGGCGGCACCCGGACAAGCCTGGTCGGGCGCCAGGAGGCGCCCATTGGGGGGGGGGGGGGGTCCTGTTGTGTGGGCCGCTGAAGAGGAGGTACTGCTGGCCCACCACCACCAGATGGCGCCCTGCTTGGAGTGCGGGCTTCAAGCACGAGAGGGCGCCAGAGCCACTGGGAGTGACAGCTGTCACTCTTCATCAGCACCAGCTGTCACTCAGTCAACTCATCACCATCTCCATAAAGGCCGGACTGCAACTCCACCTCCTCGCCGAGAAATCAGCTACCATTCAGGTAATTTTCTCTGCTGAAGAAAACCTTGTGTAATAGTCTGAACTTCTCATTTGCAGCCGTTTTCCTGTGACGGTGTTCTTATCTGCGGTATTGGCGTTTGGTGTGGACTGCGACGGCTTCGCCTCACACCTCAAACCAGATAAGTGGTTAAACAGGAGCTGCACGAGTGTGTGATTGGAGGTGGAGGTGCTCCCTCCTTAAAGAACACAGACTGTGGGATTACTGAGTGTGCGAACTCGCACTCATCAATACTGTTTCTGTTCTCTGCCAGCAGTACCGGGTCTGACTGCTGAAGACAGTGGCCACCTGGGGCGCAGGGCTTGGCGGCTCCGGTGTTCTTCAGATCCGTTGGGGGTGGAAGCTGTGTGGGATCCGGCTCTTCTCTCGTCAGATGTCTTCTATCTTCGAGCCTGCCCACACGTCACCTTGTGTATAATTGACATTCCACCATATTGTTATTGTCTGTACTTCGTTGTGCGATTCACAACATTAAATTGTTACTTTTTGGCTTCTCCATTGTCCGTTCATTACCGCCCCCTGTTGTGGGTCCGTGTCACGACACCTTCCCAACACTCTAAGTCCTTCAGAATTTCAAATGAATCCCTCTTCTTAAAAAAAGGGGGGGGGGGGGTGATATTGTGGATTGTCATATTCTTTAACTAATTAATGTTTAAAGCTCAGGTCACACCGAATAATAAAGCCATGAGTAATGAGCCACGTATGGATTTGTCAGAAATTTCACTGATTATTCAAACAATGAGAAACGTATATGATGTTCTTCTGACAGAATAGCAGGAAACAGATGCTAAAAAAAAAAAGGCTACAAGGACTTTCTCAGAGTGGAACCTGCTCTGCTGCAGGTAGCCTCGTAGCCGCCCTGTACTCAGATAATGGGCTTCTAACAGCCTCGTACTCACCACTAACATGCCTCTAACATCCTTGTTTGTCCTCGTAGTATCTTGTACACAAATCACCCCGCACTATTTTTGCGAGCCCGTCCAGCCTCGATTGGCTCTTGTCGCTGCATATGATCCACGTCAAGCCACATATGATCGATGTAGCGCCATGTAACACAATGTTGGTGCACGTTTAGGCATGGGTTTAGTCCAAACGTCCAGCCCTCCCACACTTGGTCCCTTTAAAGTGTGGGTTTTCAGTTCACAGCATGCATTCAAGATGTTGTCACATTTTTTAAATGCAGTCCAAAAAAAAAAAAAAAAATACACTCCTGTACAGTCCGGCCGGTGTGCACATCCGTGCGCCAGGCTGTTGTTCACCTGTGTTCAAGAGTCATTAAATGCAGCAGTTCTGCGTGTTCACCCAGCTCTCTGTGATAAAAAAAAAGACACCACAGTGAGGTGGCCGCTTTAATTATATTCACCCCCAACTGTGTGAATCACTTACCAAAAAAAAAAAAAAACACAACACAAAACGACATATTTCTGCTGATACATGACTGAAAGTGGCGTATTTGTCATACTGTTGGCTTGTTCTGGTCCTGCGGCGCTCTTCTCACAGCCCTCACGGCCCGACACACGTGTCCTATCAGACGTGACAATGATCGCCTGCTGCATGTCCAAACGGACTGAAGTTCCGTTTCTCCTTCCAACACAAAAGCAATATATGTTTTTATGTACGAGGTCTATTAGAAAAGTATACGACATTATTTTTTTCAAAAACCATATGGATTTGAATCACGTGTGATTGCGTCAGACAAGCTTGAACTCTCGTGCGTATGCGTGAGTTTTTCCACGCCTGTGAGCAGGCTTTGAGTGAGGAGTGGTCCAGCCCCCTCGGCGGATTTTCATTGTCAGGAAATGGCGGAATGATTTGGGCTTTTTTTCCATCAGAATTGTTTCAGGAACTGTTAGAGACTGGCAGCTGGAAACCATTAGAAAAATTTATCTGGCTTTCGGTGAAAATTTTACAGGCTTCACAGAGAATAAGGACTGTTACTACAGCTTTAAGGATGGCTTTAAGGACGCTCGGCGTGTGCACTTTCTCTGGTTATCACAAGAGCTGGACATCAACCATTTTCCGGCAGATTTCACTTTTAACAAGAGATTTTGTCATGGAAAGCCAAGCGAAGGCTTCGCGCATCACGACCGATTTGCTGATGGAGCAAGACAAAGGAACACCTCCGTTTTGGACAGGATGGCTTTGAGATGGCGTTCAGACAGCTGTCGGTGGTTTTTCCATTGAGTGATTATCCGAGAAATTGTGGATGTGCCTGGACATGCCAGAACATGTCCCGTGAGGCTTCATCACGGCGTTGCTTTGCGCCATGCGGCACCGCCATGACGCGCGGAATTCCTCCGCACGTCTGTCTCAATGTGCCGAAAAAGTGCTGATGTCCACGTCTTTTCACAATTCCTGTGCTAGTCAGACGACGTCCCGGATAAAACACAGCGTCCAGTTTGGAAATGAACGGCACATTCCACTGTTACAGGAGTTTTTGTCATGGAAAGAGGAGCGGAGGCTTCGCGCGTCGCAGCCTGTGGACAGCCAGCCACGCCCCTCTGTCCTGTCAGCGCACAGACCAAGATTTAACTCTGTGACCAGATGCCTGGCCCGTGGGGGGCACGAACTACACACACAGATGTGTTGGGGGGGCGGGGGGAGCACACAAAACACATGCACACATGTGTTGTAGGGGGGAGCCGACACTCTGTCACGCCGACACTCTGTCACGCCACATGTGCACTCGGCAACTTCACAGTCGTGAGGCACGTGAGGAATTTCACATCTACCTCGACAGTGATTGTATGCAGAGTGTTTTTGCCGGGCCAACATGACCCGCTGGATGCCACGCTGTGTGCTGCTGGACACTGCGTTACGTAAAATAATTATTTCTTCACAGATTAATCATTTGCTCTCAGAAATTGGCTGATAAAACTATCTCTAATCATTCCGGAAAAACAGAGGAATTTTCTCCAGCAACTTTTCTTGTGCGTTTCATGGGGTGGAGAAAGCGTTTGGGATAATCTCAAAGTTAATTATTTATAATATTTAGATTGCAATGTCTGGGTAAAACAGTTGCATTTTCACTCCTTCTTATAAACATCTGTAAAATTCTGTTTATTATGGATTTAGACAGTTGTTTGAGTGATGCGGTCACTGACCGACCAAGCGTCTACGTTTTTACATCTCTCGACCTTTGAACCAATCTGTTCGTGCATGCACATTCCCAGAGTGTGAAAAGGCTTATTGCATGACACCACACCTAAACCTTCTCTGTAAAGGGGCATTTACACCAGCATGCCTTTGCTTCACGACACATCATGACCTGTGTCGTGCTGGAGAGTTAACTCATCTTTAACTGGTGCAGACAGGACGCCAGAGGAGCGCCGGTGCATGCTATTGCGCACAGAGAACGCAACTCGTCTGAACGATTATAACAAAAAGTTAAACCTGTTATAAACATAAAATAAATACTTTAACAGCTGCAGACAAGAAGGAAAAAACATGCAACTGTTTTACCAAGCGATGACAATGGAAACAAGTCAAATAGTTACCTTTTTAGATGGCTCCGGCTGCAGCCTCCTCCTCTGTGATTCAGGAAGTGATTAGAGCCGTTTTCAACGGCCAGTTTGCAGAAACAAATTATTACTCTGCCACAAAATAATTATTTTATATACGCAATGCCCAGCGCAGAGCACGTGGCAGCCGGTAGAACAAAGAACAGCATCCAGCTGTGAACACAGCGGGTGGGATTATCACGACACAGTTCGTGCTGTTGGGTGAAGCAAAGGCATGCTCGTGTAAATGTGCCTTAACACGTCTCTAAATCACAGTGCACATACATATTCATAATGTGGCCACACAATATGCACTGGAACATTAACAAACAATACTTGTACACATTGCTGTGCTCAACAACTTACCTTGGGCAGGTCTCTCATAGACTAATGTACAATATCTGCCAGTAACATTTATATACTACATCCACAAGAGTGTGAAAAGAGGCCACCCTGGACCCAATAATCTACATAAATAGCATACATGAATATAAATGAAAACAATGCTGGCAACTTGGTTACATTAGCAGGGTTCAAAATGCTGAAATTGTCGTTGGTAGTGACAAGAATGCAAATAAGCATATCAAAGAGACGGGAGGTCATACCATGTGGAGACAAACTGAGAGAGTTGGCAGTGAGATAGATCAGATGTGCACAGGGGGGACACAGTATATTTTGGAAGAAGGGTGCTGAGGAGCCACCAGACAGGAGAAGAAGATGAAGGCCAAAGCAGATGCTGATGGATGTAGTGATGGAGAACATACAAGGTAAATGACTCCCCACATCTATGTGTATATACTGTACACACACACACACACACACACACACACACACACACACACACACACACACACACACACGCACACACACACACACACACACACACACACACACACACACACACACACATCTAGTGTACATTCACTGGAGTATACATTCTAACACTGGAGATAGGGCATAGATCTCCTTTGCACATTTCCATGCACACAGCGGGTGATTCCAGCAGACAGCAGTCTAAATGTTTCAAACAAACATCTCTTGATGGCTGACACCATGACAGTAAGAAACCCTGCCTCCAGAAGTGCGGCAAAACTACACATTTACTTGCAACTTGTACCAACAACCCACCTATCCTTCGAACATCGAAGTAAGCATCCTCAACTTTATTTGCAAATGCAGATCTGTGAACTGAAGGTAAAAACACAAGCATACAACCATGATTTGGACTGTATATAAAAGGGATTATTTTTCTGCTTGCACTCTTAGCATTCCAGGTATCATTGGTTCAACAGTACAGCTACAATTAGAAAGTAAAGTGCAAACAGGTGCAAAGGACTGATAACCTCTCTGGTGAAATAATTTGTTAATATTATGCCACTACTGAATGCGTGTCATCTGAAAGAATTTTATATAGTGACACCTCCTATAGAGGCACGATATTTTCCTGACAGCTCACTGCTCTCATCGCCCTTAGGGGGCTGTCTCTCTGTGCACATATTAAAGTCACTCCCATGGAGAACCTATAAATATGCACACACAGACTTTCGGTGAGTTCTTGGACTCTGCTATGAGAAGTGTATCTGTATGTGGTGAAAATGTCAGACTTTCAGAGAGATTCTCTTATTGCACCAGTGATTTTCATTTCTCTGGGTCCTCGGCTTTTGAGGTCGAGAATGCAGGTGAAAAGCTTATGAAGAAGTGAGGTCACTGGTGGACAGTGATGTTTGATGATACCAATATCTTTGCAGGAGAATGGAGATTCATATTTTTAGAGTCCTGTGGCCTCAAGTACAAAGGTTGTGTTCGCACAAAAACGTGGCATACATCCTTCTCCACGCCAACATTCAGATGTATCAAAAGTAAAATGACTGTGGAAATATGCGATGTCCCCCGCCAAGTTAATGGCTGGGGTATGCACATTTCTACAGCTATTGTTCCTCTGGCGACACTTACAGGTGATGCTGTGAAACTGTTAAAAATGTGAAAACAAGAAGTCTTCAGAGACACACTTACGAACAATTAACACACCCATGTGTTTGCGATTATATGAGTGTATACGAGGTCTATCAGAAAAGTATCCTACCTTTTTATTTTTTTCAAAAACTATATGGATTTGAATCACGTGCGATTACATCAGCCAACCTTGAACCCTCATGCGCATGCGTGAGTTTTTTTCATGCCTGTCGGTTACGTCATTTGCCTGTGGGCAGGCTTTGAGTGAGGAGTGGTCCATCCCTCCCGTCGGAATCCCTTTGTCTGGGAACTTCCTGACAGACTGGCGCTTTGCTTGATCAAAATTTTTTCAGAACCTGTGAGGCACATCAAAGTGGACACCATTCGAGAAATTCAGCTGGTTTTCGATGAAAATTTTAACGGCTGATGAGAGATTATGGAGTGTTACTGTCGCTTTAAGGACTTCCCACGGAGCGGGACGTCACGCAGCGCTCGGAGGCGCCGTCGTCAGCCTGTTTTGAGCTGAAAACCTCCAAATTTAAGCCTCTGTTGACCCAGGACATTGTGAGAGAACAGAGAACTTTCAGAAGAGGTCTTGATCAGCAGTTTATCCGGACATTCCACTGTTAAAGGAGATTTTGTAATGAAAGACGTGCGGATGGATTAGTGCGTTGGCAGGCAGCTGGCGCGGCGCGCCGCCACAGGAAATATACCTCCGTTGGAAGCCTTAAGGACAAGTTGGAACATGTCCAGCTGTTAAACAGTTTCTCAGATACTCACACAACTGAACTCCATCAAAAGCCGCCTGGTTTTTACAAATGGTTATCAACATGGAGGTGTTTTTCCTTTGACGGCGCGCCAAAATCTCTCATCAGCCATTAAAATTTTCACCAAAAACCAGCTGAATTTCTCGAATGGTGTCCACTTTGATGTGCCTCACAGGTTCTGAAAAAATTTTGATCAAGCAAAGCACCAGTCTCTCAGGAAGTTCCCAGACAAAAGAAATCCGACGAGAGGGGTGGACCACTCCTCACTCAAAGCCTGCCCACAGGCGAATGACGCAACCGACAGGCGTGAAAAAACTCATGCATGCACACGAGGGTTCAAGGTTGGCTGATGTAATCACACGTGATTCAAATCCATACAGTTTTTGAAAAAAATAAAAAGGTCAGATACTTTTCTAATAGACCTCGTATATAAAGACGTGCAAAGTGATGAAGAAAATGTTATTAACAATGGCTGCTTTAGCGTTGTTAGAAGACCTTGCAAACGTGAGTGAATATTTAGGGGATGCAAAGATTTCTTGCAAATGATGATAAGCCAGTTTCATTCACCATAGCCAGTGTTACTGGAGTTGTATGCAGAACTGCAACAGCGAGGAGCCAGGGGTTGTCTGTGCGCACACAGGTGTTGACCATGCCGGGGTTCCTGACAACAGGGGCAGTCCAGCAGTAGCTGGACGATTGGTCAGGGGTGTGCCAGTCAACCTTGAGCCGATGGCAGCTGGGTGGGACGGAATCATCTGAATGTCATCCTGGTACATCACATTCCCATACAATGTTGTTGAACAGGCCAACATTAAAGCACAATTTGCAGCAAGAGCTGGTTTCCTTAATGTAATCGGAGCTATTGACTGCACACATATTGCTAAAGGTGTGATCACATAATGAATTTCTTTTTGTTAAAACGAAAAATTTCATTCCATCAATGTTCACATCATATGTGATGCACAAATGCATTAGGTGGGGTTGGGAAAAGGCTCGAGGCTAGCACGGTGTGCGATGGGTGGCTGCTTGTTGAGTAAATCATTTATTTGTGTAATTGTTCTGAATGAAAACCAGCATGGGTACATTTGGGCATGTGCACATTCAAATATTTTTTTTTTTTTTTTTTGGTGACATTTTTGTTTTTGATAGTGAAACTAGAGCTGCAGCACTTCTTAACAAGCCCCCGGTTGTCTCCCTGTGTTCAATATTTATCAATAAATGTGCATAAAGTGTTTCCCTGGTGTTTCCTGTCATACTGTATGGTTGTGAGAATAAAGGCAGTCTCCCATTGCCGATTTCTGGCATACATACATCTTCTACCACTAAACCGGGAGCGAGTCATGGGGGCAACAGCTCCAGCAGAGGACCCCAAAATTCCTTTTCCCAGGCCACATTAACCACCTCTGACTGGGGGATCCTGAGGCGTTCCCAGGCCAGTTACAACCCCAGTTCCAATGAAGTTAGGACGTTGTGTAAAATATAAATAAAAACAGAATATAATGATTTGTAAATCCTTTTCAACCTATATTCAATTGAATACACCACAAAGACAAGATGTTTAATGTTCAAACTGATAAACTTTGTTGTTTTTGTGCAAATATTTGCTCATTTTGAAATGGATGCCTGCAACACGTTTCAAAAAAGTTGGGACAATGGTATGTTTACCACTGTGTTACATCACCTTTCCCTCTAAAAACACTCAATAAGCATTTGGTAACTGAGGACACTAATTGTTGAAGCTTTGCAGGTAGAATTCTTTCTTATTCTTGCTTGATGTACGACTTCAGTTGTTCAACAGTCCGGGGTCTCCGCTGTCATATTTCGAGCTTCATAATGCGCCACACATTTTCAATGGGCGACAGATCTGGACTGTAGGCAGGCCAGTCTAGTACCCGCACTCTTTTACTACGAAGCTACGCTGTTGTAACACGTGCAGAATGTGGCTTAGCATTGTTTTGCTGAAATAAGCAGGGACGTCCCTGAAAAAGACGTTGCTTGGATGGCAGCATGTGTTGCTCCAAAACCTGGATGTACCTTTCAGCATTGATGGTGCCATCACAGATGCTGGCTTTTGAACTTGTGCTGGTAACAATCTGGATGGTCTTTTTCCTCTTTTGTCTGGAGGACATAACGTCTATGAGTTCCAAAAACAATTTGAAATGTGGACTCATCAGACCACAGCACACTTTTCCACTTTGCGTCTGTCCATTTCACATGAGCTCAGGCCCAGAGAAGGTGGCGGCGGTGCTCATAGTAGCAGTGCAGAATTTTGCAACCAATTGTGAAACATTCAAACACGTTCCAAATTATTATGAAGCTGTGGCCCATCATAGTCCACAAAAGTGAACAATTGGATTGTAATCTGTGCAGATAAAGCTAATATGCTAATTTTCATTTTACCTATGGCTTTGGGTTTCATTTCGTCACTGCATCTTGAAATAAATACTTTGTCCTTGAATGTGCATTTAGCTGTGCAGTCAATTTTATGCCAAATTACAACTACAAGCTAAAATCTATATTATAATAATTGTTGTGTGGGCCGCTGAAGAGGAGGTACTGCTGGCCCACCACCACTAGAGGGCGCCCTGCCTGGAGTGCGGGCTCCAGGCACCGGAGGGCGCTGCCGCCTTACAGGAGCAGCCAGGATGACAGCTGTCACCCATCACCGGAGACAGCTGATCCCAATCAATACGGAGGTATATCAGCAGGACGGCATCTCCACCTCATTTGCCGAGATATCGCCTAACCAAAGAGGTAACAATCTCTGCCCATACATACAAACTAACCATTGTTGTAATTCTTGTTGAGCATTTGTAGGACAGCTGACTACTGAACACATTCGGATAAGTACTCACCTTCCTACACTCCTGTATCATTGTTAACGAGAGGTGGAGGTGGACTCTCCACCCTCCGTGTTGCTGGGTGTAGCCGCATCCACACCTGACTGTTTTTGTTCCTTGCCAGCAGTACCGGATCCGACGAGCGGAGGCAGTGGCCACCTGGGGATTCGGGACTTGGCGGCTCCAGTATTCCCGGGGTTCGGTGGCAGAGGAAATCGGGGTGATTCCGGTTCGTCTTGGACAGACGTCTCCTATCGTCGAGCCTGCCCACACGACACCGTTGTTATTGGACTTAGTCGCAATATTGTAATCGGCTGTGTTGTTGTGCCTGTTTTCACAACAGTAAAAACAGTGTTATTTGATTCCTCCATTGTCCGTTCATTTGCGCCCCCTGTTGTGGGTCCGTGTTCCTACACTTTCACAACAGGATATCTCGGCCAGCGTCATGGATCCCGAGGGGCGTCAACCGGCTGTTGAACGGCCAATGGAAGAACAGGACGCGCAGGCGTCCGCGGGAGGGGTAATCGGTGAGTTGCAGCGGATCCTCACCGCTTTCACGACTCGGTTGGATTTCATGACCGAGCAGAATGTCCTCCTGAACCGCAGGGTGGAGGCTCTCGCCGCGCAGGTGGAAGCGCGCCCCCCGGGCGCCGCTGCGGCTCTCCCTCCCGTAGATCCTGTGCGTAACGTTGACGTTCCACTGGTTGTTCAACGACCTCTCCCTCCTTCCCCGGAAGCATACATAAGCCCTCCAGAGCCGTACGGAGGCTGTGTGGAGACGTGCGCGGATTTTCTGATGCAGTGTTCACTCGTCTTCGCACAGCGTCCCGTTATGTACGCGACCGATGCTAGTAAAGTAGCTTATGTCATAAACCTGCTTCGCAGTGAGGCACGCGCTTGGGCTACAGCGCTCTGGGAGCAGAATTCACGGCTCCTTCTGACATACGATGGGTTTGTGAGGGGGCTCAGAACCGTGTTTGATCACCCTAATAGAGGAGAAACCGCTTCAACCGTGCTACTGTCAATGAGACAGGGGCGCTGGAGCGCAGCTGTTTATGCAGTCGACTTCCGCATCGCGGCTGCGAGATCCGGCTGGAATAACGCTGCCCTCCGCGCCGCCTTTGTAAACGGACTGTCTTTGGTTCTCAAGGAGCACCTGGTGGCTAAGGACGAACCGCGGGATTTAGACGGGCTTATCGATCTTGTCATACGGTTGGACAACCGGTTAGAAGAACGTCGGCGGGAACGAGACGAAGGGCGTGGCCGGGCACGCGCCGTCCCTCTCCCTTCCGGTTCGGACCGCGCTCCGCCTTCCCCACGCTCCACGGCCCCTGCGCTCCGTGGGGCCACAGCTCCCCCTACTGATGAAGCTATGGACACGAGTAGGGCAACATTTAGGGCACCAGCTGCACAGAGGAGACGGGCCCATGGAGCTTGTTTTGTTTGTGGTGCACTAGAGCACCATGTGAGAGACTGCCCCAAGCGGTTACAACACCAACGCCCGCCCCTAGAGACTGGGCTAGGGGTGGGCCGAGACATTCACGTGGGACACACCCACATTGCTACACGACTCCCAGTCACGATCCTGTATGAGGATTTAACCCTGAAGGCCCTAGCACTGGTGGACACGGGCTCTGAGGGGAATCTGTTGGACTGCAGATGGGCCAGGGAGATAGGGCTCCCTCTGGTGGCACTTACCTCGCCTGTGCAGGTTCGAGCACTAGATGGCTCCCTGCTCCCTCCGATCACACATAAGACACCACCTGTAACGCTGGTGGTGTCAGGAAACCACCGGGAGGTGATCGAGTTTTTTGTGACTCAGGCCACTTCCCCTGTGGTTTTAGGCTTTCCCTGGATGTTGAAGCACAATCCCCGGATTGATTGGCCGTCCGGGGTAGTGGTTCAGTGGAGCGAGACCTGCCATCGGGTGTGTCTAGGTTCCTCGGTTCCTCCCGGCTCCCAAGCTAAGGAGGAGGTCAGAGTCCCGCCCAATCTGGGGACGGTGCCGGTGGAGTACCACGACCTTGTCGACGTGTTCAGCAAGGATCTGGCGCTCACACTCCCCCCCCACCGTCCGTACGATTGTGCCATCGATTTGGTTCCAGGCAGTGGGTTCCCGTCCAGTAGACTGTACAACCTCTCACGGCCTGAGCGCGAATCAATGGAGACCTACATCCAGGACTCGTTAGCTGCCGGGTTGATCCGAAATTCCACCTCCCCGATGGGCGCAGGTTTCTTTTTCGTGGGTAAAAAAGATGGCGGACTTCGTCCATGCATCGATTATAGGGGGCTGAACGAAATCACGGTTCGCAACCGATACCCGTTACCCCTGTTGGATTCGGTGTTCACGCCCCTGCATGGAGCCAAGATTTTTACCAAGCTTGATCTTAGAAACGCGTATCATCTGGTTCGGATCCGGAAGGGAGACGAGTGGAAGACGGCATTCAACACCCCCTTAGGTCACTTTGAGTACCTGGTCATGCCGTTCGGCCTCACAAACGCCCCCGCGACGTTCCAAGCCTTGGTTAACGACGTATTGCGGGACTTCCTGCACCGGTTCGTCTTCGTATATCTAGACGATATACTCATCTTTTCTCCGGATCCTGAGACTCATGTCCGGCATGTACGTCAGGTCCTGCAGCGGTTGTTAGAGAACCGGCTGTTTGTGAAGGGCGAGAAGTGTGAGTTCCACCGCCCTTCGTTGTCCTTCCTGGGGTTCATCATCTCCTCCAACTCCGTCGCTCCTGATCCGGCCAAGGTTGCGGCGGTGAGAGACTGGCCCCAACCAACAAGCCGTAGGAAGTTGCAACAGTTCCTAGGCTTTGCTAATTTCTACAGGAGGTTCATTAAGGGCTACAGTCAGGTAGTTAGCCCCCTGACAGCCCTGACCTCACCAAAAGTTCCCTTCACCTGGTCGGATCGGTGCGATGCCGCGTTCAAGGAGTTGAAACGGCGCTTCTCGTCTGCACCCGTTCTGGTGCAGCCCGATCCTAGTCGCCAGTTAGTGGTTGAAGTGGACGCCTCGGACTCAGGGATAGGAGCCGTGCTGTCCCAGAGCGGGAAGACCGATAAGGTCCTTCACCCGTGTGCCTATTTTTCCCGCAGGTTGACCCCAGCCGAACGGAACTATGACGTCGGCAATCGAGAGCTCCTTGCGGTGAAAGAGGCTCTTGAGGAGTGGAGACATCTGTTGGAGGGAACGTCCGTGCCATTCACGGTTTTCACTGACCACCGGAACCTGGAGTATATCAGAACCGCCAAGCGACTGAACCCCAGGCAAGCCCGCTGGTCACTGTTCTTCAGCCGTTTTGACTTCCGGATCACCTACCGTCCCGAGACCAAAAACCAAAGATCGGATGCCTTGTCCCGGGTACACGAAGATGAGGTCAAAACGGAGCCGTCGGATCCCCCGGAACCCATCATCCCGGAGTCCGCTATCGTGGCCGCCCTCACCTGGGACGTGGAGAAAACCGTCCGGGAGGCCCTGACACGAGACCCGGACCCCGGAACTGGACCGAAGAACAAACTCTACGTCCCACCAGAAGCCAGGGCTGCAGTTCTGGACTTCTGTCACGGTTCTAAGCTCTCCTGTCACCCTGGGGTGCGAAGAACCGTGGCAGTCGTCCGGCAGCGCTTCTGGTGGGCGTCCCTGGAGGCCGACGTCCGGGGTTACATCCAGGCCTGTACCACCTGTGCCAGGGGCAAGGCGGATCACCGTAAGACACCGGGATTGCTACAGCCGCTGCCCGTGCCTCATCGCCCCTGGTCCCACATCGGCCTGGATTTTGTCACGGGTCTCCCGCCGTCCCAGGGAAACACCGTCGTCCTCACGATAGTGGACCGATTCTCCAAGGCGGCCCACTTCGTGGCCCTCCCGAAGCTCCCAACGGCCCAGGAGACAGCGGACCTCCTAGTCCACCACGTCGTCCGTCTGCATGGGATACCATCAGACATCGTCTCCGATCGCGGTCCCCAGTTCTCCTCGCATGTTTGGAGGAGCTTTTGCCGGGAACTGGGGGCCACGGTCAGTCTCTCGTCTGGGTACCACCCCCAGACCAACGGACAAGCAGAACGGGCAAACCAGGAGATGGAGCAAACCTTGCGCTGTGTGACAGCCGCGCACCCGACGGCCTGGAGTACCCACCTGGCCTGGATCGAGTACGCGCACAACAGTCAAGTGTCGTCTGCCACCGGCCTCTCCCCCTTTGAGGTGTGTTTGGGGTATCAACCCCCGTTGTTTCCGGTGGTTGAGGGGGAGGTCGGTGTGCCCTCGGTCCAGGCCCACCTACGGAAGTGCCGTCGGGTGTGGCGTGCCGCCCGTTCTGCTTTGTTGAAGGCCCGGACGAGGGCGAAGAACCATGCAGACCGGCGGCGGGCCCCGGCTCCCACGTATCGTCCAGGGCAGGAGGTCTGGTTGTCCACCAAAGACATTCCCCTTCAAGTGGACTCCCCGAAACTGCAAGAACGATACATCGGCCCCTACAAGATACTCAAGGTCATCAATCCCGCCGCAGTGAGGCTCCGGCTTCCGGCCTCACTGCGGATTCACCCGGTATTCCATGTGTCAAGGATTAAACCCCATCACACCTCACCCCTCTGCACTCCGGGTCCGGCGCCACCTCCTGCCCGGATCATCGACGGAGAGCCGGCTTGGACCGTGCGCCGGCTCCTCGACGTCCGACGAATGGGCCGGGGTTTTCAGTATCTGGTGGACTGGGAGGGGTACGGCCCCGAAGAACGCTCCTGGGTGAAGAAGGGCTTCATCCTGGACCCGGCCCTCCTGGCCGACTTCTACCGTCGCCACCCTGACAAACCCGGTCGTGCGCCAGGAGGCGCCCGTTGAGGGGGGGGTCCTGTTGTGTGGGCCGCTGAAGAGGAGGTACTGCTGGCCCACCACCACTAGAGGGCGCCCTGCCTGGAGTGCGGGCTCCAGGCACCGGAGGGCGCTGCCGCCTTACAGGAGCAGCCAGGATGACAGCTGTCACCCATCACCGGAGACAGCTGATCCCAATCAATATGGAGGTATATCAGCAGGACGGCATCTCCACCTCATTTGCCGAGATATCGCCTAACCAAAGAGGTAACAATCTCTGCCCATACATACAAACTAACCATTGTTGTAATTCTTGTTGAGCATTTGTAGGACAGCTGACTACTGAACACATTCGGATAAGTACTCACCTTCCTACACTCCTGTATCATTGTTAACGAGAGGTGGAGGTGGACTCTCCACCCTCCGTGTTGCTGGGTGTAGCCGCATCCACACCTGACTGTTTTTGTTCCTTGCCAGCAGTACCGGATCCGACGAGCGGAGGCAGTGGCCACCTGGGGATTCGGGACTTGGCGGCTCCAGTATTCCCGGGGTTCGGTGGCAGAGGAAATCGGGGTGGTTCCGGTTCGACTTGGACAGACGTCTCCTATCGTCGAGCCTGCCCACACGACACCGTTGTTATTCGACTTAGTCACAATATTGTAATCGGCTGTGTTGTTGTGCCTGTTTTCACAACAGTAAAAACAGTGTTATTTGATTCCTCCATTGTCCGTTCATTTGCGCCCCCTGTTGTGGGTCCGTGTTCCTACACTTTCACAACAATAATCAAGTAGCCTTTGTGTGTGTGCGTGTGTGCATGTGTATATTTTCAATTACACAGAAACTGAGGAAAGCTGACATTTGCCGTTTGGTATGCTTATGTATTTTGGGTCAAGGATGAACGCTGCCAAATGGAACATTGATAGGACACATAGAAATTAGAAATGAGTGATTTTAGCTAATCAGTAAACAAAGGACACTGTGTTGCAATGCACCATAGGAGTTTGGGGTTTTAAACGTTTTTATTGTGGTTCATGTTATTTTAAAAGTGTTGTTAGTGTTATTGATTTGTTGTGTTTTTGTAGTTTAATTGGTTTAGTCAGTTTAGTTAAGTGTCATGTTATTTATTTTGGGTCAAGGATGAATGCTGCAAAAATGCAAAATTGATAGGATTAATATTTTTGGAGAAACTACATATATTAGCGATGTTGCTAATTACATTCTGGATGACCATGTCATTCTAGCAGGTGTGGTAAATCATCTTTATATTAAGAGCGTGAATGTGTGTGTACATGATTTTATTTATTAAGTTCAATCTAAGTGCATAATATAATTGTAAATACAATACATGGATGGCACAAGAAAGTGAAAACATTTATTTCCATTGTGGTCAGTTTAAAAGTCAAATGACAAAATAGAAGTAATAATAATAACAATAATAATAGTAGTAGTAGTAGTAGTAGTAGTAGTAGCAAGGGTGTGTATGTAATAACAAGAACCTAAACAATTTATAAATACATTGAAACAGTTACTTAACATAAAAAAAATACACAACAGGAAAAATAAAGGTTGAGTTCTTCTAAAAACTGTTGAGGTCTAAGGTTCTAAAAATATCTGGACTCACACACCATTTCAACTCATTCTAGAAACTTTGCACAATTTATTACCACCCTTGAAAAATGTGAGCTATCTATATGATGAACACTACCTAATCTAGAGTCTGTGGATCCCCATGGGCAACATGCTAGTTAAAATATAATACAGGTTGTTTTTTGTTTGGGGCAGAGTGATTTCACATGAGCAGGCATTAATTATGCATAGTGGAGTGCAGTGGATGCACAGCAGCTCGGCAGGATACATGGTGGCCTGGCAGGCTCATGCTGCGGTGCACAGTGACACTCACTGCTCTGGCAAAAGCACTGCAGAGGTTTGCACATAGGCTCCACGGAGTATTTGTTACATACCATTCTCGGACTGCACACGCCATTCGTCTAATTTATTTGTACTGATGGTGTTGTTATTTTTTCATCATTGACTCTTGCAATAATGTCTGCATCAACGTGCATTGGGCAGCTCAGTTATTTTGATGATGCCAGGATACAGTTTAAACCAGGGGTCCCCAAGTTTGGTCCTCGAGATCTACCTTCCTGACACTCTTAGTTGTATCCCTGCTCCAACACACCTGAATCCAATGAAAGACTCATTAAAAGCCTGCTAATGAGTCTCGCTAAAGTTGAACAGAGTGCATGCTTCAACTGACACTGACTGTTTTCAGTGTCAGCAGTGATTCAACATGCTGAATGCCGATGAGTGCAGATGGGTGCAGACTGAGCCGACTTGATTTTTATATCTGTTGGTGTGTGGGTCACAAAGAGAGATGAAGTGAACATGCATGATTTTTAAATGCTCAGCTATACCAACCTTGCCATCTCAACCCCCAACATGTTGATGTTTGGCTTTCCGCTGCCCCTGGTTGTTCAGGGTCACCACAGCACATCTAGTACAAATCTGCATTGGGATTTGGCTCAGGTTTACACCAGATGCCCTTCCTGATGCAACTCAAGTTCCACATGAAGAAACACACACAGCCACAGAGGCTTTCCAAGCCATTTTTCCTGCCAAATATGAATCAGGACCTACTCTGTTTCACTTCTGAAATCTATCAGGATCAGGTGAAAGCAAAGCTGCATGGCTGTCAACTCTGACATGCAAAGCATTGAGTTATGAGTTGCTACATTAAACAGGCACAAAAAAAAAACATATATATATACACAGTGAGGAAAATAAGTATTTGAACACCCTGCAGTTTTGCAAGTTCGCCCACTTACAAATCATGGAGGGGTCTGAAATTTTCATCTTAGGTGCATGTCCACTGTGAGAGACATAATCATAATGTATGATTTTTTAAATAATTTATTTGTATGTTACTGCTGTAAATAAGTATTTGAATACCTACCAACCAGCAAGAATTCTGGCTCACACAGACCTGTTAATTTTTCTTTAAGAAGCCCTCTTATTCTGCAGACCCGGTGCCACGAGGGAGTGTTTGGGGGCGACGCCCCCTCACGTCATCAATCCCGTCCACTCGGATGTGAGAGTTATCAAGAAAATAAAAAGAAAAAAGAAAGAAAAAGAAATACTGGAAAATATAGCAAAATATTAGTTATTCAATATTATTATCACTTTACCAGGGCGTTGCTGGGCCGGTATCGTAGATTTACGTCAACGGTACCTGGCTATACCCGCCCGCTATGCGTAAACAAATGACGTCATAGTGCGCCGCCCAAGAACTGTCTGCAGAGGGCGGAAAAAAAAAAGAAAACTGTCCGCAGAGGAAAAGATGAAAATGCGAGACGTGTGTTTTGGTCCCATTATGGATATTCCGGATGATTTTCTCATGGATAGTACGACAATGAACAGCAGCCAAAGCAGCCAGCTTGATGAGGATGCACTAGCTAAATTGGAGAGCAGCGCGCGCCAGCTAGCTGAGAGCTGACACGACATATGTTAAGTGAGCCAACTTTTTATGTACGCGTTACGTGTTGTGTATCTCAGTAAAAAGTGATAATAATGCAAATAACATGCTGTTGTCATGCAGTATGCATGACAACAGCACGTCCCTCCTCCCAATGGGACGTGCCCGGAACACCTCTCCAGCGAGGCATCCAGGGGGCATCCGGAAAAGATGCCCGAGCCACCTCAACTGACTCCTTTTGACGTGGAGGAGCTGCAGCTCGACTCCGAGCTCCTCCCGAGTGACCAAGCTCCTCACCCTATCTCTAAGGGAGCGCCCAGCCACCCTGCGGAGGAAACTCATCTCGGCCGCTTGTACCCGCGATCTCGTTCTTTCGGTCATGAGCCAAATCTCATGACCATAGGTGAGGATCTGAACGTAGATCGATCGGTAAATCGAGAGCTTTGCCCCCCTACTCAGCTCTCTCTTCACCAATATAACAATATCAAGTTCATAATATCAGGAAAACCAAAGTGACTTCATAGACCCGTAGATTTGTGACAGTTTCAAACAGGTCTTCCCATCAAAAACTGGAGTTTTGTTTAAGTTGCAGTGAGTAGAAGAGAAAGCAGGGGAGTGAAAACTACAGAAACCATCAACCTTTGCCCTCCACTCGCTGCCTTTACAGATCTAGCAGTACAGGCAACATGGCAAATGTGACAAAGGAATGAGAGCTTTTCAGATTGTGGACACTGCAGTCTGCAATCAGACAACAAGCTACATGTAGAAACTGCCCAACTACATGAGCTACACATCAGGGATGATAAATAATGTAACAAGGCACTTGACAAAACATCACCATGAAAACAATTATAGAGGAGGCAAGTTAGGCCAAAAGACTTGAAAGGAAATGTTTATAACCACACTTCTCTGGAACAGTAGGAGACCTCAAGAGATCACAAAATGTATTGGTGAGTATCCAAGAAAACCTAGTCATTTTCTGTAATGAACAATGAAGGATTCAAAAGGTTAAGCCTCAGTCCCATGAATAATGAGCCACGCATGGGTGTGTCAGTGATTATTCGAGGAATGAGCCACGTTTTAAGCTATCACGTATCCGCTACTAAGGTGCCTCGACCTGTTATTTGAGCCCCATCCAGCCTCGAATGGCTTGTGTCACCGCATATGATCCACGTCATGCCACATATGATCAATGTAGTGCCATGTAACGTGACATTGGTGCACGTTTAGGCATGGGTTTGGTCCAACCCTCCAGCCCTGCCACACTTAGTCCTTTAAAGTGTGGGTTTTCAGTTCACAGCATCCATTCAAGATGTTGTCATTTTTTTAAACACAGTCCAAAAAAAGACTCCTGACAGTCCATCAGTATTCAGCCTTACGCATCCATGCGACAGGCTGCTGTTCACCTGTATTCCACAGTCACTCATTACGCTTTTAGCAAGGGCACTTAAACCCCAGTTAAACCACATTCCATTAATGTGATAGTACCACTGCCGGTGCCTTTTGCTTTTTTGGCCACTGGAGAAAAGCAAAAACAGCAATGTAACAGCATGATTTTTAAAAGTGTTTTGAAGGCTCAATCTCGTTAGATTTATTTTTTGAGGTGAAGTAAATTATGTATGGTGGAATACTGTAATAAGTATTAATTTGTTTAGGTGATCTGCAGACAGTTTTAGACATAGGATCAAGTGAGAGGGGGAAGTGTTGACTTTTTAAATACTTGAAAGACACTGGACTCATTGAGAGGATTTAGTACTGCTATAGCAGACCGATGCAGCAATGCAACAATAAAGATGGCGGCTGCTATTATCTGCCATAGAAGAGAGGTGCACTTGATTTGTTCATGGGGTACCTTTTGATGATGGACCGCATTTTGGCATTTACAAAATGCCACAAAAATAATAATATGAGCGAAGCGCCGCGCAGCGGCGCGAAGCTTGCTCATGGTACGGGGCATCCTAAACAGGAAGTGCCAATTTTCAAATCCACAGTAAAACAGGAAATGTTCAAATGTCAAACACTTCCTGGATTGACAGACGAGATCCCGTGGAATCTTGCGGAAACTCAGTGGCAAGCTCAAACTCAAACAGGAAGTGCCGAATTCTCACTCTCAGTGAAACAGGAAATGTTCAAATGTCAAACACTTCCTGGCATGGGTGGAGCTAGAGCGGAGGCTGGGGTTTCACTGGACTCCCCTGAAATCTGATTGGACACAGATGATTGACATGTCACGGCACCACACGTCTGGTTGAAAGAGCTGCATTTTGAAATAGTGAGTCACATTGACTGCTAGGTTCCTCCTGTCCAGTAGTTTGTGCTGTGTACCACAAAAAGTTCTAATCTACCTTATAAGAAGAAAAATGTTTGCTCCAGATTTGAACTGAACACGTCGTTTGAACTATGGACTTCTAATCACACCAAACGTATATTGGTGAGTATAAACAACCGTATTTTATGACAGAAATGAGGTCCAGGTTGTTAAAAGCAGTATTTCTTTAGTGGTACTTTGAGCAGATTGAATCAGTTAATGAGTGAATTCACCTGGTGGAGTCAGTGGCTGCAAAGAAAACCTGCACCCTCTTGGCCCTTTCTGGAACAAGTTGCCCACTCCTGATTTTGACCCCTGTGTAATTCTTCAATTGACCCCTACTTGGCTGCATAATGAAAATTCAAGTGGCCAATCAGTTTTTTTTTTTTTTTTTTTAAAGTTCATGTCAATGGATTATTTGTGCCAAATTTGATGTTTGTATAACCATTTGCAGGATTCCACTCTAAATATTCTCTTATCTGCTGCACTATATATGAGATGTAAGATGCTGCCCCTCAGTGTTTCTCAGTTGTCCTCAAAAGTATTGGAACACTTGGTGTTTCATAAATTTTAATTTGTTTATTCTATTTCAAATACATTTTTTTTTCTAAAAATATCTTCCTTAACTCAAACTGAAAGCAAATCTCTACAACTTGATATAAATTAATTAAAAATCTAAAATCCAGCTTCCTGATGAAGTGGTGTAGAGGAGGATTTTCTTAAAAAGAAGACCTGAAAGTTCAGCTACAATTTGACAGAAAGTACATTTCAGATGAAAGCCTAGATTTGATGTTTTGGTGAAAGAAACTTTTGTATTTCTTCATGTTGTTCATGTTTCCATCCCCTGACTTGTCTAAAGAAAACTGTCAATAAAACTGATTATTATTTACAGGTTTTATCAAGTTTTAGAGATTTGCTTTCAGTTTGAGTTTGAGGAAGATAATTTTAGAAATTTAATATATTTATTTATTTATTTATTGCATTTCTAGTATTTAAAATGACATAAACAAATTAAAATGTGTGAAATTCCAAGTGTTCCAATACTTTTGGAGGGCACTGTATCCTAACCTTATGATGAGTGAAAAATGAGTGTGGTATTATTATTGTTTTGTTTAAGAATATTTAATTTTCACTGTTGCTGCACTTTGTGTCAGATCATAGTCATATACATCATACTGATATGAAAATTCAGTAAGGTATATCTTCTATTATACATTCCAAATCTAAAGTGGAACTCTACTAGTGTTTAGTAAGGTACACATAAATATCTTAAAAAAAAAAAAAAAAAAAAAAAAAGAGTAGAGCCACTTAGGTGCCTGGTCTTGAGAACCAGGGATGGTAGGATGAAAAGCTTTTTTATTCCATGGGAACTCTCCCTACCCACCTAAGCGGCTCAAGAATATGGACAGCATGTATATAAGTGACATTTACATATTTATATGACAATATTGAGATACGATAATTTGGCCATATTGTACAGCCCCGCTGTCAACTCGCTGAAAACTTTGAATATTAATTTACAGCTACAATAAAAAAATGCTTAAAAAGGCAGGGGGTCTCGGGGGGCTGCACCCGCCCAGCAGCTGAAAGGTTATTGCCATGCTAATGCTCCCTTGAAACATTTACTCAAAATAAAGTCTGAAGGACCTAAATGACATGGTGAGATGCTGATGAGCTTCGCTCATTCATGTCCGTGACATATGCATATTAATAATAATAATAAAAATCAAACACAGGTACTTAATTTACTCATATTTGCAGTCAGTCTGGGTCACTCTGGGTAAATCGTGGGACCCATTGATTGGTCAGCTAAGGCTAAGATAACCTTAGCTAATTATACTGATGCATTAAACACCAAAGAAGAGAGGGTGCATTTGATTTTACTTATGGCCATGTTTGGAGAAGCAAAGCGGGCTAACCAGGGGGTGGTGATAGTCTAGTCGTTAAGCGTTGGGCTTGAGACCAGAGGATCCTCAGGTTCAGATCCCAGCCTGACCAGAAAATCACTAAGGGACCTTGGGCAAGGTCCTTAATCCCCTAGTTGCTCCCGGTGTGTAGTGGGCACCTTGTATGGCAGCACACTCACATCGGGGTGAATGTGAGGCATTTGTGTGTAAAGCACTTTGAGCATCTGATGCAGATGGAAAAGCACTATATAAATGCAGTCCATTTAACCTTATAATGAAAATAAAGGTTTTGAAAATTATTCCCCCAAATTTTCATAATAAAGGATGCACATCATCGTGCCATGCGCAAGCAATATCTGAAAGCTGAGGCCGATCTGACAAACAGTTTGCGAGCCACATACTCACACAGACTTTTCTTCCTTTATATATAGATGTTGATTGACTGATTGATTGATTTGATTTGTCTAGCAGTCAAGATATGAGAAATGATACATATTCACAAAAAATATCTGGCTCGATACATTACGCAAAAATTATTTATTTATTTCAATTCACAAAGCAATATTCAGGCTGTGATGCAAAAAGAAATAAAATCCACAAAGGCATTTTCACATATTTTGACTCTTTATTTCTGATTTACAGCACTCATAAGTTTTGGTCAACAATTTTTCCACCACACCAGTCACAGCTTTGAGCACAGAGTGGAGCGCCAAAGGACCTTTTTCTTTAACCATAATTGAGATGAAATCTAGACTTGTGACTTCTGTGTGCTGTCTGGCCAACTGCAATTGAAATGTTACATCTCATTCTTTAGTGGTGAGGACAAGGCAGCTAAATAATGATAATAAATTATAACACTCATGATAGCAACCAGCTATTGTATGGTTATATCCAAAAATCAAAATTGTTTAAAACAAAACTTTGTCCAAAGTGATGAGAAAAAAACAAAATGGTTTCCCCATGTCATAATCAGGCTCCACTTATTCATAGTGGCACACGTAATCTCCCTCACTCTACGTATAAGGAGTTTAGTAAACATGTCTGTCTGTGGTGACTGAATCCACTCGGCCATTATGAGACAAAAAGCCCACTGGATCCCCCGAAAAACCGGCTTCTCAAAACGCTCTTTATGAGTGGGCTGCGAGGTGAGAGTAATAGGCCTAAAGACAGTGTAGACTCTGGCTTCTCAACCTGCTACCACTGGGACCACATACCATCAGATTCCATTGGGCAGTGAGTGAATAAATCCTTTCCACGGCTGATTAATTGAAACCAATGGATGGGATGGTGGGAGAAGGGGGAGGTGATATTTGTGTGCCTTTATTAGAGAGAGTGGCGACATGACGAGTCGGAAAAAAAATCGGTCACGTGACTCATGGTGCCATCTTGGGTTCGAAATAGTGTTCGCTGTTAATGTGTCTGCATGTAAATTCAGCTATTTTATTTATTTATTTGCTGAAAATGATGGGTTGTGCATTTGGAGGCACGAATAGACACAAGGGCTTCAAGATGAACAGATTCCCTTCAAATCAGAACAGAAGAAACATTTGGGAAAATAAAGTCAGCCGTGTGGGATGGAAGCCGACATCATCATCAAAGCTTTGAGAGGTAAATTTATTGTTCAGTACCATGAACAGTAAAACTCATCTGAACTGTCATCGTATAAACCAGATATTCGCAGTCACCGGACAAAAAAAGTCCTAAAGTTTTTGTATGGTTTTCCATGTAATAAACATCGAATATAACGGATTTTGTACAGAGGATTTTTCGCTCATATCTGAAAAAATATCCATCCAATCGCAATGTATTTCCATTAAACCCCTCACATGTGGGACCGGAGACATTTGTGTGATTAAAAGTCCAACCGTTTATTTTTTTCACACCGTGCTCAAACTTGGAGCCGAAGCCTGACATGCACCTGTTAAATCAGACACAGCAAAACACACACACACACACACACACACACACACTGTTATGTTCTTTTTTTTATTAACACAAACACCAAATTTCGAATGCATAGTCAAACCAGGTCTAAATCATGTACACCTTAGATCACACCTAGGAGTCAGAACCCTTTTTAAAGTTGGGCAGCATTATTGAGTTGGGGGGTCTGGGGGACCAAACTGCACCATTTTCTAGAAAAATGGTGCAATTTGGTGCATTCCCGTCTGTTAAAATGCACAGGAATGCACCAAATTGCACTATTTTTTCTAGAAAATGGTGCAATTTGGTCCCCCAGACCCCCCAACTCAATATAGCTAGCTTTCAAGCTCACCTCTCTTTTCAAAGAATTTGGTTAGCAGCTGCTTTCCCTCATTTTGTTTTCTTCCCTGTCCTTTTTTTCTCTTCTTTTTTGAAATCCGTGCTTTGATTTTTTTGGAAAGACATTTTATTTCAGCCTAAACACAAGGGCTGAAACTAACGATTATTTTAGTAATCAATTCATCTGTCAATTATTTTTTTGATTAATTGTTTTTTTGTTTTTTTTTTACTTACATGTGAGTTTTGCCATTATTTCTTTAAGTGAGTTATTATTAAAAGGCCTTTATCACGCAACATCAACATTTGAGCTTGTAACAAAGTTATGTTATATTGTGGTCAAAAACATACCTGTAGTAGTGTTTTGTTTTATTTTTGCACATACATACATCACCGACACACCACAAAGAGATTTCTATCAGGTTTCACTCGATTATGAGCATTTTTAGATGCCTACAGAAACTATCTCAACCACTGACATATTACAGCAAGAGTCCACAAAACTATTTTAAAGCCCTGACTAAAGTGTAATATGTGATCTTTAAGAAGATATTTTCATGAAAAAAGACACAAATGTGCAGTTAACTGCATTTTATTTTTTCTTGTGTAAAAACACAGCTTAGATGTGGTTTGACCGAAACAAATTGTCATTAAACTTAAATAAAACAGGGATGAAGTGGAGGTTTAAGAGTCACTAGGTGTTCACAGGAAACATTTATTTCTATATTTATTTATTTATGTTCATTGTTAGTTGGATTTATCTTTTCTGTTGTGTTTAATTAGGTTCTTTTGTTTCTTTCTCTAAAATTGTATTGTAGCATTATTGGTTATTATTACTTATTATTATTGTTGCTATTATTACTAATATATACATAAAAAAAATTAAAAATATTACAATTTGTAATACATTTGATTCTTTTATGACAACAAACGCTGAGCCATGAATTATTATACAGAAAACAAATGTGCTGACAGCTGCAACAGCTTAATGCTAACTTTAACATTGAAAACACCATAGACATGCTAACACGTTAGCATTGGTCCTGTTTTTAAGTTATAAAATACATCTATCAACTGTGTCAGAAGACCATAACAGGTCAGATTAACATAAAAAGATAAATATTTCTCACAGACATATGCTCTTTGGGGATTTAGTGTGGAAAAATTAAGATAAAGCGAAATAAAACAATGAATCAACAAAGCACTGCTTCGATCTGCGAATCACTGCTTCGATTGGTTCAAGGTTCAAAGCGAAGCTGCGCTGCAGAAACGGTTGATTTATATGGAAGAAACTAAACATTTGCGGTAAAACAAAGTTATTTAACTAATCGATGTCTAAAATAGTTGACAACTATTTTAATAATCAATTAAATCGATTAGTTGTTTCAGCTCTACTAAACACCTCTTTCTGTCAGATCCTGTTTGGGATGTGTGTGTGGAGGGGGAGGGTGGAGTGCCGCCTGTGCGCCTGGGCTAAACCATTGTACAACTGTGCAGGGGTGGGAGGGCCCTCAGAGATCTTTCAGTATTATTGTTAGAGCAGAATTATGTTTTGCAACATTTATACATTCATTCAAATTATATTCCTTTACAACATGAATTGTATGGACATTAATAACATGCAACACAAAAATATATTTAATGCCAGTTATTTGTGGGGCTCCCCCATGCTCTGGGCCCTGGGTACATAGTACCCTTTACCCCCCCAGTCCGACGCCCCTGAATGAGGCGCACATCCCGATGCGGGATTCCCGTAGATGTTCGGTGCCTCCTGACTGTAACGAATCCGTTACATACATATGGCTCACATTGGATAAATGTCCCGTCCAATCGCAATGTATTTCCATTAAAAACCCTGAGCAGTCTAGATGTGCAGAGGTACAAATTAAAGTTCAGCTCTGACACTCGCTGTTTTGTGAAAAGTGGGAGAGGAGTCATTTCTGTGATTAAGAGTCTGACCATTTAGCTTTTCAAACCATGCTCAGAGTTGGAGCAGCAGCCTGACGTGCAGCTGTTAAATCAGACACAAAAGGCTGTGATTCGACACGTTTCTGCTTTTAATCCTTCGTCTCCCATCATATTATATATCGCGCACGCTGATAAATGGATCAGAAAAGTCTGCACATTTACAGCACAAAGTCGGTAAAGGAGGAAAATGTACAGTTTACCTTTGACTTGGAGGTGATGATTGTAGAAAGAAAATCTTATTGAGGGTCAGATTAGTCCAGAATAAAGCATAATCCAGAGATGGAGAACTTTAAAATTGTCACACACGTCATTGCATGGCACCGAGTTACAGAGCAGCAGCTGCATAAATCAGGATTTAAATTAATTAAATAAATCATCATAAATTGTAAATTTGACAGCTTAACTATTTTTATATTTATTTAGATAGTATCTGTAGCTGGATGAGTTGCTGTTTGTGGTTACAAGATTTAAAAAATGTAAACATTAAAGGTCCAAGTGCAATTGAACCCAAAATGGCGCCATGTTCTGATTTGACGCCACTCTCCAATCAAGGCACTCTAGGTGATATGATGAGGTGGAAAAACAGAATAAAAATGTAAAATAGAGTGCCACCCACGAGGTGTCACTTAAGCCTGATTTGTAGATTTTCATAGATTCTATCTAATTTTGGCAAATACTGCTACCTCCATGAGTACAACAGCCAAATGGTATAGAAAGCAAATAAAGAAGAGTGACTGTAGATCTCTAAGACAGGAATGTATTGAGGCACAAATCTGGGGAAGGGTACAGAAACATTTCTGCTGCTTTGAAGGTCCCAGTGGGCACAGTGGCCTCCATCATCTGTAAATGGAAGAAGTTCAGATCTACCAGGACTCTTCCTAGAGCTGGCCGCCCGTCTAAACTGAGCGATCGGGGGAGAAGGGCCATAATCAGGGATGTGACCAAGAACCCGATGGTTACTCTGTCAGAGCTCCAGCTTTCCTCTGTGGAGAGAGGAGAACTTTCCAGAAGGACAACCATCTCTACCATACAGGCCTGATTGGTGGATTGCTGCAAAGTGGCCAGACAGAAGCCACTCCTTAGTAAAAGGCACATGGCAGCCTGCCTGGAGTTTGCCAAAATGCACCTGAAGCACTCAGGACATGATAAAATTCTTTGGTCTGATGAGACAGTAATTGAACTCTTTGGCGAGAATGTCAGGCATCATGTTTGGAGGAAACTATGCACCATCTCTACAGGGAAGCATGGTGGTGGCATTATCATGCTGTGGGGATGTTTTGTCAGTGGCAGGAACTGGGAGACTAGTCAGGATTGAGGGAAAGATGAATGCAGCAATGTACAGAGACATCCTGGATGAAAACCTGCCACAGAGCACTCTTGAACTCAGAATGGAAAAAGTGAAGCACTCTGAATACTTTCTGGATGCACTATAATTAGGAAGCAGTTTGGTGGGACCTGCTTAGGAAGTAAGTAAGTAAAGCCTTTCCTTTCCTTCTTCTTCTTTCAGTTGCTCCCGTTACGGGTGCCATAGCAGATCATTCATTTTCATCTCACCCTGTCCTCTGTATCTTCCTCTATCACACCAACCCCCTACATGTCCTCCTTCACCACATCCATAAACTTCCTCTTTGTCCTGCCTCTTCTCCTCCTGCCTGGTGCCTCCATGCTCATCATCCTTCTCCCTATAAACCCCAAGTCCCTCCTCTGCACATGTCCAAACCATCTCAATCTTTCACTCAATCTTGCCTCACTGACTTTGTTTCCAAACTGACCCACCTGAGCTGTCCCTCTGATATGTTCATTACTAATGCTGTCCCTCCTTGTCTCTTCCAAGGAGAATTGCAACATCTTCAGTTCAGCCACCTCCAGCTCCGCCTCATGTCTTTTTGTAAGTGTCATGTCTCTAAGCAGTACAACATAGCTGGTCTCACTACCGTCTAGGCTCTCCCCTTCACCTCTGCAGATCTTCTTTGGTCACAAATCACACCTACCTCCACTCTCTTCTTCACTGCTCTACCATACTCACCATTTCTTTGGACAGTTGACCCCAAGTATATAAACTCACCTGCTTTCACCACTTCTACTCCTTGCAACCGCACTATTCCACTGGACTCCCTCTCACTCACACACATGTACTCTGTCTTGCTCTTGCTGACTTTCATTTCCCTTCTCTCCAGAGCATATCTAAACATCTCCAGGCTAGACTCAACCAGCTGTCTGTTCTCACTACAGATCACAATGTCATCTGCAAACATCATATTCTAATCCAATTACATTTGTTCCGCAAATCTGATTGGTTAATCGTGTAAGATATCAGACCATAAAATATTGAGTAGACGGTGGCAAAATATTCCACCTTTCACATTTGATGTATAACTCCGCGCCCTGACTGCATTGCTGCGCAGGTGTCACTAATGGTGCTGTCAGCTGAGAGCAACAGAAACTAGTGCAGCAACGATGATACTGAAATGCGTGAATTTAATGGATTTAACTGGATTGATTGATGATTTATCATGGATTTAGCTCAGTGCAGCTGACAAGCTGGAGAAATCTGTGGATCTGCTCACATAATTTCCAGTTTGGCATGAAGACGCTGTTGCTACGGTAAGCTTTGAATAGCTGATCACACCCTTTCACAACTATTCGTTGAATGAAAATGTAACTTTCTTCCCTTCAAAATACTACTTCTCCATCAATACTGTCAGAGCAAACACTGAATCTGTAGTGCTCTTTCTTGGCATTAATCCATATTGCTGCTCAAAGATCATCACCTGTTTTCTAAGCCTAGCTTTTACTACACTTTCCCATAATTCCATGCTGTGGCTGATCAGCTTAATGCCTCTGCAGTCACTGGAGTTCTGTACATCACCCTTGTTGTTAATCACAGGAACCAGCACACTTCATCACCACTCCTCAGCCATCCTGTCACTTTTCAAGATTTTTTTAAACAATCAAGTTAGAAATTCCACTGCCATCTCTCCTAGACATTTCCATGCCTCCACATGAATGTCATCTGGAATGCCAACTGCCTTTCCACTCTTCATCTTCTTCATAGCTGCCATCACTTCATCCTGACTAATCTCTTGCCCTTCCTGATTTACTCTCTCCACATCATCCAGCCTTCTCTTTCATTTTCTTCATTCATCAGGTCCTAAAAATATTATCTCCACATTCTCATTATACTGTCCTCACTTGTCAGCACATTACCATCTGCAATTTTTACCATCCGAGCCTGCTGCACCTCCTTTCCAGCTCTGACCCTTTGTCTGGTCAATCGGTACAAGTCCTATTCTCCTTCCTTCCTATTCAACTTCTTATACAGTTCAATATATGCCTTTTACATAGCTTTTGCCACTTCTCTTTTTGCCTTATGCCACATCTCCTTGTACTCCTGTCTACCTTCTTCATCTCTCCAACTATCCCAATTCTTTTTTGCCAACTTCTTTCTCCTTATGCTTTCCTGGACATCATTGTTTCACTACCAAGTCTCATTGTCTTCTTTCCACTGTTCAGATGTCACACCCACTACCTTCCTAGCCATTTCTCTCACCACATCTGCAGTACTTTTCCAGTTCCCCTCCATCCAGGTCCTTTCTCATCTGCTCCCTGAATTATCCCTTACAACATTCTTCCTCCTTCAGCTTCCACTATCTAATCCTTTATTTATCTCTCACTCTCTTCTTCTTCTTCACCTCTAAAGTCATCCAACAAACCACCATGTTATGCTGTTTAGCTACACTCTCTCCTGCCACCACCTAACAGTCTCCAATTTCTTTTAACTTGCATCCCCTACAATGATTGTAGTCCACCTGTGTGCACCTTCCTCCACTCTTATATTTCCATACTATAGAAATCTTCTGTCTCATTTGTCTCTCAACATACCTGGGCGTCATATGCACTGGTGATATTCATCATCATCCCTTCAATTTCAAACTTCACACTCATGACCCAACACTATTTTCTTATCCTATCCTCACCATGTTACAACTTAAACCCACCACCTATCCCAGCTAACAAAATAAAATTCCCAAAACAGTTTGTCAGAACATTGGCTGTAAAGTTCTCAGAACATTTTAAAGAAAGTTTCTTTTTGCTTCCCAGAAAGTGTGATATCAATGTTAGCACAAATGTTCTGAGAACATTAGGCCAAACACTCGCAGAATGTTTGTGCTTGGATGATATAAATCGACTGTTGATTTTGCAAGTTTTTCTACCTACAAAGAATGGAGAGGTCTGTAATTTTTATTGTAGGTACACTTCAACTGTGAGAGACGGAATCTAAAATAAAAAAATCCAGAAAATGACACTGTATTATTTTTAAATAATTCATTTGCATTTTATTGCATGGAACAAGTATTTGCTACAATGGAAAAATAGAACTTAATATTTGGTAGAGAAAACTTTGTTTGCAATTACAGGGGACAGACATTTCCTGTCTTGCTTGACAAAGTTTGCACACACTGCAGCAAGGATTTTGGTGCACTCCTCCATACAGATCTTCTCCAGATCTCTCAGGTTTCGGGGCTGGTGCTGAGCAAGACTGAGTTTCAGCTTCGTCCAAAGATTTTCTATTGGGTTCAGGTCTGGAGACTGACTAGTCCACTCCAGGACCTTGAAATGCTTCTTACGGAGCCACTCCTTAATTGCCCTGGCTGTGTATTTTGGATCATTGTCATGCTGGAATACTCAACCACGACCCATGCACGTACTGAGGGAAGAAGGCTGTTTGCCAGAATATCGAGATACATGACCCCATCCATCCTCCAGTCAATACAGTGCAGTCGTCCTGTACCCTTTGCAGAAAAGCATCCCCAAAATATGATGTTTCCACCCCATGCTTCAGGGCTAGGATGATGTTCTTGGGGTTCTACTCATCCTTCTTCTTTCCCCAAACATGAGTGGATACCAAAAAGCTCTATTTTGGTCTCATTTGACCACATCTGGATCATCCAGATGGTCACTGGTGAACTTCAAACTAGCCTGGACATGTGCTGGCATGAGCAGGGGGACCGTCTGTGCTTTGCAGGACTTTAAACCATGACGACATAGTGTGTTACTATTGGTAATCTTTGCCACTGTGGTCCCAGCTCTCTTCAGGTCATTGACCAGCTCTTCCTGTGTAGTTGTGGGCTGATTCCTGAGCTTTCTCAGAATCATCCTTACCACACCAAGAGAGATCTTGGATGGAGCCCCAGACTGAGGAAGATTAACAGTATTCTTGTATTTTCTAATAATTATGCCAACAGTTGTTGCCATCTCACCAAGCTGCTTGCCTGTTGTCCTGTAGCCCATACCAGCCTTGTGCAGGTCTACAATTTTGTCTCTGGTGTCCTTAAGACAGCTTTTTGGTCTTGGCCATGGTGAATAGGTTGAAGTGTGATTGACTGAGTGTATGAAAAGGTGTCTTTTATACAGTTAACAAGTTCAAACGTGTGCAATTAATACATGTAATGAGTGTAGAAAAGGAGGACTTCTTAAAGAAAAACTAACAGGGCTATGTGAGCCAGAATTCTTGCTGGTTGGTACATGATCTAATACTTATTTCATGCAATAGAATGCATGAAATAATACATACATACATATACATACATACATACATACAATGTGATTTTCTGTAGTAGACGTTTAATCAAAGTTGTAATATTGCCAAATAAATACATGCAAATGTATTAACTTTATGCAAATGTATTAAATATATGATTATACTCTCTCTCTCTCTCTCTCTCTCTCTCTCTCTCTCTCTCTCTTCTCTCTCTCTCTCTCTCTCTCTCTCTCTCTCTCTCTATATATATATATATATATAGCATTCTCTGAATTCTATCGCAAACAAACAACTTTTATTATATTATCATCTAAATTAATCAATTAATAAATTTTGCTTCTTGTTCAGTGACGTCTTCCTATATACAGTATGGGATATATGCTATAACTTTAAAAATGCAAATATTACAACTTTAAAAAGCAAAGCAATGATTCTAATAACAATTTAAGCATTCATACTATGCAAAAGTCTCAAAAAATTCCCCACATTATACAAAAAATAAGGTTCCTAACCAGCTAACAAAATAAAGTTCCCAAAATGTTATAAGAATGTTTGTCAAATGTTATCAGATCGTTAGCTGTAAATTTCCCAGAATGTTTCAGAGGGACGTTTTGGTTACCAGACCATTTGACAAATGTTTTGAGAGCATTAGGGCTAACATTCTGGAAACATTTTTAGGGACAGTTTTGTTTTGGTTCCCAGAAGATTTGACAAGAACATTAGCACAAACATTTTGAGAATGTTAGACCTAATATTCTGGGAACGTTTTTAGGACAGTTTATTTTTTGTTCCCAGAACGTTCTGGTAATGTTACCTAAAATAATCTTGTCATTGAAATAAATTTGGAGTAAGAAAGATGATGAGACTAGAACTAATATATTTGTCAAAGTTCCCTCATCTATAAACATGACTTGTCAATATATAAAATAACAT
This sequence comes from Thalassophryne amazonica, assembly GCF_902500255.1. Taxonomy (NCBI): domain Eukaryota; kingdom Metazoa; phylum Chordata; class Actinopteri; order Batrachoidiformes; family Batrachoididae; genus Thalassophryne; species Thalassophryne amazonica. The sequence goes on from NC_047114.1 coordinate 49,543,518, forward strand.
TCTGAAATTTTTGATAAACATTTCTGATAACCATAACCTAAATATAACGTTACCAAAACGAACATATGCTCCTGGTCTTACTTCACTTTCACTGACCTCTTGCATACACAATATGTCTGCCTTTCTCCTCTCCATCCTATCAGCCAGCTCTCTCCCTTTACCAGTCATACTGCCAACATTCAAAGTCCCGACTCTCACTTCCACCCTTTTAGTCTTCCTCTTCTGCTGCTGTGTCTGGACACGTTCTCCTCCTTCTCGTCTTCTACTCCCAGCAGTGGCCCAATTTCTGCTGGCACACCTATCCAGTATGGAAATTTGATTTGTATTCTGCATCTTCATTTTGGTTTGTTTTATGCCATTACAAAACAAAAGCTTTGTCCTGATCAACATCCACCCAAATTTTTTTTAGTTAAATGTTGCTATGTGCCAATCCAATCCAATCCAATCCAGTTTATTTGTAGAGCACATTTAAAAACAACAAAGTTGACCAAAGCACTGTACAAAGACATAAAATAAATAAATAAATAAATAAATAATCACATGATAAATAACAGTGGCAACAATAAAAGTTTTTAAAACAGTAAAATCATCAACCTTCTAGTCAAAAGCCAAAGAAAACAAATATGTTTTAAGACGAGATTTAAAAACTAGAGGTGACTCCACCTGCCTGATACATATCCTTGCTGGGGTCTCAGTGGTCGCCTTCACACGAGCATTGCCAGTTTCCCGTGCTACCAGCCGTAGATTTTGAAAATTCACTCCGCACTGTTGGAGACGGGCAACAGGAAGGTGCCGGACCCAAAATCTTCCAGCATCCAACCCGGCCACTGGGACCAGGTAACTGATCGACTCTACACAACGACCCGAGGTAAAAACACAGCTGCCAAATGTAGCAGGCAGTAAACCGGCCTTTAGCTTCACCAGCCTTCCGCTGCGTTTTCCCCGGCGCCGTTGGCACGCACTGTGCACAAGTGGAGCCGACACACGGCAGAGGAAATCTGGCACTCCTGACAGGAAAGGTGGACAAGAATTGCCATATCCTCCATAATCAAAATTTGCCAAATGTCGTAAAGGTCGAAGATCCAATAGCGCTTGGTGATCATAGACTAGTAAAGGAGTGACTTTTACTGTAAAAACTGATATAATTGCCAAAAACAAAATCTGCGCAGGCAGAGGATAAGCCAAACACCCTGGTGCCATCATGCCACATCAGCAAAATAGTAATGAATATATTCTGGATTGGCAGCAGCAACAACAAAAATTGCAGATGCAAAATGTGAGGGATCACCCTCATTAGCCCTTTAGGAACTTTTGGGTTTTGATAGCTATCAGCAGGACAGCAGATGCAGATTCCAACAACAGCAGACACCACAAAATGAAACAAAGACATTTCAGATTTGATAATTTATTAACCCCTGAAGCACAGAGACACAGTGAAACAGACAGCAGGTCAAGGTGTTTACATCTCTCGCCTGTGTCCATCTGAAGACGAGAGGTAACTGTCAACCAACCCGTCAACCAACTGGAAAGTCTATGCCCGTTTGTGGCATACATCTGGAAACCAACCTCAACGAGGGTGCTCACAAAATTATAAAAAAATGAAAATGATCCCTAACATATACAATTAAATCACATAATGTGGCCACAGCTGATAAATGCTGTTGTTTCTAATGACAGTGGCTTTGATTAATGTTTGAAACAAGTCTTCTGTGTGACAGTTCATGTTTATTTTTGGTGTGCATGAATGTCGCTTTCAGTACCCTGTCAAAGTAATCCCCCGGTACAGTTCAGGAACATGCTGTTCTCTAATAAAACAATGGGATTACATGCAGGGAGCAGAGCGGACTGAAATAGAGACAATTACACTGAAAAAGACACAGGTGAACCTGACAGCAGCAAGGCAGAGTGACAGAATGGGAGTTAAACACTCTGTATTTAGGGGAGGTATGGTGATGGGTGCAGAATTGTAGACAGGTCCAGCAGGCGCCACTGATGCTGTGCACCCTCCACCCTGTTGCTTTGTTGGGAATTTATCGGGTATGACTGTCAAGTGATGCGCAAGACTGGAATAGGGAACAGGGTGCTCTTGCAACCTGTTCACCTGCACCACACCCACCAACAGGAACACACGCACGCACGCACGCACACACACACACACACACACACGGTCCTTGTATTTACATACATGAATGTACAAAACCCACTCTGATAAATACAAGTCACATAACACAAGAAACCCAAAATAAAATGAAATAATATATATTAGGTAGAGCAAGTACCACAATGCAAAAGCAGTGAACAGACTACAAAATGTTTGTGTATTAAACCAACCATTAATAATTATGTACAACAGGGGGCGCAACATTTCCTCTGAAAAGCATTTAACCAATTTTAGATTTTCTTTTTAAATACAATTTACAGTGATAGGAAATATTTCACTTTGGCCTGACCTATAGTCTGTGTTTGTAATGAAATTTTACATGCCCACAGACAAGTCTATAGCCATGGTTGGACAAGTCACGGTTGGTTTTATGCAACCCAATCTCAAGCCATTTAGTGATCGTATCATGATGGTATCAAGTAAATGAATCTATGGTTAGTGATACTGTCACGAAAGTGCCACATTTTCATGACAGGAGCACAAATTCATTTTGTGATGGTATCACAAAATACAGGGTGATGCGGGGGAGTCTTTGGAGGTTATGGTTAGGGGTAAGGCAATTGGGTTAGGTTTAGGGGAAGGGAGAGGGTTATGTTAGGGTTAGAGGATGGGAGGGGGTTCGGGGTAGGGTTAGGGGAAGGGAGAGGGTTAGGTTAGGGATAGTGGAAGGGAGAGGGTTAGATTATGGTTAGGGTTAGCGAGACGGTTTGGGAAAGGGAGAGGGTTTGGGGAAGGGAGAGGGTTAGTTTAGGTTTAGTGGAAGGGAGAAGGTTAGATTAGGGTTAATGGAAGGGAGAAGGTTTGAATAGGGCTAGGGGAAGGGAGAGGGTTAGTTTAGGTTTAGTGGAAGGGAGAGGGTTAGATTAGGGTTAATGGAAGGCTGAGGGTTTGATTAGGGCTAGGGGAAGGGAGAGGGTTACGTTAGGGTTAAGGGAAGGGAGAGAGTCGACTGGGGTTTGGGGAAGGAGAAGGGAGAGGGTTAGGTTAGGGTTAAAGGAAGGGAGAAGGATAGGTTAGGGGAAGGGAGATGGTGAGTTTAGGGTTAGGGGAACAGATAGAAATAGTAAAAATTTTTAAAAATCTGCATCTTGAAAATGTGACTCATTTCGTGATGGGAGTATGAAGATAAAGCGTGAGAGTTGGCTGTTTTATCTGGTCCTGTCTATGTAGAACTGCAACTAATATTTCCTGCTGTTTATCTTGATTGGTGAAACTCTTTCTTGATATTTTTCTTTCATTGTGTTGTTTTCATGTGGTGTCAATGTTTTGGTGCTAAGATGACCAAGTTGGAATAGTTTCCATTTCTTGCCCCAGCAATTGGTACTCAAACCCACCAACCTTTCGGTTAGTGCACAGTCTGGTCTGTTACATGTGGGGAAGAGGGGATTTTCTGTTTTATTCAATGTCTGTATGATATAGCATTGTTTTAAGCCTATAAAATATTAAACATTATTCTACGTTACTGAAACATTGTTTTTTAAACTGGCATGTTATTGTAACTTACGTCATATTCCTGCTAATGATTTGTTCAAAAATCACCGAAATGTTCCAATGTATTGTTCACTTCAAAACTATAATGCTTTGTTTTTCATCCCACTCGTGTTGGTGCACATTTGGAAATTTTGGTTGCTGTCATAATAATAAGTTCCATTAACATAAATTACTCAAAAAATAATATCATAACCACAATTACTTAAAAAAAAAAAACAAGGAAAGATTTCCAATTTATTCATGTGTAAAAGGCCATATTCCTGTTTTTGAGCTTTTTTTGTGAAAGATGACAGTTGCTAACCACTACACTACACAACTCCCAATTTGTGTAATTATTGAAGTGTATTGGAGCCAAAGCACATCCTTGATGAATACCACAATAAATTGGGAAGAAGACACTAATGCATACAACACTCACACTACCTGTCTACAGATCAGCTTCTAGGTCCAGTAATCCACTGGGGATCCTACAAATATTCAGGCTGTCCCAGAGAGCAGCCCAGTCAACAGAATCATACACTCTTCAAAAATCAACACATGCTACTAAGTACTTCCAATAAGTACCTCCAATGTTTGTGCTGGTATTCCATGAGTACTCTTAAAGCTACATGAGTTGATTACAAGTGTTGTAGTAGCTGTTTATTGGAAATAGAAATATGATATCCATAGAGGGGTCAATGCAAATGAAGGAGGTCATAATAGGGTGGCGCACTCTTGTTTGAACCCTGTGTGATATTGCAGGATTTGACCACTTCCGGGAACATATTCCTGTTGCACAATACAAAACACAGCATAACTTCACACAGAAAGATGGTGTAATGTTTTGTTTTTGGCTGCAATCACTGAAGCAGTTGTGAAAAGTGTAGTTTTTTTGCTGTTCCCAATGGAGAAGGTAAGACAAAGCAAATGGGAGAGGTCCTGTCTGTGTTAGCCTACACAGCCAGTCAGAGTATCTGTATTGTCTCACCTGCACAACTGTCTCGACATGTTTGAGCTCCAGGTCATAAGCAGGATTGTGACCATAGGATCCCTGGTTTAAATCCCCATCAGACCGGTAAAATTGAACCTTTATTTAACCAGGTTCATCCCATTGAGAACGAGCTCTCTTTTACAAGGGAGACCTGGACAGTTATAAAGTTTCCAATTCACCTAACCTGCATGTCTTAAAATGTGGGAGGTAACGGGAGCACACTCACGCAAATTCCACACACAACGGCCACATCTGGGAATTGATCCCATGACCTTCTTGCTGTGAGGCAACAGTGATAACCAGTAAGCCACCGTAAGTTGTGAAAGACCCATGGGCAAGGCCTTTATTGTTCAAGTTGATCCTGGTATGCAGTTGAGAACCTTATGTGACAGCACGCTGATGTCATTGTGTGAATGTGAGTCATCACTGTAAAACACTTAAACCATGAAAGCACTATATACCTATTGTCCATTTGCCAGAAATAAATAAATAAATAAATGAAAAACATCCCAAACCTGCCCAATTCTGTCATCCTCTGCTCCGTGCCTGCTCTATGTCATGGCTTTGTCCCTCGTTTGTTTCCACATTTTTCATTTACCCTCTGTCTTTGATCATCTATTTGTTTTACTTTTACATCTGTTTATTATACTTTTGCCACATGTAAGTTCCATTTTAGCCTTTATTTTCTTGTTCATCTCTTTTCAGTTCTTACATTTGTTTCTGGGTTTAATTCTTTGTTCCTTTGTGTTGGGTCTTTATTTTATTTCTTATTTATAAGGCCTTGGGTTTTGTTTGTCCTTGGAATTTTATTTTAAGGTTGATCTTCTTGTCAGATGCTGTTCTCTGTCTGTTACCAGCTTCTTTCTCCTTCTTTGCAGTTCTGTCTGCTCTGTCTTACTGCACTATCTTGTCTGTCACATGGTGCTTCGTGGTGGGTGTTTCCTTCTGCCTTTCCACTCCCACGTCCTGGATCTTTCCCTCACACCTGTTCCTCATCTGCTGCTCATTATCTCTGTTTTTAAACCTCACACTGCTCACTCTTTTCCTGCCAGTTTGTTTGGCCTTTATGTCTTCGTATCACAGCCTTGGTTAGTATTTAGTCGATTGCCTACCCGTGTTTGACCTCACCTTGTTTTTGGACCTTGCTCTTGTCGCTGCCTATGCCCATGAACTCTGCCAACCTGTGAATTTTCTGCCTCGCTGACTGTCTACCTGTGTACCGTAACACTGCCTGTATTTCTCAAATAAAGCCTTTTGAACAATCCAACACTTGCATTTGTGACCACTAACTGTGCCACGTCACCCTCACTGCACAAAACAAACATAAAATGAAGATCAACTTGTAATTATTTCCCTGGCTTGTTAACCAAAATGTCATATTTTTGTTACCCCCCCCCCCCAATTAAAGGAATTTTGCGATTTTGCAGATGATTAACTTGAAATCCCTGTAATATTTAAATGTGGCATGTAATATAAAAGCAAGTATCACTTTACAAAAGCATGTCTCTTTCAAGCCAATAATTATATTTGGCTATTAAATATCACATACACCTTTTGACTCTCAATTCAATACAGTTTAATTAAGTTGACTCCCTCACTGCTGCCTGTCTCTGCTGCTTCAGTGTGGCTTGAATCGTAACACAATGAAGAAAACTGAGGAGATAGAAAAAAAAACAGCTCGCTTCTTCTTAAGCTTCATATATGCTGCACTTTCTGCTACTGTATGGTGCTACACCCAGTGGTGAACAAAATGCTAACCGAGGCACTGCCTAAGTTCAACAGTACATTAGTAAAAACCTAAAGAACTGACATTCATACCTGCTTCTAATCCATCTTCAATCAAGCATCTGACTGTCATGTAGGTGCCATTTCCTGAATCAAGCGACTCTTTTGGCAAAACCTTAAGCAGTTTTCACCCAGTTAGACACAATTTGCAGATCTAATGCAGTCTTTTTTTTTTTTTGCAAGACTCTAAACACATTCTCACTCCCTAAACACAGTTTTCACTGTGATGCACTTGTGATGCAGAATGGTGAGACACAGGTGTCAGACATTAAACTCAATTCAGCACTGATGTCATCACTGACACACGACTCGAAGTTCTTCTCACTTGTTGCTAATGATGTGATGAAGCCACTATAAGCCAGTTCAGAGGGCACAGGTGAGCTGAAGGTTGATACAAAGATGGAGGACAACCATCTGAGAGGACGACGATGAGTGTGTGTGAGAGGTGGTGGGCGAGGAGGAAGAGAAGGAGGACGAGGAAGCGTGAGACCAAAACCAAGAACAGTAATTACAGGTGAAATATGAGCATCTGTAATTGATCATGTTCTTGTGCATATCATGACAATGAGGGAAGCAGGACAGAAGATACAACCGAATCTGAGCAGGTTCTCTGTGGCCACTACAATCTGGAGGTTCAGAGAAGAGAAGAGGTAATTTGGTTTTTGTTTTTCCTTTGTTTTGGTCATTGAAAGGTCATTGTATACAGATATTTCAGGACATCAATTTGCCAATATCTCCCCCCATAAACACACAGTGCTGCTTGTATGGTTCTGTAAAGGCAAGTTCTCTTTTTGTGGAACTGAAAGACTACTCCATGAGGGTGGAAGGACTCTCATTGTTGACATGGTCATCCAGAATAATGCCATCAGACTGCGTGAAATACAGTAGTGTTCATTTACTATACATATATATATCTCCTTAAATAGGGGACACATGATTCACACCTGTTTGTTCCACAAAATTGATGAACTCACTGACTGAATGCCACACTACTATTATTGTGAACATCCCCTTTTCTACTTTTTTTTTTACTAAGAGCCCAATTTCATAGCCTTAAGAGTGTGCATATCATGAATGCTTGGTCTTGTTGGATTTGTGAGAATCTATTGAATCTACTGGTACCTTGTTTCCCATGTAACAATAAGAAATATACTCAAAACCTGGATTAATCTTTTTAGTCACATAACACTACTATTATTCTGAACACTACTGTGTATATATATATATATATATATATATATATATATATATATATATATATATAGTAGTGTGGCAATAATAGTAGTGTGGCATTCAGTACAATACAATATACAATTTGCCAAAGAACACATCAACTGGCCTAAAGAGAAATGGAGGAATATTTTGTGGACTGATGAGAGTAAAATTGTTCTTTTTGGGTCCAAGGGCCGCAAACAGTTTGTGAGATGACCCCCAAACTCTGAATTCAAGCCACAGTTCACAGTGAAGATGGTGAAGCATCGTGGTGCAAGCATCATGATATGGGCATGTTTCTCCTACTATGGTGTTGGGCCTATATATCGCATACCAGGTATCATGGATCAGTTTGGATATGTCAAAATACTTTGAAGAGGTCATGGTGCCTTATGCTGAAGAGGACATGCCCTTGAAATGGGTGTTTCAACAAGACAATGACCCCAAACACACTAGTAAACGAGCAAAATCTTGGTTCCAAACCAAGAAAATTAATGCCTTGCAGATGTGAAGAAATCATGAAAAACTGTGGTTATACAACTAAATAGTAGTTTAGTGATTCACAGGATTGCTAAAAAAGCAGTTTGAACATAATAGTTTTGAGTTTGTAGCGTCAACAGCAGATGCTACTATAATTGTGAACACCCCTTTTCTACTTTTTTTTTTTACTAATAGCCCAATTTCATAGCCTTACGAGTGTGCATATCATGAATGCTTGGTCTTGTTGGATTTGTGAGAATCTACTGAATCTACTGGTACCTTGTTTCCCATGTAACAATAAGAAATATACTCAAAACCTGGATTAACCTTTTTAGTCACATAGCACTACTATTATTCTGAACACTACTGTACAACAGCCAGTTCTCAAAGAAAAACATTGAAGGAGTCCACAGTGTCAGCCTTTCCATCATTGATCATGTTCTCCAACACAACAGGGTGTGCATGAAGCAAGTGTACAGGGTTACAGCGCAACTCAAAAAGGCTGAAAGATCAACGATTTCAGTATGTTCAAGTAAGCGTACACTCAAAATGACACATTCAGTACTGATTGTTTACACAATAGTACAATACAACATACTACTACTGTCAAGCTGCACTTTATTAGAATGTATGTAAATCAGGAGTATATACACAATCTACAGCATAGGTCTGTCTTTCTGTAACACTTACAAAGCTTGGTCTGTTTTCACAAAGAATGAATGAATTTGATTCCATGGAAAGACTACACGGATGTATTTTTTTTGATGATGACAACTAATCTGACTCGGAGAAGGAGAAGCAGGAACATAATTGGCCAACGGCCATTGTCCAAGCCCCTGGCCAGGATGGTGTAAATGTAACAATTTGTGCAGCCATGAGTTATCTAGGGCATGAGTGCCCAAGTTCGGCCCTCGAGATCTACCTTCCCGACACTCTTAGTTGTCTCCCTGTTCCAACACACCTGAATCCAATGAGATTTGTTGGCAGACTTTTAATGAGCCTTTCATTGGATTCAGGTGTATTGGAACAGGGAGACAACTAAGAGTGTCAGGAAGGTTGACCTCGAGGACCGAACTTGGGCACCACTGATTTCGGGGTTCTCTGTCATACCACCTTGGAACCATAACACCCAGCACCTAAATACATTTCTAGATAGATATTGGCAAGTCTTGTTTGGGCATGTGCAGCAGAATCGTGAGCAGGTAGGGCACCCTGTCTATGTTATAGTTTGGGACAATGTCAGTTTTCACCAGTGTTTTGAAACCGAACTGGTTCAACAGGAACCAGCAATTCATACATGTTTTCCTTCCACCATATTCCCCTTTCCTCAACCCAATAGAAGAGTTTTTCTCTGTATAGCAGTGCAAGGGCTATGACTGTCAGCCTTACACCAGGGAAAATCTCCTATAAGCCATGGAATTGGCCTGTGTGGACTCCTGCCAAGGATGGATCCGTCACACCAGAGTGTTCTTCCCCCATTGCCTGGCTAAGGAGAATGTTGCTTTAATATAGATGAGGTCCTCTGGCCTGCATGTAGACAAGATGCTGAGTCTGAAGGAATTACTTGTTTCTTGAGAATTGGGTTTGATTGTGCATTTAACATTTATACTTGACTGTAATGTGCTTTCCATTTCAATTTTATCTGTTATTTGGCCTTTTGCAGTACTGTGTTTATAGAGTATTGTGCCATGTAAGTGTTGTATCTATACTGCTTAGCGTGTAATGACTATTCAGTAATGATCATAGTTTTTATTGACTGTGTGAATGATTGAACACGTTTGGGTATCCAGCACAGTTCGAACTGTTTTGAGGCGATTATCTGATTATGCAAGAAGATTCACAGGTTCTGTGAATGTAGCTTGAGTGTTTGTGTTTGCAGTTTTGATAGTATAGAAGCTTTCTCTACTATGGAAACCACCTGGACAACTGAGAGCCTACACAGAAAGAGAGCCTACACAGAAACTTTGCAGTTTTGAGAAAATGGTGCAAGATTTCAGGAAATGTGTTTTAGCATTTGTGTAACACTGTAAATGAACTTAACAAAATAGTTTTTTTTTTAAATTAATCACACCAAAGTCTCCGCAACCCAATCCCGGTGTTGTGTGTGTGTGTGTGTGTGTGTGTGCTGACTCTCGGTTCACATCTGTGTCATGTCCTCTGCCTGTCTTTATGGTTTGTCTTTGTCGGTCATCCATGTGTCTCCCCCTCATGGTTCATCCTAGGTCTGTCTCTCTGTCATCGCTGGATCTGTTTTATTATCATGTTTCCCTTGTCACCTGTTCACCTCGTGTTCCATGTTACCTTTTGGCTTGAGTTCTTGATTTATTTTTTGGTTATTGTTTAAATGGACTGCATTTATATAGCTCTTTTCCATCTGCATCAGATGCTCAAAGCACTTTGCAAGTATGCCACACAGTCACACTCACACACCGATGTCAGAGTGCTGTCATGCAAGGCTACACACCGAGAGCAACTCGGGGATTAAGGACCTTGCCCAAGGGCCCTTAGTGATTTTCCAATCAGGCTGGGGTTTAAAACGAGGATCCTCTGGTCTGAAGCCCAACACTTAACCACTAGACCATCACCTCACCCTGTTTAGAGCTTGTTGTGGTTTGTGTTTTGGTTACCTTCAATTTTTATTCTTAGTTTCCTGTTTGTTTTTACACTGTTGCACTTTGTTCACTTCTGAATTCTTCGTTTGTTTTAGCATTATGTATTTTTATATGGATTTAGGTTTTGTGATGTCTGTTCTTTGTCTGTTGTGTTTGTTATTGTTATATGTAGTGTCATGTTTTATTTCTTCTCACTTTCAGATGCTGAAGTTGTCAGTCACCTTGTGTTCGTTTTGTTGTCTGTTATTCCAGCTGTCATTTTTACACACCTGTCGCTTATTAGTTTGTTTGGTGTTTAACCCTCTGGGGCCAACTTGGTCTTAGCCATCTACTAAATTATAAGCAACTTTTGAATGATATAAGATAGAAACTTTTTTTTTTTTTTTTTTTTTTTGCTGAAAAGTTATCTCCGCGGACTTTCGAGCCAGCCATTGGCCAATGTTGTACTCCTCATAGAAGCTGTGTGATGACGTGTGCAATGTGAGTGTCCAATCGGAATTGGTTCACCATCACATGGTTTTCCAAAATCCAATCGTAGGGCAGATTTACCTCACGTGAAAAGCCAAAGATCGTTTTCAGGAGTGATGTGTTACTAGTTGGCCCGTTTGGGTGCTCCAGTGAGTACATAGTATTAGTACACACTCAGTGTGCCCTGCGCCATTACGCACAGTGATCAGTGAAAGCAGGCGCACATGGAGAGCCTCTGATGACAATCTCATGTGCTCAAACAAAGTGTGTAACTATCAGGATTGCTCCACTAGTTTGCATGTGAATGTTACTGGATAACTCTGTTGCTTTCTCTGCATAAAGCACTATTTACCATATCAATGGACAACAAAACGCATAGACCTTTTTGTATATATTGTTCAAAATGTGCATTTGTGTTTATTGTTTGAACCTTTTTGTTGTTCAGTCTTTCACACAAGACCTCAAATTACCTTTATAAAGTGTCAAAACAGTTGTTTATTATAGTTTGCTGTGTGTTTTGAATAAATGTGTGCGGAAAATTATTTTTCGCTTTATTTTTTCCTTGCCTATTTTTGATTGTAAACCTTTATTACACTTATAAAACACAAGAAAAACATATACTCTGAAAGCACAGGCTGTCCTGAAAAAGAGGAATAAAGTTTGATTGTGGGATGCAGGGAGAGCTGTTAACAGCAATAATAAAACATTTATGCCAGGCGAGTGAACTGTCCAAAAAATGCCCTTGGACCCCAGAGGGTTAAGCATTCCCCTGCTCTCTGTCAGTTGTTGGTTCTGTCTGCTCCACACTTTTCCATGAGTATATAGTTGGCCTCAGCTAAGTACCTGTCGTCTTCGAGCCTTTTTGCCTTGTGTAGTTTTTCCTGTATTTTCTCTGGTTTTGCCACCTCCTTATTTTGGATTGACTTTTTTTGCTCACTGGCCTTGCAAACTGTTTGGACAATTTTTGCACCTGCCTTGTACAATAAATCACCTGGGTTCTGGACAAACCTCATGTCTGATTGTTGTCTGCAATTTTAGCTTCACTACTTCATTAGTCCGTAATTCCCAGATAAGCAGTTGAAGATGTTTGTGAGCATCAAAGTTCACCAGGTATCAAGGGGTTTGTCTTCATTAAATGACTTTAATTTGGTGAGTTACGAAATCATAGCATCTATTGTTTTGAACTTATTCTGCTAACAGTCTGGAGGTGCTTGACTTGTTTATCTATGCACTCATCTATGCACTACAAGGATAGGATTTTCCTCTCCCTTTTGGAAATGGGATTTCTCATGTGAAACAGTTGTCAAAGACGAGTAGAGTCCTCAGAGGCTTGATTGCAAAAAGTGTTTTAATATGACTGGGGTTGTATATATATAAAAAAAAAACAAAAAAAAAAACGTTAACTAATCATTCAACAAGAATAATTTCTGCAGAGTTGTCTGGAATCTCCTGCAGGTGTGCTCCTTCAAAAAGACTGGGCAGACACACAGTGCCCACATGCAGCCTTAACAAGTACGATCAGCTTTTTTTGGCCCTGTGAACAAACTGCCTCCACGAGCCTCATGATCAGCTCCTTTCTCACCTGGCTTCTGCTTCCCATAGAGAAGCTGATGAGGATGCCTCACCATCCTTTTATTCCCCCTCACCTCATTCTGCAAAGTTTTGTTTAAATTTCTGCAGAACTCTCACAGCATGCATGGAAAATGTGAACCATACGAGGTCTATTAGACAAGTATCCGACCTTATTATTTTTTTCAAAAACCATATGGATTTGAATCATGTGTGATTGCGTCAGACAAGCTTGAAACCTGGTGCGCATGCGTGAGTTTTTCCACGCCTGTCGGTTGTGTCATTCGCCTGTGAGCAGGCTTTGAGTGAGGAGTGGTCCAGCCCCTCGTCGTTGTTTCATTGTCAGGAAATGGCGGAATGATTTGGGCTGTTTTTCCATCAGAATTTTTTCAGAAACTGTTAGAGACTGGCAGCTGGAAACCATTAGAAAAATTTATCTGGCTTTCGGTGAAAATGTTACGGGCTTGGTAGAAAATAAGGAGTGTTACTGTTGCTTTAAGGACGGCCCCCAGCGGCTGTTGGGCGCGCCGCGCTCCGAAGCCGCCATCAACAGGCTGAACGACCATTTCATTTCTAAATGGATGGCTGTCTGGATCCGTGACCATCGTGTGCCATTTCTCTGGTTATCACAAGAGCTGGACATCAACCATTTTCCGGCAGATTTCACTTTTAACAAGAGATTTTGTCATGGAAAGCTGAGCGGAGGCTTCGTGCGTCACGATGGATTTGCTACTGGAGCGAGACAAAACCACCTCCGTTTTGGTCTCACTGGACGGCTTTGAGATGGCATTCAGACAGCTGTCGGTGGTTTTTCCATCGAGTGATTATCCAAGAAATTGTGGATGTGCCTGGACATGCCAGAACATGTCCCGTGAGGCTTCATCATAGCGTTGCTGTGCGCCATGCGGCACCGCCCCGATGCACGGAATTCCTCCGCACGTCTGTCTCAATGTGCCGAAAAAGTGCTGATGTCCACGTCTTTTCACAATTCCTGTGCTAGTCAGACGACGTCCCGGATAAAACACAGCAACCAGTTTGGAAATGAATGGCACATTCCACTGTTACAGGAGTTTTTGTCATGGAAAGAGGAGCGGAGGCTTCGAGCGTCACAGCGGTGCCGCATGGCGCAAAGCAATGCCATGATGAAGCCTCACGGGACATGTTCTGGCATGTCCAGGCACATCCACAATTTCTCGGATAATCACTCGATGGAAAAACCACTGACAGCTGTCTGAACGCCATCTCAAAGCCGTCCTGTGAGACCAACATGGAGGTGGTTTTGTCTCGCTCCAGTAGCCAATCCATCGTGACGCGCGAAGCCTCTGCTCGGCTTTCCATGACAACATCTCTTGTTAAAAGTGAAATCTGCTGGAAAATGGTTGATGTCCAGCTCTTGTGATAACCAGAGAAACGGCACACGATGGTCATGTATCCAGACAGCCATCCATTTAGAAATGAAATGGTCGTTCAGCCTGTTGATGGCGGCTTCGGAGTGCGGCGCACCACCAGTCGCTCTGGCCAATCCTTAAAGTGACAGTAACACTCCTTATTCTCTACCAAGTCCATAACATTTTCACCGAAAGCCAGATAAATTTTTCTAATGGTTTCCAGCTGACAGTCTCTAACAGTTTCTGAAAAAATTCTGATGGAAAAAAAGCCCAAATCATTCCGCCATTTCCTGACAATGAAAATCCGATGAGGGGCTGGACCACTCCTCACTCAAAGCCTGCTCACAGGTGAATGATGCAACCGACGAGGGTTCAAGCTTGTCTGACGCAATCACACGTGATTCAAATCCATATGGTTTTTGAAAAAAATAATCAAATCAAATGAATTTTATTTATATAGCGCCGAATCACAACAAACAGTTGCCCCGAGGCGCTTTATATTGTAAGGCAAAACCATAGAATAATTACGGAAAAACCCCAACGGTCAAAACGACCCCCTGTGAGCAAGCACTTGGTGACAGTGGGAAGGAAAAACTCCCTTTTAACAGGAAGAAATCTCCAGCAGAACCAGGCTCAGGGAGGGGCAGTCTTCTGCTGGCAATGGTTGGGGCTGAGGGAGAGAACCAGGAAAAATACATGCTGTGGAGGGGAGCAGAGATCAATCACTAATAATTAAATGCAGAGTGGTGCATACAGAGCAAAAAGAGAGAGAAACACTCAGTGCATCATGGGAACCCCCCAGCAGTCTAAGTCTATAGCAGCATAACTAAGGGATGGTTCAGGGTCACCTGATCCAGCCCTAACTATAAGCTTTAGCAAAAAGGAAAGTTTTAAGCCTAATCTTAAAAGTAGAGAGGGTGTCTGTCTCCCTGATCCAAATTGGGAGCTGGTTCCACAGGAGAGGAGCCTGAAAGCTGAAGGCTCTGCCTCCCATTCTACTCTTACAAACCCTAGGAACTACAAGTAAGCCTGCAGTCTGAGAGCGAAGCGCTCTATTGGGGTGATATGGTACTATAAGGTCCCTAAGATAAGATGGGACCTGATTATTCAAAACCTTATAAGTAAGAAGAAGAATTTTAAATTCTATTCTAGAATTAACAGGAAGCCAATGAAGAGAGGCCAATATGGGTGAGATATGTTCTCTCCTTCTAGTCCCTGTCAGTACTCTAGCTGCAGCATTTTGAATTAACTGAAGGTTTTTCAGGGAACTTTTAGGACAACCTGATAATAATGAATTACAATAGTCCAGCCTAGAGGAAATAAATGCATGAATTAGTTTTTCAGCATCACTCTGAGACAAGACCTTTCTAATTTTAGAGATATTGCGCAAATGCAAAAAAGCAGTCCTACATATTTGTTTAATATGCGCATTGAAGGACATATCCTGATCAAAAATGACTCCAAGATTTCTCACAGTATTACTAGAGGTCAGGGTAATGCCATCCAGAGTAAGGATCTGGTTAGACACCATGTTTCTAAGATTTGTGGGGCCAAGTACAATAACTTCAGTTTTATCTGAGTTTAAAAGCAGGAAATTAGAGGTCATCCATGTCTTTATGTCTGTAAGACAATCCTGCAGTTTAGCTAAATGGTGTGTGTCCTCTGGTTTCATGGATAGATAAAGCTGGGTATCATCTGCGTAACAATGAAAATTTAAGCAATGCTGTCTAATAATACTGCCTAAGGGAAGCATGTATAAAGTGAATAAAATTGGTCCTAGCACAGAACCTTGTGGAACTCCATAATTAACCTTAGTCTGTGAAGAAGATTCCCCATTTACATGAACAAATTGTAATCTATTAGATAAATATGATTCAAACCACCGCAGCGCAGTGCCTTTAATACCTATGGCATGCTCTAATCTCTGTAATAAAATTTTATGGTCAACAGTATCAAAAGCAGAACTGAGGTCTAACAGAACAAGCACAGAGATGAGTCCACTGTCTGAGGCCATAAGAAGATCATTTGTAACCTTCACTAATGCTGTTTCAGTACTATGATGAATTCTAAACACTGACTGAAACTCTTCAAATAGACCATTCCTCTGCAGATGATCAGTTAGCTGTTTTACAACTACCCTTTCAAGAATTTTTGAGAGAAAAGGAAGGTTGGAGATTGGCCTATAATTAGCTAAGATAGCTGGGTCAAGTGATGGCTTTTTATGTAATGGTTTAATTACTGCCACCTTAAAAGCCTGTGGTACATAGCCAACTAATAAAGATAGATTGATCATATTTAAGCTCGAAGTATTAATTAATGGTAGGGCTTCCTTGAGCAGCCTGGTAGGAATGAGGTCTAATAGACATGTTGATGGTTTGGAGGAAGTAACTAATGAAAATAACTCAGACAGAACAATCGGAGAGAAAGAGTCTAACCAAATACCGGCATCACTGAAAGCAGCCAAAGAGAACGATATGTCTTTGGGATGGTTATGAGTAATTTTTTCTCTAATAGTTAAAATTTTATTAGCAAAGAAAGTCATGAAGTCATTACTAGTTAAAGTTAAAGGAATACTCGGCTCAACAGAGCTCTGACTCTTTGTCAGCCTGGCTGCAGTGCTGAAAAGAAACCAGGGGTTGTTCTTATTTTCTTCACTTAGTGATGAGTAGTAAGATGTCCTAGCTTTACAGAGGGCTTTTTTTATAGAGCAACAGACTCTTTTTCCAGGCTAAGTGAAGATCTTCTAAATTAGTGAGACGCCATTTCCTCTCCAACTTACGGGTTATCTGCTTTAAGCTGCGAGTTTGTGAGTTATACCACGGAGTCAGGCACTTCTGATTTAAAGCTCTTTTTCAGAGGAGCTACAGCATCCAAAGTTGTCTTCAATGAGGATGTAAAACTACTGACGAGATAATCTATCTCACTCACAAAGGTTAGGTAGCTACTCTGCCCTGTGTTGGTATATAGCATTGGAGAACATAAAGAAGGAATCATATCCTTAAACCTAGTTACAGCGCTTTCTGAAAGACTTCTACTGTAATGAAACTTATTCCTCACTGCTGGGTAGTCCATCAGAGTAAATGTAAATGTTATTAAGAAATGATCAGACAGAAGGGGGTTTTCAGGGAATACTGTTAAGTCTTCAATTTCCATACCATAAGTCAGAATAAGATCTAAGGTATGATTAAAGTTGTGGGTGGACTCATTTACATTTTGAGCAAAGCCAATCGAGTCTAACAATAGATTAAATGCAGTGCTGAGGCTGTCATTCTCAGCATCTGTGTGGATGTTAAAATCGGCCACTATAATTATCTTATCTGAGCTAAGCACTAAGTCAGACAAAAGGTCCGAAAATTCACAGAGAAACTCACAGTAACAACCAGGTGGACGATAGATAACAACAAATAAAACTGGTAAATAAAACTGGATAATAAGGTCGGATACTTTTCTAATAGACCTCGTACGTTGCAAATTTTGAAAGTACTTACTCGTCTACAAACAATGATTAGAAAAATAAAATTTTAGTAAAAAAAATAGCATGGCTCCAATGGACAGACCAATGTAGGCAGTTTTGTGAGCATGGCCTGATTTCTAATCAACCAGTGCTGCATATGCAGAACTTAATTCGACAAATGTTGAAAGACTGCTTGCACTGTTTTGTAAGAGCTGAACATTTAAGCTCATTTGTTTTGTTTTGTTTTGTTTTTTTCATTTTTGAACTCAGCCAAGGATTGAAATAGAAAAATGGTCTCACCAAGATAATCCTCCAAAACATTATCTTGAATCTATGGGCTGTAAATCACAATTATTATCATTATTAATGACAATATGGATTGTTTAAATTGATTTATTCATTTTTTACAATCTATAAATTGATTTAATCAGTAATGTCTGTAAAATCTAAAAAAATAAATGACCACTACAATTTCTCCTGCCTAAGATAAAGTCTCTGCTCAATTCTTTGATTAACTTTAAGAATAATAATTCCTTCATTCATTCATTTTCTACCCTTTATCTAGGTCTGGGATGTGGTGGAATTAGACCATGCAGCTCAACCCACACTCCCTAGGCCTCAGCCAAGTCATGTAACTGGGTGATCCTGAGGTGTAATAATAGAATAGGATACAGCTTTTATTGTTATTGTACATATAACACAATTTGTCTTCTGCATTTAGCCCATCCTAATTACAATTAAGAACACAACCCAACCACTAGGAGCAGTGAGCAGCCACAGATCAGCGCAAGGGGACCAATTCCAGATGTCGAGATGCAGCCTTGGTCAGGGTCAGAGAAAGTAGCACACTCTAAGTAAAGATGTTTTTGATGGTGGGAGGAAACCGGAGCACCCGGAGGAAACCCACACAGACACGGGGAGAACATGCAAACTCCACACAAAGAGTTGGAAGCGATCCCACAACCTCTTTCTGTGAGGCATCAGTGCTAACCACTAAGCCACCATGCCACCAGTGGAGTTGAGATAAAACATCCAGTTTTCAGAGAAACAAAAGAATATCTGTAATTCTTAATAGGGTGAATCGTAGAATTCAGGCACCTACAATATTCAGCAAAAAAAAATGTGTCATTAATGTTGTTTCACATGAGGGACAAACTTTCAAAAAAAAAAAAAAAGAAACGAGTCAAGTTGAAAAAACATTGTAAAAAACAATGTTTGGGCCTCCATCACAGAGGCCCAAACTCCTCCAAGCATCCAACTCTCCTTTATCCTCATGAGGGAGGCACCCCGTCCCCCAACAACCATCCCACCTTTCCCGCACCACCACCAACTACCAATTTATCCATGTAGAGTAAGCATTGAGATTATTTCATATTTTCCTGTAGTGAAACTAATAACAGAATATCTTTCATATCTTAAGTCATGGTAATTATATTCTTAGACTACATGAATAAATTTAAAATTACACAGCACTTCATATTGCAAAGTCAAGCAGCATAAAATCAATGTAATTATGACTGTAATTTATGTAGGATTTTCAAAGTAAGACAGCTTCAAAGTGATGAAATCTTCAATCAATTAATGAAAACAGCTTTGAATGACAGAACACTAATTGAATATGATTTCAACAAGTCTGGACCACACAAAAAAATGTGCTTTTAACCTCTAAATACAAGATATTTCATGAATCGAGAAGTTCACTTCAGTCACTCAGACAATTTATGAGCAGCTCTGTTGTACGAGTGGTTTCTGCATGAATCTCATTTTTTGAGGATGTTATTTAAAAGCCCAGGTTCATGCCAGGTTGTCAGTGCCCTCCCACTCCCACATGCCCACTCTCATGTCTTATGTCTATATTTGCTGTTTCCAGCAGCTTCTGCTTTCACAAACCTAAATTTATTGCTGTCTACTGATCTGTTGGGTTCGAGAAATTAATATTAGCATGTAAATGTCTGATGAAAGTGCTTCAGCTCTCACATAACCAGGTTTCCTGCAGATCCTTAAAAAGTTGTAAAAGGCCTTAATTGTAACTGGTAATAAAATAATAATAACCTTTATTTAACCAGATGAAAGCCCATTGAGATTGAGACCTCTTTTACAAGAGTGACCCAGCCAAGAAAGGCAGCAGCATGCAGGAGAAATATTGGGCCTGATGATGCAACATTTTTGTATTCTTATCTTAAATTTCTCTTTGCCTTTTCATAGGGGGGTGCCATCTTAATTACATGTTAACCGGACTATTATGATGGGCCCATCACACAAGTAATAGACAGGTTAACATGATCAAGAGAATGTTAATAACAAATAAAATGCAATCATCTTGGCTATTGTGAGTTGTAAGGTTTTGTTTAAAAAAGAAAAAAAAAACATTGCAATATAAATACACAGTCATTGTGCAAAAGAATTCCATTTGAGATCTCTAAAAACAGAGTGGAAGGCATTCAAAGAAGTTAACCCAGACAATTTCAGTTCAGATTGGAGTACGTTCCAATCAGACGGAGCAGAAAAAAAAAAAAGCTTTCTTTCCCGTTTCAGTGCAGACACAAGGTACACGGAAACATAACATGTTGTTCGATCCCAGAGCATAATGGCTTTCAGACCTCTGAAGTAAACTGGATAAATAGGCCGGAACCAGTGCAATAAGAGTCTTGTAAACCATTGTCATCCAATGTGTATATCGTCTTACAGTCAAAGAGGGCATGCTAGCTTTGGCATACAAATCAAAGTGATGTGTGAGATGGCAACGACCAGTGATGGATCTCAAGGCACAGTGACACAGCGGGGTCAGGGACTGTAGAAAACTGGTTGAAGCGCACATACAGTATATACGACATCGCTGTAGTCTAGTTAGGGCAGGAAGGTAGCAGTTATCAGGAACTTCCAGGCACTTAAGGGGAAACACAACTTATTTCTATAAAGGAAGCCTGTCTTAAATCACTTTTTAAAAAGTCTTAAAAATACCACGACATACAAAGTATGATTTTATTCATGTTGGCAATATCTTTTTTAAATAATTCAGTTAAATAAAAATGTAAATAAAAACAGAATTTTTTTTTTTTTTTTTTCTTTTTGTAACAACACTCAATAAGCGTTTGGGAACTGAGGACACTAATTGTTGAAGCTTTGTAGGTGGAATTCTTTCCCATTCTTGCCTGATGTGCGACTTCAGTTGTTCAACAGTCCAGGGTCTCCGTTGTCGTATTTTGCACTTCATAATGCGCCACATTTTCAATGGGCGACAGGTCTGGACTGCAGGCAGGCCAGTCTAGTACCCGCACTCTTTTACTATGAAGCCACGCTGTTGTAACACGTGCAGAATGTGCTTTGGCATTGTCTTGCTGAAATAAGCAGGAACGTCCCTGAAAAAGACCTTGCTTGGATGGCAGCATGTGTTGCTCCAAAACCTGGATGTACCTTTCAGCATTGATGGTGCCATCACAGATGTGTAAGTTGCCCATGCCATGGACACTAACACACCCCCATACATCACAGATGCTGGCTTTTGAACTTTACACTGGTAACAATCTGGATGGTCTTTTCCCTCTTTTGTCCAGAGGACACGACATCCATGATTTCCAAAAACACTTTGAAATGTGGACTCATCAGACCACAGCACACTGTTCCACTTTGTGTCTGTCCATTTCAAATGAGCTCAGGCCCAGAGAAAGCTGCAGCGTTTCTGGATGTTGTTGATGCATGGCTTTCACTTTGCATGGTAGAGTTTTAACTTGCACTTGTAGCGATGAACTGTGTTAACTGACAATGGTTTTCTGAAGTGTTCCTGATCCCATGAGGTAAGATCCTTTACACAATGATGTGGGTTTTTAATGCAGTGACACCTGAGGGATCGAAGGTCACGGGCACTCAATGTTGGTTTGCGGCCTTGCTGCTTATGTGTAGAAAGTTCTCCAGATTCTCTGAATCTACTGATTATATTATGGACTGTAGATGATGGAATCTCTAAACTCCTTGCAACTGAACATTGAGAAACATTGTTCTTAAACTGTTGAACTATTTTTTTCACTCAGTTGTTCACAAAGTGGTGATCCTCGCCCCATCTTTGCTTGTGAATGGCTGAGACTTTTGGGGATGCTCCTTTTATACCCAATCATGACTCTCACAATTCAACTTCTCACAAGTCCTCAATTCCCAAATGCTTATTGAGTGTTGTTAGAAGGAAAGGTGATGTAACACAGTGGTAAACATACCACTGTCCCAACTATTTTTAAGTTGAAGAGGATTTGCAAATCATTGTATTCTGTTTTTATTTACATTTCACACAACATCCCGACTTCATTTTAACTGGGGTTGTAAGACAGAGGAACCAAAAATCTGTTGATGTGCTGCAACGCACTTTCACCAGCTGACACACTTTCAACTAGCTTAATGTAACGTGACAGCATGAAGAACTGTAAATTTAATAAAAAGTGGCTTTTCAAGGAAGAGTTTGCACCATGACTTTAACAAGTACAAGGGAATGTGTTCAAGGCATGGCACATTTTATGCAGGAAGTCCTTTAAACTCAGAACAATGGGAATCAAAGCAGTGGAATCCCACATGCAAAGTGAGAAGAGAAGACTGCAATATCAGTGCGCCAACAAACGGCAGGTTTGTCTCAGTTCTGCTCTGGTTCTGCCCTCATCAACACTACACCTCCACCTCCACTGCTACCAGATCTTCAAACAGCACTTGGCTGCACACCTGTGCTATTGTGATGCTGGTTTTAAATGTAGAAACCCTGATAAAAGATCAAAAATACAACCACATAGAATATTTTGCAAATACCCCAGTGTGGAGTGGCTCGATTTGCTTCTAAATCGGTTGCATAGTAGAGAAAATTTGAATTTCTTTCTTCTTTTCCATCTCTTTAATCCCCTGACCCACTTTAGGGTTTCAGGTGGAAAAAATGTGTCACTGAAGGCTTTGGGCAGTTCATCCTTAACTTGACCTCAACATCCTTGATGTTTTGCCTGAGGACAGTATCTTTAGCTTTACCACTAACATCTGTCACACCAAACCATGCACTGCTCATTTCATCTGCAATCCTCCGTTACATGTCTCCAAATCTAAAATACAGGAATGAAGAAGAGATCTGTCATGCTCCCAGTGTCCACACATACATTACAAACTCTTTAAAAATTCTTGAAGAGACAATAAGAGAGTATTTCCACTCAGGACAACTAATGATGTAAATAGCATGACCATATTGTCAATCGATCAATCAATCAGTCAACAAACAAACATGAATTTAAATATCGCTCCCTCAATCATGAGAGAAATTGAGTTTCAGAACAGCCTAAGTGTGTAATGCTGAGGAGAAATATTGGGCCTGATGATGCAATATTTTTGTATTCTTATCTTAAATTTTTCTTTGCCTTTTCATACGAGGGTGCAATGTTAGATTCAACAAATACTTCAAACTTCAGATAATTAGGTAAATGACCTGTACAAAGATGTTGGATTCTACTGCATGTAAACGAGTTTTGTGACTTTGTGAGGACTGTGAATCGGTATTAATAACACCCCAGTAACACTTCATAAGACGACACTCCCTGTCCCACATGTCAGAACTGCTCATTATGAAGATGCCAGTCGAAGACCTTTATGTATTCGGTGATGGAACTCCTGCTGCTATCCAAAATATACAACACAAAGTTTGTCATTTTTAACAGCGTTAAACAGTGAAATGAAAGAATGAAAGATCACTTAATGAAGGGGTGCTGACAGGGGGCAAACCACAACAGTTAGTTTAGAGCCTCTTCACACATAGTACAACTAAGTACAAATCAGGGCGAATCACGGCGGAACAGCTCATATGAGTGAACCACAAAAACATCGAGCAGACGGGCAGGTGAGCACGATGCCACTACGACGGTTTTGTGCATGCAGGAACACAGTGCGAGCAGCTTCAGCATGTATAACCACATTGTGCAGCTGCTGTGAAAATAAACAAAAAAAATGAATGCATGCCACCCATGGTTTTCAAACCTACACTTCCCAAAAGCTCTGACTGCCAGCCAGAAACTTTATCACTGAGCTATCATCACTGTCCTGTAAAAGGTGTGGGAAAATGCCTGATATCAAGAAGGACATTGACGTATTTAAAAATAATAAATAAAACCACACACCATATAAAAAACGCATTTTCTTGACTCCCTGTTATGAAGCGGGCAATACAAGTATGATCCATCTGTTCCTCTGTAGATGACCTATGTGCACAGATGGACATGAATGAGAAGCAGGGCACTCTTATCATGTGCACATCTGCTGGCGGCGTGTCCTACCCAACACGCATCTTGTGGATGGCGCACCACAGGACAGACACCACATCATGTGGAACAAAGCACACGTGGGTCACGTGACTTCCGATCACCCGCTGCGTGTTATGATCTGATGGTCCGTTTCATCTGGGGTAGCATGTCAATGTGTGCACGCGCTCGCTGCAGCCCATTGCAACAGCGATATATGTATTTATGTATGTCCACGTGAGGACAGCAAGCAGACACGCACGCGTCACAGTGGGCAGTTGTTAGTTCATGTCCATCCAAACACAGTACGTGTTACCCAGCCGTGACATCCAGAACCACAGATCTCCACAACCGCTCCTGTCGGTGGCCACACCCCCTATCAGTTCAGCGCACACTCCAACGTGTCACTGTGTCTGTTTGCAAAGCCACACACATGGGGGCACTTAGACAAATTTCACATCCAGCTCGAAAGTGATCATCTTCTGACTGTTTTTGTGCTAATAGTGCGATGGCCACATATTTTCTAAATGCCAAGTGAATGGTGTTAGATGTTTGTGCTGGAATTTGGCTGACACCTGACGCGAGAGGGTTTGATGGGCTCTCACAGGGCACTCTCTGTCTTTCAGCTGCTGGTGTGCACAAATAGTTGTTGCAACAGGTGTATGAGGCATTGGAGGCAGCTACGATTATACACGTATTGCATACGATTCCTGCTTCATGTGCAATTCGACCACATTCATACTATGTGTGAATGGGCCCTGAAATTTATACACTCCGTCTCATGATGTTAAGGTGTCTGATCAGTTCTCTGAGGCTCAGATTAAAGTTACTGTGTGTATATTTTGAACATACAGTAGTGTTCAGAATAATAGTAGTGCTATGTGGCTAAAAGATTAATCCAGGTTTTGAGTATATTTCTTGTTACATGGGAAACAAGGTACCAGTACATTCAATAGATTCTCACAAATCCAACAAGACCAAGCATTCATGATATGCACACTCTTAAGGCTATGAAATTGGGCTATTTGTAAAAAAGTAGAAAAGGGGGTGTTCACAATAATACTAGCATCTGCTGTTGAAGCTACAAACTCAAAACTATTATGTTCAAACTGCTTTTTTAGCAATCCTGTGAATCACTAAACTAGTATTTAGTTGTATACCCACAGTTTTTCATGATTTCTTCACATCTGCGAGGCATTAATTTTGTTGGTTTGGAACCAAGAATTTGCTGGTTTACTAGTGTGCTTGGGGTCATTGTCTTGTTGAAACACCCATTTCAAGGGCATGTCCTCTTCAGCATTTGGCAACATGACCTCTTCAAGTATTTTGACATATGCAAACTGATCCATTATACCTGGTATGTGATATATAGGCCCAACACCATAGTAGGAGAAACATGCCCATATCAGCATGCTTGCACCACCATGCTTCACTGTCTTCACTGTGAACTGTGGCTTCAATTCAGAGTTTGGGGGTCATCTCACAAACTGTCTGTGGCCCTTGGACCCAAAAAGAACAATTTTACTCTCATCAGTCCACAAAATATTCCTCCATTTCTCTTTAGGCCAGTTGATGTGTTCTTTGGCAAATTGTAACCTCTTCTGCACATGTCTTTTATTTAACAGAGGGACTTTGCGGGGGATTCTTGCAAATAAATTAGCTTCACACAGGTGTCTTCTAACTGTCACAGCACTTACAGGTAACTCCAGACTGTCTTTGATCATCCTGGAGCTGATCAATGGGTGAGCCTTTGCCATTCTGGTTATTCTTCTATCCATTTTGATGGTTGTTTTCTGTTTTCTTCCACGTGTCTCTGGTCTTTTTGTCCATTTTAAAGCATTGGAGATCATTGTAGATGAACAGCGTATAATTTTTTGCACCTGCGTATAAGTTTTCCCCTCTCCAATCAACTTTTTAATCAAACTACGCTGTTCTTCTGAACAATGTCTTGAACGTCCCATTTTCCTCAGGTTTTCAAAGAGAAAAGCATGTTCAACAGGTGCTGGCTTCATCCTTAAATAGGAGACACCTGTTTCACACCTGTTTGTTCCACAAAATTGACGAACTCACTGACTGAATGCCACACTACTATTATTGTTAACACCCCTTTTTCTACTTTTTTTACTAATAGCCCAATTTCATAGCCTTAAGAGTGTGCATATCATATATAATGCTTGGTCTTGTTGGATTTGTGAGAATCTACTGAATCTACTGGTACCTTGTTTCTCATGTAACAATAAGAAATATACTCAAAACCTGGATTAATCTTTTTAGTCACATAGCACTACTATTATTCTGAACACTACTGTAGTAACAAACACTACATCCATCCAATATCAATGTGCAGTGTTGTAATGTAATGAAGTAGAAATATTTCTCCTTAAGTACAGTGATGAAGTATTTCTACTTTGTTCCTGTACTTTTGTAGAAATTTGATGTATCTATTACTTTACTTTGTAACTTACATTTCTGGTGACTTTCACTTTTATTCCACTGCATTTCCTCAATAAAATGTACACTTTTACTCTGATACTTTTTTCTTAAACATCTTCATTACTCGTTACTACAATAAAGAAGTATAAAAAAATTTGATTAGGCTGTTTGCAGGGGTGAAAGTAAGCTGGAGCACAGCTGTACACCGGAAAGAGATACAGTCCTCTTCAGCCAGAGCGCACACGCTGATGCACATACACACGGATCGGCTCCCACAACAGTCCAGTGCACGATCGGAGTTAAGGGGAAAACGTCAGTACTGACAAAACTGGCGTGTCTGTTTCATTTAATTTATTTTCTTTTGAAATGTTCGCAGAGAAGCGCTGTGTAAAAGTGGCACCATGTTTTGGATTAAAGAGCCCAAAAAGTGACATGTTTGGTTGCTTTGCGGTTGGTGCTGGTGACGCTTGAAAAAATTTTGTTATTGTTGTTGTTTTTTAACTTTTCCTTAAATTTGACACAACTATGTAGCTATAAATGACTGACTGTTCTGTTTCACAGGAGCCTGGTTGTTGTGTTTAACAGAAAAGTGTGTGAGAATCTACCAGGAAAAACCTAGCAAAACAAATATAAAAAGAGAATGAAATATGAAATCTGCATCATATTTAAATTAAACTGGCTCAAGTTGTGGCTCTTACAATAGATAAAAACATTACAAGTCTTGAATTATTTATTTTAGTCTGCTTTGCTTTACAAATTTGCAGGCAATTCTGAATTGCAAAGAGTATAACTAGATCCAACAAAGGTTTCATTTCAAAAGCCCTGCACCCCTACAACGCTATGGATTTACAAGAAAACCAAATGTCGAATTGTATCTGACAGGATTTAAAACACTGGAGGAAAACACCACAAAGCTTCAATAATTCAGCAATGTATTTTGTCACATAATGATAACGTTCGCTATTTCAGATGTGTGAAACACTATATTGACTGAAAGAGTAATCAGAAGTAATGTAATCTGTTTTTTTCTCAAAAAGACAAAAACGTCTTGACTGAAATGAGACTTAAAAATTTAAAAACAGAACTAAATTTTTAAGTCTCATTTCAGTCAAGACGTTATTGTCTTTTTGAGAAAAAAAACAGATTACATTACTTCTGATTACTAAATGACTAAAACTAGACTAAAAATAATAGACTTTCAGTCAACTTAAGCATGACTAAATAAAAATGGTATGTGAAAGATAAAATATGACTTAAACTAAAAAGGACATTTGACAAAAGACAAAGTCTAAATAAAAAAAAAACAGGTGAAGAAAATTAACTCTAGTTTGACAGATTAATTGTGCAGGACACAGATGAGACGTTTGAACCATTTCTAAACTATTCAAAAATGGTGCAGTAGCAAATTCTATCAATCGCATCTTCAAGCCACTTGTGAAAGAATCTGTATGAGTGAGTCCCATTGTGTAAACACTGCCAAGTGCAATGACTCGCAGAAACGTGAATGCAAATTCAGCCTGAAAAATAACACATTCACTTGATGTTTTCAGTGTCATTACAGCATAAATGTCAAGAGTGGACACACGTGCTTGCCATACAGAAACAAGGGACTTCATGCCAACATGCCAACACAAGAGTCATGGAATAATACCACAACAATATGTAATTAATCAGCAGGGTGCAGTCTCAATCATGTTGGCACTGAGGGCAGGTCACTCAGGAAAAACTGGAGTATTAAAAATTTAAATCAGATATTTCCCAGTTGATTGCCATTCTCAGGGGTGGATGTGCAAATAGGGATGAAGATGTTCAAATAAAATTAGATTTAAAAGCAGAATTAATACATTTCACCTTCTAATTTGTGGATCAAACTAGGAGCAGATTTGAATTATAATGTAATTCAAAATGATTGATTTCAAAGTTGAAGATTTGTGATTGTTCAGCCATTTAGTAGGCAGGTTTAAGTAAGGATTAAACGAGAAGGTTTTAATGCACAAACACCACGACGTGAAGTGCATTCAAACCGTGTAATGCACGGCTTCTTGTTGTTTAATCCGCTTATACCACGGTCCCACACAGTGAGCTAACACACAAATATTTATTTAAGTTAACAGAACTTGATAAAAATGTGCGAGTATTTGGGACTATTTTATGTTTTGATCTGATCTGCAGGACCTGGACGCAATTTTTTCTGGCAAAAGACTTCCCGACTGGATAAAACATCCTGAGGCCCACCTGTATTCTCTACACCTGCCCTCTGATGACGACGCTGAGTGGAGCGACTGTGATGAAGATGACAATGACGATTCTTCAGAGACAGAGCAGTTAGCACTCCAGGACACGGTTAATGTATTATTTAAGATACAGGACTTATTTTTTGAATACCAGGACAATCTGAGTCCACAGAACAGACGTCACGTTCTGTCAGCCCTTGACCAGCTTTTACAAGCCGAGCCAGACGTGGTCAACTCTTTTCCGGAACTGATGAACATAAAATCTCATTTTAAGCAGGGCCAGGTTCCTCCGTGCATTGAGGATCCCATTGATTTTTTGTTTGAATCGGACATCACCGCCACCTGTTCAACAGAACCACAGTACATAACAATTTCGGACACCGCCTGGTGCGCATCAGTGCAAAAGCCGGCCACACCATCTCAGCTGAAGAAACCGAGATCACAGCCACGCTCAGCACCCATTCTGGCCCCTTCACGGGCACCACCTAAGCCGGCGCCGCGTAAGACTCATGTGGATTCCACACGCCCGCCATGGGCCGAAGTGGAGCCGGTCTCCACCATTTTGACGTCATCAGTGCGTTGGCACCAGGAAGCCCCAACCGCCCTTATGTCTTGGACTTCCTCATGCCCGACTTCTCTGCATCTCCCTGAACTGACAACGGCTGTTCCAAGCCTACCACCTGTACCAGCCCTTCAAAAGTCATGTGCACCTGTGCCACGAAAGACCGCACCAGCGGCTGAACCAGTGTCCGCACGCACCGCACCTGCGGCTGAACCCGTCTCCGCGCCTGCGGCTGAACCCGTCTCCGCGCGCACCGCACCTGCGGCTGAACCCGTCTCCGCGCCAGCGGCATCTGCGGCATCTGCGACCGGACTAGTCTCCGAGCACACTGCTTCTGTGGCACCAGCTGCCGGACCGGCCTCAGCGCACGTTGCTTTAGCGGCACTTGGTGGGTTAACCTCAGCGCGCGCCGCGCCGCAGCCTGTCTCGACGCCTGACGGTGCGTCAATCGTACGCACGCTGTCGGAACCCTTCCTTTCCTGAGCCTCCTCGTCCTGCTCCAACTTTACTGTCGGCTCAGAAGACGACACCCGAGGACACAAACCGAGGGATGGTTAGTGACTTTTCATTTGAACTCTGTTTTTTACGGGTTTATTTTGCGCTTTCTTTATGTGCCTCATTGAATAATCTGTTCAAAACCCCACGCCCACTCCTGGGATGGGCCATGAATGACCATGACACACAATTATTGAAGGTCCTGACTTTGATACTCGATAAAATAATTGTGGTCCTAGGGATCTCTCCAGGGTTTGGTTGTGGGTTTCTGGAAATTAATTCCACCCAACATCTGTTAAAGTCCTCTCTCTGGTCCCTGATTACATTGATTAATCCCGATTACCCACAGAGTTGATTAACCAGTTTTTGCAATTCATTGGGCACTCTGAGAAAGCACAGGTTATTCTGGTTGGTTCTTTTGTTGGTCTGCTCTTGGTTTTTGTTTTCTGTCTGCATTACAGCTCATTAATGTGGGTTCTTTGCTTTTTATGGTTTTTGTTCAAATACATTTATTCTGCATATGACTGTTCTTTTTGGTCTCTTTTTAGTTATTTTCTTAGGGTGTTATGCATATATCTGAATATCATGTGTAGTGGAGTCTTATGTGGTTTGATCTGGTCTGTACCGGGGATGTTGATGCACTTTATTTTTCTTTTTATGGGCTGTTCAGCATGGTGCTTCTCCTTATTGCCCAGTGGCTTCTCCATTCTGTGGGACTCCTCCTTAGGAGGTTGGTTTCTCCACTTTGTTGTTTTTGGGTACTTCATCACAAATCTGGCCCAGATTGCTCCTCTGGCGCCGCCCTAGGGGTCAGTTCGTCCCATAATCACACTTCTGATGTGTCCTTGCTTGATGGTCCATCCCAAGTCCGCCCTCCTGACCCAGTAGTTAATCACGACCCGGTTGTATGTCACGGGCCCAGGCCTTGTGTTATGCATCATGGTCACCCTCCTGAGCCACCTGTAGGTCTATTTCCTACCATGACAATGCACTATTTTGGGTCCCACAGCCGCCTGCCAGGTTTTTGTTGTTTGAGTTGTTTGAGACCCCGCCTGTTTTTCTGGGGTCTGTCAGCCATCCTTGGGGCGTCCTGTTTTTTGGGCCCTGTTATGGCTCTCCTGCCTCTGTGTAAAACGTTTTTTTCTCTCCCAAAATGAGACGTCTTGCGTTCTTTATGAATTAAATTTGTTGCTGATGTGCAGCACAGCCAGCTGCAAGAGCTCAGCTCAGATGTATGGAAAGACATTCATGCCAGTAATGTCTGAAAGGAAATGCTTTTGACAAAAACTACAGATTTTATTTCTATTTATGTCCAGAGATCAAGAAACCACCATGTAGAGTTTATTCATGTCCAGAGTTTAAGGGTCCAGTGACCAATTTCATATTTATTTACTTTAAGACTCAATAAAATGTTGTTGATATAGAAAACCTGTAAAGCCTACTTTTAGTACACAGAAAATTCACAAGTATCGATAAGGGATCGGATCGATAAGTGAAATCGATAATGGTATCAATATCAATCAATCAATCAATCAATTTTATTTATATAGCGCCAAATCACAACACACAGTTGCCCCAAGGCGCTTTATATTGTAAGGCAAGGCCATACAATAATTACGTAAAAACCCCAACGGTCAAAACGACGCCCTGTGAGCAAGCACTTGGTGACAGTGGGAAGGAAAAACTCCCTTTTAACAGGAAGAAATCTCCAGCAGAACCAGGCTCAGGGAGGGGCAGTCTTCTGCTGGGACTGGTTGGGGCTGAGGGAGAGAACCAGGAAAAAGACATGCTGCGGAGGGGAGCAGAGATCGATCACTAATGATTAAATGCAGAGTGGTGCATACAGAGCAAAAAGAGAAAGAAACACTCAATGCATCATGGGAACACCCCAGCAGTCATACTCTATAGCAGCATAACTAAGGGGTGGTTCAGGGTCACCTGATCCAGCCCTAACTATAAGCTTTAGCAAAAAGGAAAGTTTTAAGCCTAATCTTAAAAGTAGAGAGGGTGTCTGTCTCCCTGATCCGAATTGGGAGCTGGTTCCACAGGAGAGGAGCCTGAAAGCTGAAGGCTCTGCCTCCCATTCTACTCTTACAAACCCTAGGAACTACAAGTAAGCCTGCAGTCTCTCTATTGGGGTGATATGGTACTATGAGGTCCCTAAGATAAGATGGGACCTGATTATTCAAAACCTTATAAGTAAGAAGAAGAACTTTAAATTCTATTCTAGAATTAACAGGAAGCCAATGAAGAGAGGCCAATATGGGTGAGATATGCTCTCTCCTTCTAGTCCCCGTTAGTACTCTAGCTGCAGCATTTTGAATTAACTGAAGGTTTTTCAGGGAACTTTTAGGACAACCTGATAATAATGAATTACAATAGTCCAGCCTAGAGGAAATAAAAGCATGAATTAGTTTTTCAGCATCACTCTGAGACAAGACCTTTCTAATTTTAGAGATATTGCGTAAATGCAAAAAAGCAGTCCTACATATTTGTTTAATATGCGCTTTGAATGACATATCCTGATCAAAAATGACTCCAAGATTTCTCACAGTATTACTACAGTGTTGGGAAAGTGTAGTGACACGGACCCACAACAGGGGGCGCAAATGAACGGTCAATAGATGAGCCAAAATATATCAATTTAATGTTGTGAATGTGCACAACGAACATACAGACAATCTCAGAATATCACAACAGTCAATACACCAAGGTGACGTGTGGGCAGGCTCGAGGATAGAAGACGTCTGTCCTGAGGAGAGCCGGAACCACACGATTTCCGCCGCCCCAGAACCTGGTGAATACTGGAGCCGCCAAGTCCCGAATTCCCAGGTGATCACCATCCCCGACTGTCGGATCTGGTACTGCTGGCGAAGAACAAAGACAGTCAAGTGTGGGTGTGTGTACACCCAGTAACAATAACGGTGGGAATGCCACCTCCACCTCTCACTCAGCGCGTTGCAGCGGTCTCAGCTGAGAAGGAGCGCCGTCTTGCACAGCCTCCTCAAAAACGACCGGTTCTCCTGCAAACACTCACAATAAACAGATTTACAAAAGGCTGAGGATATTACCTCCAATGAAGTATGATATCTCGGCAACGAGGTGGAGATGACGTCTGGTCTTTATGGAGTGAGATGATGTTGAGTAGATGGGTGACAGCTGTCAAGAGGTAATGAGCGACAGCTGTCACCCCTGGCTGTGTCCATGGCGGCAGCGCCCTCTCGTGCCTGAAGCCCGCACTTCAGGCAGAGCGCCCACTGGTGGTGGGCCAGCAGTACCTCCTCTTCTGGCGGCCCACACACAACACTACAGGTCAGGGTAATGCCATCCAGAGTAAGGATCTGGTTAGACACCATGTTTCTAAGATTTGTGGGGCCAAGTACAATAACTTCAGTTTTATCTGAGTTTAAAAGCAGGAAATTAGAGGTCATCCATGTCTTTATGTCTGTAAGACAATCCTGCAGTTTAGCTAATTGGTGTGTGTCCTCTGGCTTCATGGATAGATAAAGCTGGGTATCATCTGCGTAACAATCAAACTTTAAGCAATGCTGTCTAATAATACTGCCAAAGGGAAGCATGTATAAAGTGAATAAAATTGGTCCTAGCACAGAACCTTGTGAAACTCCATAATTAACCTTAGTCTGTGAAGAAGATTCCCCATTTACATGAACAAATTGTAATCTATTAGATAAATATGATTCAAACCACCGCAGCGCAGTGCCTTTAATACCTATGGCATGCTCTAATCTCTGTAATAAAATTTTATGGTCAACAGTATCAACAGCAGCACTGAGGTCTAACAGAACAAGCACAGAGATGAGTCCACTGTCTGAGGCCATAAGAAGATCATTTGTAACCTTCACTAATGCTGTTTCTGTACTATGATGAATTCTAAAACCTGACTGAAACTCTTCAAATAGACCATTCCTCTGCAGATGATCAGTTAGCTGTTTCACAACTACCCTTTCAAGAATTTTTGAGAGAAAAGGAAGGTTGGAGATTGGCCTATAATTAGCTAAGATAGCTGGGTCAAGTGATGGCTTTTTAAGTAATGGTTTAATTACTGCCACCTTAAAAGCCTGTGGTACATAGCCAACTAATAAAGATAGATTGATCATATTTAAGATCGAAGCATTAATTAATGGTAGGGCTTCCTTGAGCAGCCTGATAGGAATGGGGTCTAATAGACATGTTGATGGTTTGGATGAAGTAACTAATGAAAATAACTCAGACAGAACAATCTGAGAGAAAGAGTCTAACCAAATACCGGCATCACTGAAAGCAGCCAAAGATAACGATACATCTTTGGGATCGTTATGAGTAATTTTTTCTCTAATAGTTAAAATTTTATTAGCAAAGAAAGTCATGAAGTCATTACTAGTTAAAGTTAAAGGAATACTCGGCTCAATAGAGCTCTGACTCTTTGTCAGCCTGGCTACAGTGCTGAAAAGAAACCTGGGGTTGTTCTTATTTTCTTCAATTAGTGATGAGTAGTAAGATGTCCTAGCTTTACGGAGGGCTTTTTTTTATAGAGCAACAGACTCTTTTTCCAGGCTAAGTGAAGATCTTCTAAATTAGTGAGACGCCATTTCCTCTCCAACTTACGGGTTATCTGCTTTAAGCTGCGAGTTTGTGAGTTATACCACGGAGTCAGGCACTTCTGATTTAAAGCTCTTTTTCAGAGGAGCTACAGCATCCAAAGTTGTCTTCAATGAGGATGTAAAACTATTGACGAGATACTCTATCTCACTTACAGAGTTTAGGTAGCTACTCTGCACTGTGTTGGTATATGGCATTAGAGAACATAAAGAAGGAATCATATCCTTAAACCTAGTTACAGCGCTTTCTGAAAGACTTCTAGTGTAATGAAACTTATTCCCCACTGCTGGGTAGTCCATCAGAATAAATGTAAATGTTATTAAGAAATGATCAGACAGAAGGGAGTTTTCAGGGAATACTGTTAAGTCTTCAATTTCCATACCATAAGTCAGAACAAGATCTAAGATATGATTAAAGTGGTGGGTGGACTCATTTACATTTTGAGCAAAGCCAATTGAGTCTAATAATAGATTAAATGCAGCGTTGAGGCTGTCATTCTCAGCATCTGTGTGGATGTTAAAATCGCCCACTATAATTATCTTATCTGAGCTAAGCACTAAGTCAGACAAAAGGTCTGAAAATTCACAGAGAAACTCACAGTAACGACCAGGAGGACGATAGATAACAACAAATAAAACTGTTTTTTGGGACTTCCAATTTGGATGGACAAGACTAAGAGTCAAGCTTTCAAATGAATTAAAGCTCTGTCTGGGTTTTTGATTAATTAATAAGCTGGAATGGAAGATTGCTGCTAATCCTCCGCCTCGGCCTGTTGCTACGAGCGTTCTGGCAGTTAGTGTGACTCGGGGGTGTTGACTCATTTAAACTAACATATTCATCCTGCTGTAACCAGGTTTCTGTAAGGCAGAATAAATCAATATGTTGATCAATTATTATATCATTTACTAACAGGGACTTAGAAGAGAGAGACCTAATGTTTAATAGACCACATTTAACTGTTTTAGTCTGTGGTGCAGTTGAAGGTGCTATATTATTTTTTCTTTTTGAATTTTTATGCTTAAATAGATTTTTGCTGGTTATTGGTGGTCTGGGAGCAGGCACCGTCTCTACTGGGATGGGGTAATGAGGGGATGGCAGGGGGAGAGAAGCTGCAGAGAGGTGTGTAAGACTACAACTCTGCTTCCTGGTCCCAACCCTGGATAGTCACGGTTTGGAGGATTTAAGAAAATTGGCCAGATTTCTAGAAATGAGAGCTGCTCCATCCAAAGTGGGATGGATGCCGTCTCTCCTAACAAGACCAGGTTTTCCCCAGAAGCTTTGCCAATTATCTATGAAGCCCACCTCATTTTTTGGACACCACTCAGACAGCCAGCAATTCAAGGAGAACATGCGGCTAAACATGTCACTCCCGGTCCGATTGGGGAGGGGCCCAGAGAAAACTACAGAGTCCGACATTGTTTTTGCAAAGTTACACACCGATTCAATGTTAATTTTAGTGACCTCCGATTGGCATAACCAGGTGTCATTACTGCCGACGTGAATTACAATCTTACCAAATTTACGCTTAGCCTTAGCCAGCAGTTTCAAATTTCCTTCAATGTCGCCTGCTCTGGCCCCCGGAAGACAATTGACTATGGTTGCTGGTGTCGCTAACTTCACATTTCTCAAAACAGAGTCGCCAATAACCAGAGTTTGATCCTCGGCGGGTGTGTCGTCGAGTGGGGAAAAACGGTTAGAAATGTGAGCGGGTTGACGGTGTACACAGGGCTTCTGTTTAGGGCTACGCTTTCTCCTCACAGTCACCCAGTCGGCTTGCTTTCCCGGCTGCTCGGGATCTGCCAGAGGGAAACTATTGGCGGCGAAGCTACCTTGGTCCGCACCGACTACAGGGGCCAGGCTAGCTGTAGAATTTTCCACGGTGCTGAGCCGAGTCTCTAATTCGCCCAGCCTGGCCTCCAAAGCTACGAACAAGCTACACTTATTACAAGTACCATTACTGCTAAAGGAGGCCGAGGAATAACTAAACATTTCACACCCAGAGCAGAAAAGTGCGGAAGAGACAGGAAAAGCTGCCATGCTAAACCGGCTAAGAGCTAGTAGCTGCGCTAAGCTAGCGGATTCCTAAAAACCCACAAAGTGAATAATGTGTAAATAATTTAGAGGTGATTCAGCAGAGGGAGTGCGTTATTTAAGGCACGTGAAGATTACACTGTGAAACAAATCGTTATCTAGTTAACTAGATCAATCTAACTGCGCAGATTAAACAGCTAACAGATACAGAAAAACACCGCTGTGCTCCGGAACAGGAAGTGATACAATACCGTAGTGAGAGCCAACCACCAGTAGAGGCAAGCAAGAGCCAAAATCGTCTTCAAACTTTTCTCTAGTGGACTGATATATCGATAAAATCTTATCAATACCCATCCCTAGTCAAGGGGTATTCAACTCATCCAGGAAAGGACCAAGAGGGTGCAGGTTTTCTTTGCAACCACACACTCTATTAGGTGACTTTACTGATTAACATCTCTTTGGGCAGATGGAATCAGTTAATCAGTGAAATCAAAGAAAACCTGCACCCTCTTAGCTTTTTCTGGAACAAGTTGAATGCCCCTACCATAGTCCCTTCAAAAGTCCTTTTATTGCAAACACTGAAGAACATAGGAAAGACTGATTGTCCATCAACACTCAAGTTGTACATACTCTGCAAGTACAGTTTTAAAACATGAAAATAGCACATTAATTTCAAATAATTTGCTCTAGAAAAACACATACCACCCCCTGTGACCTCCCCCCCAAAAAACAATGAATAATCTCACTCCATGAAGCCCTTTGACCCTGTTTGTCACTCCATCTACAGTTCCTGTGCAAAAATGAAGAAGGTCCTTGGACTTGGCCCTATGAATAGGAAATTCACATTTAAATGATGCACAGATGGAACCTTTGATAGGAACACCTTTCAGTCCAGTATCTGCCATAACTTTTTTGTATGATCGCAGTTCTTCTATCCTGCAATATCAACTCAGTGTAAAACACTTTACAATGTTGTGGAGAGACTTACTTGAGGCCAACAGTTTGTAAATTAATTATACTTCTTGGTGTGTGACTTTCATTTTTTTAATAACAGGACAGATGATATGAGGGTACTTCAAAATTTCTCAGCCTCACCCAGAAAATTTCATAGGGGAAAGATTTTTCTTGGATGATTTTTCTAAATTGTCTGCTAGACCATTAATGCACTTGGTCCATTTATTTTCAGATTTCAGTATTCCTTTGCAGAAGAAAGTCACATGTTCAGGGAGTTACAACCCTTGTCCCCGGGTGAGGTTGAGAACTTTTTGAAGTACCCTTGTATTTCAGTCTTCCTTAGCTATGCAATGAAATCCTTTAGCATCACTGAACAATGTCCAAGATGAAAATTCAGCTTGCTTGTGCAACATAAACCTGTCTGATGGCTGGACAGGTCTGGTTTTGTGGCAGGGAATAATCTTATCAAGCATGGATGCAAAACGCTATAATTCCATTTTTATCAAATGGCAGACAATACAGTTGAGAACGTGAATTCACAGCAAAACACATTAGAAAAGGCTCAAACTGAAACACACTAGAAAATGTTCAGACAAAATGCAAAACGTACACTGTACACAATTTCTTCAATGGCATGCACACAAGCCGATATCATTTTCAGGGTGATCTTGTCATTTTGGTGGCTTTCCTCACCAGTCACCTTCTTGCAGTGCCACTCAGTTTTTTGGAAATGCCACCTCCGGACAGATCTGTCATACAGTACCATACTGTTTGTATTTCTTAATAACTGAGGAAAATGAAGCACAACACATAATCAGTGTCTTAGAAATGTTCAGGTATCCATCTCCTGACCTGTCTGAAGAAAACTGGATGCAAAAGTGATGGTTTACATGTGTTATACTAAAGCGTGCATTTACTTATCATCATTTTCGCTGTTATATTTTTATTTCTTTTACTTGTAATTGATGATGTAGAGATTACTTTTTTGCAATGTGAGTTTAAAGGGCAACAATTTAGATTTTTTTAAATGTAAAAAGTCAGATTTTTATTTATGTATTTTTTGCTGTCATAAAAAATTCAATCACGTAAACGCTAAAGGGTGTACAAACATTTTCACATCACTGTATGCGACATGGAAGGTGCATACCTGTTTATTTTATGTCCAAAGCTGAGGTTTGGTGGCCACCAAGGCCACCACTGCTTGTAAAATATTGTGCCACTAAATCAAGTTGGGACATCCTGAATGTATTTTGAATGTGAAGTAACATCATAACTGTGACACAAACATCTGCTGCTGTAGCTCCACAGTAAAAGTTTCATTTCAGGCAACAAACTCAGTTTTCCAAATGAAGTAGTGCAAAGTTTTTTGTTTTGTTTTTTTCCCCCTTCTGACATCATTTTTGCAAAATATATTCATTTAAGTTTGAGCTGCATGTGCACACATCCACATCCATTTATGCAAACATCAGGTCAGTGCATCAGGTCAGTTCCCTTCAGTTGCACAGTTCTTCTCTCAGCAAGCCAGTCAACTGGTCAGTAATTCATCCACCTATCCAGCCATCCATTATCCCTCATTAATTCTTCTAACGCATCAGGCGAACTCACAATGCTGCATCTGTGCAACCGTGCATGTGTCCAATCAGTCAGGTTGGTGTGTGTGTGTGTGTGTGTGTTCTGCCTCGACTGTGTGCGTCTGCAAAGCAGCTGTGAGCCCGGAAGCTTAACTTAGTGAAGTCAGAGTGAGACCAAACGTTTGAGTTACCACGGAAGATGGGTAAAGAGCACACACACACACACACACACACACACACACACACACACACACACACACACACACACACACACACACACACACACACACACACACACACACACGTCTATTTTGTCTGTGATTTCTCTGTTCCACACGTCTGTTGCCTATGCACTATGCTGCACTGTGTAAACACAACAACTTTGCGATTCCGCTCCATAAACTGCAACACCTGCCCTCACACAATAGCAGGAGTTTGTGTCTGTGTGCTGCCGCGTAACACTACAGTATCTGTGATGAGCTGGATATCTGTAGCTACATCTCACCGCAGGAAATCTGATGGTAAGTCAAGATGGGTTCCATTTAAAAATCATGATGTTTGGTATGTTCAACCATTCTATAGGTTCAGATGACCCAGAATTCTGCACTATCACTGCAATCTGTCAGAGGTATGATAAACAAGGCATGCAGATGATTGCAGTGGCTTGCCCAAAGCTAATTTGCCAACTACGCTTGATGTCAGAAATGTAATATGTTTACTAGGCCAAGGAGCAGACGTCTATGCAGACATCCGCATTTCAATGCCTTATTTAGTTCGTGAGATATGGTCATTAATGTGTCTGAGATAATGCCATCTGGTTTGACCTTGACCTTTGACCCATGACACTGACATGACGTGTTGTCAGAGGACAGTCCACAGTGTTTATCCAAAATTTGGATAAAAATGACTCTTTGTGTTTTGAAGATAGATCAGCAGACAACAAATGATAACCTATGATTTGACATTGACTTTTGACCTGGACATGACCTGTCCATTGAATTTATTGATCAAAACTGAATGAAACCACTCTTTGTGTTTTGAAGACATTGATACACAAAACAGACAGACGGACATGGTCATAGAAACAGCCTCTTTCCAGTCTGTGAGGAGGCTTTTAGTTCGAACCTTTGAAAGTGACTAAACAATATTTTACACAATATTTCCAACAAAAACAATGAAAATTTGAAAACCGTGGCTTTCTTTCTAATTAATGATGTTTGGTAATAATACAGTAACATGCTTTTGGAGGGCGGTATGCATTTTCAAAGGCCTGAAGTCCATGCCCAAATGCCCAAAATGACCGATATTTGCCCGAGTTAGATGAGTTCGCCTCTGAAAATGCATACCGCCCTCCAAAAGCATGTTATTTTATTATTATTATCATCACTTTACCAGGGCGTTGCTAGGCTGGTATTGTAGATTTACCTCGACGCTATCTGGCTATACCCGCCTGCTGTGCGTAAACAAATGATGTCATAGCGTGCAACCCAAGAACTGTCCGCAGAGGGGGAAAAAAAAAACTGTCCGCAGGGGAAAAGATAAAAAGGCGAGAAGTGTGTTTTGGCCCCAATATGGATATTCCGGATGATTTTCTCATGGACAGTACGACAATGAACAGCATCTAAAGCAGCCAGCTTGATGAGGACACAGTGGCTAAATTTGAGAGCCGCGCCAGCTGACATGACAAAAGTTAAGTGAGCCAACTTTTTATGTACGCGTTACGTGTTGTGTATCTCAGTAAAAAGTGATAATAATGCAAATAACATGCTGTTGTCATGCGGTATGCATTTTCTGAGTCCCTCCGTCCATGCGCCATCGCCCAAAATGACAGATATTCGCTCGAGTTAGACGAGGGCGAATAGCTGTCATTTTGGGCGACTGGGTGTGAACGTAGGGCCTCTGAAAATGCATACCGCCCTCCAAAAGCATGTTGTTGTATTATTATTATTTCTGCTTACTGCAAGTAAGAAGTGAGAAAACAAATTTTAATGGGTACTCACACATACACACACTCACGCATGCACGTGCACACACACAAAGGTGAATTGGAGACTTTAAAATTGACCGTAGGTGTACGTGTGGGTGTGAATGTGTTTGTCTGTATGTGGCCTTGCAACAGACTTACCCATTTACCCCGCCTCATAACCTATGGCTGCTGGGTTAGGCTCCAGCCCTCCGTGACCTTTAATTGAAGTACGCAGGTATAGAAAATGAATGGATACATCCAGAAAATATTCACAGCACTTCGCTTGGATGAAAATGGATGAAATTAATTTTTTTCATCAAAATTGTACACACAATGCCCCATAATGACAATGTGAAAAAAGCTTGTTGGAGATTGTTTCATATATTAAAAATAAATAAACCCCTAAGAAATCAGATGTACAGTAGATATTTTGATTTCACTGATCTCAAGGCACAAATCTGGGGAAGGGTACAGAAACATTTCTGCTGCTTTAAAGGTCCTAATGAGCACAGTGGGCTCCATCATTCACTCTGTGAAAGTCCTTGAGTGGCCCAGCCATAGACCAGACCTGAATTCAACTGAACATCTCTGGAGAGATCTGAAAATGGCTGTGCACCGACATTCTCCATCCAACCTGATGAAGCTTGAGAGGTGCTACAAAGAGGAATGGGCAAAACTGCCCCAAAATAGATGCACCAAGCTTCTGGCATCATATTCAATAAGACTTGAGGCTGTAGTTGCTGCCAAAGGTGCATCAACAAAGTACTTATGCACATGCAATTTCTTAAATTTTATTTTTAAAAACTTTGCAAAAATTTCAGAATAAACTTTTTTCTATTTTGTCATTATGGTATGTTATAAGCAGAATTTTGTGGGAAAAAATGAATTTACTCCATTTTAGAATAAGGCTGTAACATAACAAAATATGGAAAAAGTTAAGCACTATGAATACTTTCCAGATAAAAGTGATTGTGCAGCAAATAAAACATTACATCAGAGTTATGAGTTAATGACAGATTTTCCCGAATATAACAGTGTGACAAATGTGACAATAAAATCACTATATTTAAATCACTGAAGCATGAAGAATTCATAAGTGGCATGATGTCAAACCAGCAGAAGATCCATTGTCTGGATATGAAAATGGCTTCTAAGTGATCTTTTCTTTCAATAAATTGATGTCAGAGGCAATCACGAATGTTCGTTTGGATATTACCAACTCCATCTGAACTCCTTATTACTTCAATTATTAGTCAAGCATGCCTTGAATTACACATGAACTCAGACCATTGTTCTAACTGTGAGGTTAGTCTGCCACTGTGAAGAAAGATGTGACCCTGTGTAATGGCTCAGGAGATGAAGGAGCAGGGCCTGTTGATCGATGCTGGACATTTTGTACTA
Organism: Thalassophryne amazonica; assembly: GCF_902500255.1. Classification (NCBI taxonomy): domain Eukaryota; kingdom Metazoa; phylum Chordata; class Actinopteri; order Batrachoidiformes; family Batrachoididae; genus Thalassophryne; species Thalassophryne amazonica. Next base: position 49,585,602 of record NC_047114.1, read on the forward strand.
TCAGAAAAATTTCATGTGGTGGGAAATGGAGTGATGTTTCATAGAAGAATAGAACATGTCAACACTGAAAGTATTTTTTTTTTTTTTTTTTTTGCACAATAGATTGTTGTTACAGTCAGTCTGCTCTGTGTCATCCTGATCCTGTCAGATCTCAGAAGCTAAGCAGAGTGGGTCCGAGTTAGTACTTGGATGGAAGACCTCTTTGGAAGGCCAGGACCTGTGTGTATTTTTCTAGGTAACACTGGAGTTGTTTCAGGAACTCAAAGACAGTCTGGAAAGATTGGAAGGGATTTGCATATTTCACTTTCTGCAGTGCATAATATGATTAACTAATTTAAGGAATCTGGCTTAGGCTTGCACACTTGTCCTTTGCACACTAAAATTCCTCCAAACATCCATGATCTTCAATCCCTCAGATTGCACTGTATCAAAAACCGCCATTCATCAATAGCTGATATAACCAGTTGAGCAAGAGGTTACTTTGCAAAACCTTTGTTAAGTACTACAATATGGAGTGACATTCACAGATACCATTTAAAATTTCCCTCTGCAAAAAAAAGCATATATTTAACTTGTCTTGAAGCAGCACTGGCTTCTCTGGGCTCAAAGGCATCTGGGTTTGAGTCATCTCACAGTGGAAACATGCATTGTGGTCAAACAAATTAGTGTTCTGTATCTTTTGTGGAAGAAATGAACACTGTGTGTTCAAGACAACAAATGAAAAGGACATCCAAACTGTTACCAGCAACAAGTCCAAAGGCCTGGGTCTGATATTGCAACACTAAAGGTCAGCAGCACTAAACCTATCCCCAATAGGGCATGTGTGGGGAATTTTGAAAATTGCAACAATGATGACACCATGCTGTTGTATACCTTAAAATGTGTTTGTAGGACAAATGGGACAAAATAACACCTGAAATGCTTCATTACTTGTATCCTTAATTCCAAAATGTCTTTTAAGTGTTGCCAAAAAATAAAACAATGGCAACATTACAAAGCTGTAAATGCTTTACCATCACAACATTATTTTAATGTGTTGCATGCCTGAAATTGTAGGAATTGATGTATTTTAACAAATAAAATAAAATCACCACACACAACAATGAAATAGCTTGAGTTAATACCATCTGGAATGAAATGTAAGTTAAACTAAATGTTAGGATCATGCAGTTTTTGTTTTTAATTAGCATTTTCCATATCATCCAACCTTTTTCTGATTTGGAAGTATATAAAATGGCCTGTTTCAATGAAAATAACTTATATTTCAGGAAGAAAACAAACAAACAAACAATAAATTCAATTACTAAACACAATTATGTCTGTATATCTCTCAAATATAGCAGTCAGGTATTCTTTGGCTTTGGAAAAGCCTGGGCATGTACCGTCTGAAATGCAGTGGAGGAACAGACAGATAGATAGCACAGGTCTCTGCTTCCAAAGAAAAGGCACAACTGTATCATAAACATAAAGGAAAAACCAAACCCATGACTCTGTGTAGGCTCTCAGTAGTCCAGGTGGTTTCCATAGTAGAGAAGCTTGAATCTTCGACTTCTCTACTATGGAAACCTATGACTTCAATAATTTCAAAACATTATTTTCAAGAAAGTAGGAATGGATTTGGGGCAGCACAGTGTCTTAGTGGCTAGCCTCACAGCAAGAAGGTCATGGGATCGATTTCCACCTGTGACCTTTCTGTGTGGAGTTTGCCTGTTCTCCTTGTGTTTGCATGGGTTCCCTCTGGGTGCTCCGGCTTCCTCCCACATCCAAAGGCACGCAGGTTAGGTGGATTGGGAACTTTAAATTGTCCGTAGGTGTGTGTGTGTGCAGGTGTGAGTCTGTTTGTTTGTCTATATGTGACCCTGTGACAAACTGGCGTCCTGTCCAGGGTGTACGCTGCCTCACGCCTATCCCACCAGTCATAGGGTGTGAGTCACGCCCTATGACTGGTGGGATAGGCTCATGAAATGGACTGAAAAAGATTATCAGTACTCTGAATAGGTGAGGTCATGTCAGGTCTGGGTGCATGTGTTGGTGCCACCTGTCAACACATCCACCAACATTACGGAACCATTTTTGGTCCTGGATAGGAACCACCAAGAGAGATAATTGGTCCATCCCCATCTCTTGAACATAATCATCTATCTGCTGCTGCCAGATGAAACATGAACAACCCCTTGGCTATCAGCTTTTAGATTGTGTGCAACATCATACCCAAAGCAGGATGTCATATGGCCAAAATGTAAGTAAATAACCATCTGTTTGACACAAAGTCATTCCAGTTGTTCTCAAGGATCCTTCCAAAGAGACCTGGTACACATCCCAGGCCTCTCCCCAGAAATTGAGAGCATGGTGGCACTAGGGTGCGGGTGGAGGTGGATGGAGGGAGGACATCCACCACCCAAAAAATATCCCCACCTCCTGCACTTTGCCTTTTCCAAGTACCAATGAAAGCCATTTCCTGCAACTTCATAGGCGGAAGAGACAGAGAGTTTGAAAAAAGAGATTCCGCTTGGTTGCCCACAAATTAAAAAAAGAAAAAAGAAAAATAATAATTAAAAAACAAATAAAAACAATAAACTAATAACATAAACTTACATGCACATATGTATCTTGCTTATTTATTGTTGTATTTGTATGGTGCATGCATTTTTATTCTTTTATGTAATTTTTTTAACAGTAATAAATTAATTTAGAGCTGTTTTCTTGACAAAAGCATGACTTTTTCTTCTGTCTCAGCACTGATGAGTGTCCCAACCCCCCACCCTCTCACCACTGTGGTCATTGACCGCAGTGTCCTGGATGTCCTGGTAGTTCTCAGTTTCACGGATGGTGGGTATCGCCAGAGATGGCACAAAAAAACAACAAAATTGTACTCTGATCTGCAAGCTTTACGTATCGCCTGCACTTCCTCATGATTCATGTAAACAGAGAGTCTGCTGAAAGTGTTCATGAATTTTTCCGCTGTAGTGGTGCTCTTAAACCTTTGCACAATGCTGGATATTCCACAGATAAGAGCTCTTTATTTTTTGAGTGACAGTTAACCAGACCAAAGCCATGCGAGTCTTGCATGTTGAATCATCACGTGACACCTGCTTTATGAGATTCCACGAATAACAGCGCTTTATTTTTTTGAGTGACAGTTAAACACACCAGTAACGTGCGAGTATTGTGCAAGATGCCTGTTTTACGAGATTACACAGGAAAAGCAACGGAGACAAGAGAAATCATTCCACGAGGCTGCCAACTGACGAATTCCAATAAATTTAAGTAAATTTACCAGAGAAAATAGAGTGAACACCCTAAACTTAAAAATCATCATGATGGCACCGACATTGTAACAACCCTGCGCCACACTTCCATTGCTTAGGGAGAGCCTGGCATCTGTTAATTGCCAAAGGCCATTGGTTAAAATCCAAGTCTCACAATGACAGAGTGAGGCCCGACCCTAATACTCTCTCATTGTGCTAGACCACTTTACCTTTTCCCTTCATTTTGCACATTAGTGTGAATGTACAAAATGAAACGAAAGGGTGATGCAGTAGGGCAAAAGGGCAGTATTGGGATTGCGCCTAAGACATGACCATAAATAATTGGACCTTCATACTTTAGCAAAGGATTGCAATGCCAAGATAAAGGAATGCCTCTAAAATTTCAAGTTTCACTTCATACAGACACACTTCTCATGGCTGAGTCCACAAAACCAATGCAAGCCTAAATCTTAGTCTTCATCAGACACTCAAATTTCTCACTCAAATCTTGAGTGCTACAAAAAGGGCATCTATTGCAAAGATCACAGCATCATCTGTGAAGTCAGTGTCAGTAAAATGTCTCTCACAAACGCGGTTGCCCTTGTTACCTCAACTAAGCCACTCATTTCCACAACCCAAACCAACACTCAGTCCATCCAAACACCGAATAGCATGAAATCATAAAAAAGAAGTATCAGTGCTTATCTGCATGCTATTCAGGTTTTGATTAACCTGCTGTTCTTTTTCAACCAAAATGTACCACACATTTTAATAAAATAGAGAAAACATTAGAAGAAAATGGGACAGTGACTCTTCTTGACAATGACTTTTGCTAAATTTTATACATACTATACAGGGTAAATCACAATTTTAACAAATATTGTATTTGCATACATATGCATGAATGAAGGAAACTTGTAGATGTTCGTGTGTGTGTTGTGTGTTTGCTGACAGAACTGTAGCAGCTGACTCAGCTTTGACAGTGGCGACTGGAAACAAAACACAAGGTCCTGGCGAATAGAGCAAGCCGGCAGACTAGTCAAATGGCCGTACCCTCACATCTCTTGACGCTACCTGTGTGTGCCATGATGACGACAGCTGTAAATATCTCATCCTAAACACAACTCAGGATTTTGAAAGTGCTCATAAAAAGCAAAAGGTATGTATGGGCCGCTGTGTGTGATTAAAGCCGGTGGAAGCCTACGGGGGCCATAAATATCAGCCTTTTCTGGACACTTCTGCTTTTCCACTCTGTCACTCGCTTTCACACACACGGCAGACCAACCCACTTCCTTACCAACCCTGTCTCTCACAACACTGCCCGGACTTCCCACTGCAATTACTTATAAAAACTTTTCAGGGCCGCCACACGTGGTCGGGTTTTTAAAAAGCTGCGTCCCCCTCCTCATGTGGTGTGGGGGGTATTGAGTCGTCACAGACCCCCTGAATGATCACCGAAAAATAAGGCGGTATAGACAATACCTCTTCTTGATGAATTCAATTCTTTCAGGACCCTGTACCGTTGTCCAGGCAGCTCCGGGCAAAACAATCGTTGCTTTGATAGTCCAAGAAACACACACTCACACGCTCTTAAAACTCCCTCTAACTACTTCCGACTGAGGATCTAAACATATATACATCAGACTGCAACTTGGGATATATTTATTTTTGGTCCTTGCTCCGTCTTCTACTAAGATGATCATGCCAGCATGAGGCACAAATACTTCCCCCAAAAATAAAAAGAACATGCTTCTTTTTTCATCCCACCGGAACAAACAATACAGCAGCTTGAAATGTGGACTGACCTGGTCTGTGGTGGAAGCGGCAATGGTGTTGGACTCGGACATGATTGGATGTTGTGACCCAGTGGTGCTTCTATGCCTGCCACTGCTGGCTCCTTCATTCACACCTTGCCTCTCAGTTCCGCAGCGAAAACGGGGGGAGAAAACAGAGTATACCCTCCCTTTTGCCCCGACTTGATTAATGCCTGAATTACTTTCACCTCATTTCATCTGATGGAGCTCTGCTTCCTCTCCGCCTCTTGCTCATTCGGCATGTTAGCGCTCCCTCTCTCTCTCCCTCTGTCTCTCTCTGCCTCCCTCCCTCCCTTCCATGATCCCAGATCTGCCTCACTGCCTGCCTTCCATCCGTCCCCTCCCTCCCTCTCTTGTGCTCTTACTTTTTTTAGTCAACCCTCCCTTGCTTTTCACAACTCTCTCTCTTTTCTCTTGTCTTGCACCTTTCCAGGAACATGCACACTCCTTGCTCCCTCACCCCCGCCAATCCCAATCCCCAGCAAGTGCCACAATGGGCAAAATAAATCCAGTTTTCCTCTGTTTCCCTCTACCTCAACAATGAATGGTTGGTTGTCGCTCCAGCACCTTGGATGCATACTGAGCGAGAGCGAGGAGCACCAGTGGTGGCGGCGGTGGGGACAGGGGGATGTTAAATTCTGAGTTTTAGCTGGCCAGAGTAAGGGGGGGGGGGTGTCTAGAGCACCAGTGGGCACTAGCCAAGCACTCTCTTCCTCACTCTTTCTCCAACAGATTAAAGCAAGGAAACAAAAAATAGTGAGGAGCACACAAGTGAGGAGTCAGCACCCCTTCCACCAGACTACCCTGTACCCCCTCTTTGTCTCCCTTATTTCTTCCGTTTGTTTTCACAGGCAGCTGCTGCAACTCTGTGGACCACCAACAACTTCTCTTTCAGCGCCACTTGACTCTTCCAAATCCTTGTCCCTCTCTACACCCTGACATTGCCAACAGTCCCCCCTGCCGTGTCACATGGAGAGCGTGGCCAGGCCAAAGCCCTCCTCCTCCACCCTGTTTGAAACATGTTCTTAGAGTTACACCCTTTTGAAGTTCAAACGCTTGCCACTCACACATTATGTCTGTTTGTAGCCATATGGCTAATAGCTACCCATAACAAGAAGGGCCAGGAAGTGAGTGTATGCAAGAAAAACATAGCACGCACAAAAACAGGCCAGCTCAAACATCACCACTGCTGCCGAATGAGGCACCTTAATTCACATTTCAGCGTATCCCTGTGTCTGTTTTCTGTCAGATGCGGTGTTAACATTGACAAAAGTTGAGAAGCAGTTGGCAGCAGGCCTAATGGGTATTTGACAATTGGGAACAATGGTTAGTGCTGCTTGAGTGGGGGCATCGCTCACATATTAACATGAAGTGAGTAGCAGCATGCCATTCATTTGTCTTCAATTTGCAGGATTAGATTTGCACAGAGGATCCAACAAAGGAATCATTAACATATACCTGCCCTATTCAGAGCGTTAAGAGGAAGTACTATGAACACTGCAAAACAACTACTTCCAACTTATTGTGTGTTGCACAGAGCAGGTGGCTGTGTGGGCAGGAGTTGGACAACTAATATCAAGGCTGGAGTTGCAAGAACACATGTGTCCTTTAGGACAGGTCTGGAGGAATGTGATGATACCACATGTCACTGCATCTACAACACTAAAGAACTACACTGGATCCTCGATGACAAACACTCAGTGAGATGATCGGTCCATTCCAATATCTAGAACGTGACCATCTATCTGCAACATTTTGTTCAAACACAAGCATCCTATTGGCATAACTGCTCACTAGCACAAGATTCCAAAATAGAATGCCATGCAAAAATACCCTCGGCTGTATGAGCACTGTCTTCTTTATCATTTGCAGTTGTTTAATTGGTATCCCAGTGCAAGTGTGTGTGTGTGTGTGTGTGTGTGTGTGTGTGTGTGTGTGTGTGTGTGTGTGTGTGTGTGTGTGTGTGTGTGTGTGTGTGTGTGTGTATATATATATATATATATATATATATATATATATATATATATATATATATATATATATAATTACACGTGTTTATTATTTGCATTAATTATTAAGATCCTACTGTCTTACGTACAATTTGTACATAAGACATTTTGTGACGTGATATTTTCACAAGGACCAGAATAGCCACAATGGAAATAAGCATTTATGCTTTATCATGTTATCCGTGTATCATTGATACATTAACGTCTGTATGTTTATAATGATGTTGCAGAATAAACTCAATCAACCAATCATAAACAATATTTTACTTACGTTTTAACAGCATCTGCAGGAGGGAGTGTGAGTGCGCATACATGAGCTTTTGACAAGAGCATATTTTAGCTTTGAGTTAGGACAAATTATGGTGCACACTGACATCTGCGAGACAGCCTGTAAATCACTCCAGAGGTGTTTTCAAAAACATTACAAAAACGTTTTCAGTTTTAAATTGTTTATTTCTCACTAAAGTTTTTACATAATATAACATAATATATGAGAAACATGTTATATTTACACATAAACAAAGTGATTTTGGAGCATCAGAGAGAGAGCAGCCAGTGATGTCACGGTGCCACTGTATTCTGATTAGCTGTCACCTCCGCCCCTCAAAAAAAAAAAAAAAAAAGAGTATTTACATGATTCATAGTATAGAAATATGAAACAGAATGTGACTATTTAACCTCTTAAAATTCCTCTTAAAATAGGTCAGGATTAACCATCTTTGAACTTGTGCAAGGTCTGTGTCCCAAGAATGTTCCCTGTGAATTTGAAGACTGTGACAGTAATAGGACTTGACTTATGCTGAGAACAGACAGGCAGCTGTCCCCAGTCACACATACACAGAGCTTTTTGTTTTTTTCCCTATTCTGCTGCAAACAGATGCTTTAAATTTTTACAGACACACAAACAGAGACAGTAGTGAAAGACATCAAAAGCAATACTCTTTTCACTCATCGTAATGACAACATGATGCTTAACTAAATTGACTAAACCAATTGAATTGCAAAAACACAATAAATCAATGACACTAACAAGACTGTTAAACTAACATGAACCACAGTAACAACATGTAAAACCCTGAACTCCCATGGTGCATTGCAGCACAATGTCCATTGTTTCCTGGTTAGCTAAAATCACTAATTTCTCAAAAAATATGAGCCCTATCAACTTTCCGTTTTCACAGCATTCATCCATGACCCAAAATACATAAGCATACCAAACGGCAAATGTCAGCTCTCCCAGGATTCTGCGTGACTGAAGTCATACACATGCACGTGTGCACACAGAAAAGTATGGAGGAAATAAAGAGACAGAGCCCAAGACTGCAGCAGATAAGGTCAAAGTAATCTCTGCTGTCCAGGCATGGCTGCTAACTACCTGACATCTGCCAATACCTATTACAAAGAAGCCAAAGGCTGAACACAGACAAGAAAGTGCAAAGTGTCATCAACTGATGCGATACATGTGCCAAAGGAAAATAATAAATAGAAATAAAGCCATTAGTTTTTATTCATCAACAAACAACATACAAAGTGTAGGTTTTTGGAAACCTATGTTTAAAAATTTGTCAATCTCCCAAGAACACATTTATACCCTTTTTAAGGAACAATGTAAGTAGGTATTTTTTAACATGTATGTATGTATAGTATAATATGTATACCCACAAATCAATGTATCAATGTATAACCACATATATCCACATCTGTGGATGTACATCGTCTCTAATGATTTTCTCTCTCTTCATGTCATAATATACATGGTAATGCTGCCTTGGAACTGAGAATGGGTGTTGAGATGTCCTGTGGTGACCAATGGGATGTCCAGTTCTTGACGAATAGAGATGGATTTTATTTTAAAAGATATGAAATTTCAGCAACAATTTGCCAAAAGCGAAATGGGAAACTCAAGCCTAGGTGTGATTTCTTTTTCTTGCATAAAAATCCTTCTCTTTGCCACTGCTCATGGATCTAAGGACCTCTTCCCAACTAAGAAATGAAGCAGAAACCATATAAAAATCCGCGAACAACAAACAAAATGGAGAACCGCAAAACATTTCACCTGTTGTTGGGAGGGACACGCATGGACAGGCGTGCATGATACTGCAGCTATACAGTATGAGCACCTGGAACATGTGGCACCACATTGCACTGCTGGTGTGAGGGGAAAAAAACACACACACCAAAAGAAAAAAAACCCAGCAATTTCTAATATTTAATCCCTCATGTCGAGCAGACAATACAAGTATGATCCTTCTGGTCTTCTGCATATGACCTATGGCCATAGACGTCAAGTCATGAAATGACATGAAGGAAGCAGCGCGCTCTGCTCATGTCCATATCTGCTGGCCCCGTGTCCAGCCAGGCCCATGCGCATGTCCAGCCGGCCCCACGTGTCCAGTGAGCTGCGCGCTGAAGGACACTGAGTCATGTGGACCATAGCTCACGTGGGTGACATGACATTCAGATCACCAGCTGAGTGTACACATGATCAGACTGTCCTTTTCACCTGGCACAGTCTGCCATGTGCACGCTGACATGGTCACTCCAGCCTGTTGCAAAGGTGATATATGTTTTTATGTATTTCCACGTGAGGACAGCAAGCACACGCATGCACCTCATGGCGTAGAGTTCTAACATCATGTCCGTCATAACACGGTACGTGTTCTCCAGGTGTAATTTGCAGAGCAACAGATCCCAACAGCTGCTGCTGCTTGACACGCCCACCTGTTCGTTTAGCGCACAGAACAAAAAGTCACTCTCCGTTTCTGTCTTCTGTGATTATTTATTTTAGTTATTTGTTATGTAATAATGTATGTAGTTATTGTAGTATTTATTCATATACTTGTCATGGCTGTGTTCTCTGTGTTTTTAATTAAACACGTCGTGTGCACTGAGCCATCATTTCCAGCTGTCAGTGAGTGGCTGGCCAGCGATCAGCTGAGCGGCACCTTGCTGTGCTGTGTGCACTCACATATGGCTGGCCGGTCCCCATGTGATCTTGTCTGTACATAATTATCAGTATGTCATGCACGTGTCCCCCTCTGCACACCACATGTGTTACGGGGAGGCACACACACACACACGTATGCCACGTGTTGGGAGGGGCCCACTTGCTTCACATACATATGTGTTGTTTGGTAATGCCACACTCATGTTGCACACAATTTTCACAGACAGCCCGAATGTGATCATCTGCACTCTACTCTCATGCCGGGAGTGTGAATAGCCCCGCCTTTCTTAAGTGCGCAGTGAGTGGTGTTGGATGTTCGTGTGTGGCGCCTGGAATTTGGGGTCGAATGGGCACTCACAGGGCACTCACTGTTTTTCAGGCTGCTGGTGTGTGCAAATGGTTGTGGCGACAGCTTTACGAGGTGTTTGAGGCGCCTATGATTTTTCACGAGTGGCATGCAATTCCTCCTTTGTGCACAGGTCGACTTCAATTGTGTTATGTGTGAAGGAGCTTTACAGAAAAATGCCTGTAAATATGATGACTCAGTTGTGTTACACAAATGTGGTAAAATACAATACCTTCACACGAACATCCAACACCACTCGAGGGGCACTTAGAAAAAGTGGGGCCATTTGCGTTATTGTTTTGGCTTTGAAATATGGTATTTTGGGCAGCACAGAGTTGCAAACACTTGGAATTGCATCATGTTAGGCATTTGGTGTAAAGGTATGCCACCTGCATTTAAACCCTGGTCTTTCCACTCCACACTCTCCAGAAACTCAGCTCATCTTTGTGGTACCTACCCTCTGTAGAACCTTTAGTGAATCTTTTTGCTGTGTACATTTTTATGCCTCTTGCCTTCAGCTCCTTCGTGGCTACCTGGTTCTGGTCCACTGTCATCGTCGCATTCTGATCAAGCCTGTGTCTCCCTGCTCTGGTGCCTCCTACACAGTCAATTGCAATATTCTCTCTTTGTGTTCATCAGATAAATTGTTCTTTGCTTTCACTCCAGTTCCCATCATTTTGGTTCCAATTCATTGACTGGGTTAGCCGTAACTGATGCAGACCGATAATATCCACTCTGACTTGTAAAGAGTCCAAAAGCTGCATCATAATGAATTAGAATATCATGAAAAAATGTAATATTTCTTGTCAGGTATTTCAGAGAGTAAAAATTTGCCCCAAGGTTCCGTTCTGGGACCTGTTTTATTTGCACTGAGGTTGCTCCCACAGTGATCCCACAGGTCTCGTGTAACAGCCATTCTGTCCTCTATGCATTCGCTCCCCATGCAGTTCTGTACAGTCAAAGTCACTCTCAGTGACCTTTGCACCCTTATATAACAAGGAGATTTATGTGGGCCATGGAAAAGAGACCTTTTGGCTGTCCTTAGGTCAAGGCTGAAGACCAAAGGAGACTGTGCATTTGAGGTTGTGGCTCTCAAACAGTGGAACGCATTAACGTTCTGTAGACTCTGTTGAAACCTTTACAGAGAAGCTCAAGACCTAGTTGTACAGGCTTGCTTTTAACTAGTTTTATGTTACTGCTGTATTTAATTTCTGTGTTTGTATTTTATTTATTTTCACTGTAAAGCACTTTGTGATTTTATCTTGAAAGGTGCTATATACCAAAACTTTACTTATTACTTAATAATTTTACATATTCTACTTTCAGTACATAGAAACTACAATGTTTTAATAATTTTTATTTAAATTGTAATTTGTAAAGTGGGAGGTCCCGGAGTGCAGAGGATGGGTGGCTCCGGTGCAGAAGAAAAAAAAAGGGCGGGGGGGGGGGGGGAGCTTGCGAACAACGCTGTGTGCCACACCGAAAATAAACTGGGCATGTATTGTAGGCCTAACACTAGTCACACCAAATCCGGATAGAGTACAAATTCCTCAGTGGTCCATCGTTTATCGCGGGAGTTACGTTCTCCGCGTTCACACCGGGCGCGACGCGAGCGACTGCAGCCACAGGTTGCCATGTAATCCCTATGTAAGGACACGTTTTGGCGCCAAACCGCACAGCGCAACGCGAGTGAAGCGACTGAAGTGATGCGAGTGAAGCGATTTTGAGCGTTTTGCGCCTTTGTGGCGTGATATTGCGTCACGTCACGTCGTGTTGCCCTCCTCCCCAAGTTGAAAAATCTGAACTTTTTCGTCTCGTCATGCCGCGATGACCAATCAGGGACTGAATATGTAGTGACGTGGAGATGTCTGGAGTTTGACTGAGGATGTGAACATGTCCTGTATCTGGTAGCAGCCTGTGAGCAGGACTTATGTCTCTTTTGTCCTTTATTTCACAATCATGACAGAGTTTTTGGAGTGAGCAGCAGCACCAGCGGAGTTTCTTTTTCTTTTTTTTTACGTGCGCGCACGAGGGAATCATCCATGGAGATTATTTTACTTATTAACTACACAGATGTATAATAAAGCACATGGTGACTGGTTTCTAAAGACAATTATGACAGAGTTTTTTTGGGAAAGAGCGAGGAGCAGCCCCACAGCAAGCCGTGGAGTTTCTTTCTTTCTTTTTTTTTTACGTGCGTGCGCGAGCGAATCGTCTGTGTGGAGAATATTTTATTAATTAACTACACAGATGTATAATAAAACAAATGGTGACTGGTTTCTAAACACAATTATGACAGAGTTTTTTGGGGGAGGAGCGAGCTGCAGCAAGCAGCAGAGTTTCTTTTTTTTTTAATTGTTTACATGTGCGCGCGTGAACGGGACAGTTGGTCCTCAAACTGGGTCCTGCAGAGGCGGAAGGAGCTGAAAGCGGCCATCATCCAGACGCAGCTCCTGCAGCAAATAATGATACTCTCTGTATTGGGAGCTTTTCACAACTCACTCCGTGTGATCAAGGTCCGTCATGATGACTTGACGCCGAGCGGAATGGAAGCTCCTCCTATTTGATGATGCACTGGGGCGAATTTTCGCAGCGAAAGTCCACCCAAGCAGAGCGACACACCGGGCGAAGGAGGCGCGTCTGTCGCCAACGCGACCGCCGCGAATTTGTAGCGTCTGATCGTGCCCGGTGTGAACGCGGCATAATAACCCGTGATAAACAAAATCCGTTAAGTAGCGCTATTTTTTACACTTATTATAGATGTTTTAAGGCTGTAAAACCCTTCACTACACACTTTTCTCAAACAGCCATTAACATTTTCTCACTTTTCTCTCTTGTGTAAACGCTCTCTTTTTTCTTCTGTGCGAGAAGATTATAAACAGACACACGCAGAACACAAGCGTGGCTCTCCTTTCACTCACTGCCTCCGGGGGTACGGATGCGGGACCCGCAAAGAATCCAAGTCCTCTCTCGGGGGCCACGGAGCTCTGCGGCTACGGTCAACATCCAGATCAAAACAGCGAGCGTATCCTCTGGACCTGTTGCCAGATTTGGCGCAGTTCCGTACAGCAGACAGGAGGGTGGCGGTGTGATTGGCAGTGAGAGCAATCGCGGTGATTTTTTAAAAATATTTTGTTAGTCAAGAGAGGTGGCGGATCACGGATCCAGTATAAATAGCTGGCGGAGCCAACGTCAGAGGTTCCGGAGCGCGCGTCCGAGGTTCCGGAGCGCGCTTCAACTTGCTCCCCCTCAAATTAAGCCCTTGTGGTTAGCACTATTGTCTCACAGTAATAAGGTCATGGGATCAATTCTTAGGGGAGGTGATGGTCTCATGGTTAAGGTGTGGGCTTGAGACCAGAAGATCCTCGGTTCAAATCCCAACCTCACTGGAAAATCACTAAGGGCCCTTGGGCAAGGTCCTTAATCCCCTATTGCTCCCGGTGTGCAGTGAGTGTGTGCCAATGAATGTGAGGCATTATTTGTAAAGCGCTTTGAGCAGATGGAAAAGCGCTATATAAATGTAGTCCATTTAATTCCTACCTGTGGCCTTTCTCTGTGGCATGCTCTGCCTGTTTGTATGGGTTCCCTCCAGGTGCTCTGGCTTCTTTCCACATCCAAGAACATGCAGGTTAGGTGGGTTGGAAACTTTAATTTGTGGGTGGTTTGTTTTTCCATATGTGACTCTGCGACAGACTGGCGTCCTGTCCAGGGTGTACCCCGCCTCACGCCCTATGAGGACTGGGATAGGCTCCAGCCCCCCCGTGATCTTTAATTGAAGTAAGCAGTTGAAGATGAGTGAGTGACTGAGTGAGCTCCAAAAAATAGAAAATGCATATCTAAAAATATTAAAATATCTTATTACAAGTCACTATTTATGCAGTATGGATAACATGAATCTCTCAAATCTGGTTCAGTAGACACATCCACAATCAAGAGGAAGACTGCTGAAGTGACAGTTGTCCAGAAGACACACACGGACACTCACAAATGCTGCTATCAAACCAACCTGGATTTCCAGAACACCTCAACAGTGCCACAGACTAATCGCCTCTATTCAACACTCCACACAGGACACAGGAATTCCTTCAAAAGGAGCCACAACCAAACACTGAGTGCAGAAATGATTTTTCTTTTTTTTTCTTTTTTTCTTTTTTGGAGCTGTAGGCTGTAATTCTCAAAATGAAAAAAAAAGGCTGAAACATTTTAGTTTTGATGTACTGAAGGTAGAATATGTATTTTCACTCTGGAATACCTGACAAAAAATAATGAACATTTTCAATTTCAATAGATAGATACAGTGAGAAAATAAGTATTTGAACTCCCTGTGATTTTGCAAGTTCTCCCACTTAGAAATCATGGAGGGGTCTGAAATTTTCATCTTAGGTGCATGTCCACTGTGAGAGACATAATCTAAAAAAAAAAAAAAAAAAAATCCGGATATCATAATGTATGATTTTTTTTTAATCATTTATTTGTATGTTACTGCTGCAAATAAAGTATTTGATCCCCTGCCATCCAGCAAGAATTCTGGCTCACACAGACCTGTTAAATTATCTTTAAGAAGCCCTCTTGTTCTGTACTCTTTACCTGTATTAATTGCACCTGTTTGAACTTGTTACCTGTATAAACGACACCTGTTCACACACTCAATCAATCACACACCAACCTGTCCACCATAGACAAGACCAGAGAGCTGTCTAAGGACACCAGGGACAAAACTGTAGACCTGCACAAGGCTGGGATGGACTACAGGACAACAGGCAAGCAGCTTGGTAGAAGACAACAACTGTTATGATTATTTATTAGAAAGTGGAAGAAACACAAGATGACTGTCAGTCTCCCTCGGTCTGGGATTCCATGCAAGATCTCACTTTGTGGGGTAAGGATGATTCTGAGAAAGCTCAGAACTACACAGGAGGACCTGGTCAATGACCTGAAGAGAGCTTTGACCACAGTCACAAAGATTACATTAGTAACACATGATGCTATCATGGTTTAAAATCCTGCAGGGCAGCAAGGTCCCCCTGCTCAAGCCAGCAAATGTCCAGGCCTGTTTGAAGTTCACCAGTGACCATCTGGATGATCCAGAGGAGGCATGGGAGAAGGTCATGCGGTCAGATGAGACCAGAATAGAGCTTTTTGGAATCAACTCCCTTTACCATGTTTAGAGGATGAGAACAACCCCAAGAAAACCATCCCATCTGTGAAGCATGGGGGTGGAAACATCATACTCTGGGGGTGCTCTTCTGCAAAGGGGACAGGATGACTGCACCGTATTGAAGGGAGGATGGATGGGGTCATGTATTGCGAGATTTTGGCAAACAACCTCCTTCCCTCAGTAAGAGCATTGAAGATGGGTCATGGCTGGGTCTTCCAGCATGACAATGACCCCAAACACACAGCCAGGACAACTAAGTAGGGGCTCCGCAAGAAGCATTTCAAGGTCCTGGAGTGTCCTGGCCAGTCTCCAGACCTAAACTCAATAGAAAATCTTTGGAGGGAGCTGAAACTCCAAACCTGAAAGATTTGGAGAAGATCTATATGGAGGAGTGGACCAAAATCCCTGCTGCAGTGTGTGCAAACCTAGTGAAAAACTACAGGAAACATCTGACCTCTGTAATTGCAAACAAAGGCTACTGTACCAAATATTAACATTGATTTTCACAGGTGTTCAAATACTTATTTGCAGCAGTAACATACAAATAAATTATGCACCTAAGATGAAAATTTCAGACCCCTCCATGATTTCTAAGTGGGAGAACGTGCAAAATCGCAGGGTGTTCAAATACTTATTTTCCTCACTATAGATAGATAGATGATATGGTGCCTATAAATTGAGATCCAGGGCTTCATTGAAAGTCATCACTGTCAGTGATTTTGGATTTATCTACTCCTATCTCAGCATGACAGAAATACTTGCTTCCCAGCATGGATCTACCTGCTGCTTTGTGCAGAACCAGTTCATGTTTAGGCTTAAAACTTTCCTTTTTGCTAAAGCTTATAGTTAGGGCTGGATCAGGTGACCCTGAACCATCCCTTAGTTATGCTGCTATAGACTTAGACTGCTGGGGGGTTCCCATGATGCACTGTTTCTTTCTCTTTTTGCTCTGTATGCACCACTCTGCATTTAATCATTAGTGATCGATCTCTGCTCCCCTCCACAGCATGTCTTTTTCCTGGTTCTCTCCCTCAGCCCCAACCAGTCCCAGCAGAAGACTGCCCCTCCCTGAGCCTGGTTCTGCTGGAGGTTTCTTCCTGTTAAAAGGGAGTTTTTCCTTCCCACTGTAGCCAAGTGCTTGCTCACAGGGGGTCGTTTTGACCGTTGGGGTTTTACATAATTATTGTATGGCCTTGCCTTACAATATAAAGCGCCTTGGGGCAACTGTTTGTTGTGATTTGGCGCTATATAAAAAAAAAAATTGATTGATTGATTGATGTCTACATTCATGACATGCCATCTATCTATGTATCTGTCCCCTCAATTAGATTAAAATCTCTGCACCTCTGCTTTGCTAAGCACGCCTGTGATGGGGTATCTGACTGTGATGGAGCTTCAAATAGAGAAGTGTCAATACTCTTCGTTATTACTTGAGAAAAGTGGCCAGAAAGGAGAGCAGAGCAGCAAACAGATGAATAAAAGTGAAGGAAAGACAGGATGAAGTAGAGGAAAGGAGGAGAGAAACAGTTGAGATTCACAATAAGACAGGCACCGCAGGAGCCATAGTGCAGAACAGAAGGAAGGAACAACACAAAGCAACACAAAGCGCAGTTTTGCAAAAGCGAGACGGCTTTGTCCAGCATAACAAAGGGAAAAAGCGCGTTTAACCACTGTTGGAGAGAAAATCAACGTTCCGTTTCAGTGCTCAACAGCTTCCTCAGAAAAATGTATCACAGAGCAAAAACACCACATAAGAATACATCAAAGAAGAGATTGGAGCGAGCTTGAAAATGATTCAAGTGCAACATTCAAAGAGTTGAGTAATGTTTGTCCATCAGGAAGCTGAACTTAGCTGACCCCCCCAAGGGGTGGGGGTGGGGGGGATGATGACAAACTACAGAGAGAGGAGGACAACTGCTGTAAAAAAAAAAAAAAAAAAAAAAAAAAAAGCAGAGAGGGAGAAATTTCTGACGCTTCATTTAACCTGAAGTTTCCATGATAATTTCTCTAGCCAGCCCCCGGCCGCTCAGCCCGTGCTGCTTTAGCTGGGAGGGCCCCAGCTGTTCAGGCTGCATAAATAGCGTAAGGCTTCAGCACGGACCCACAGGGAGAGTGAAGCTCATAGGGGAGAAGGGATGAGAACAAATTAGGCTGGAAAAAGCACAGGACATACACATTTTTATAAACATATGGGACATTTGCTGGGCATGAAAGTGATGCACATGTGACTAAACTTGGCTTCACGTGGCAGAAATCACCATCAAGCCTGAAATGTGATGGGAGGATAAGTGTAAAACAGACACAGAAAGCAAAATATGACAAAAACAACAAAACAAAGTTGCCACAATGTTGTGAAGAAATGGCGTAATACAGCATACTTTAACAAACCTTTGCAAAAAGGTGAAAGAAATTCACATTTATACACCTTTTGTTGTGTGGGCTGCCAGAAGAGGAGGTACTGCTGGCCCACCACCAGAGGGCGCCCTGCCTGAAGCGTGGGCTTCAGGCACGAGAGGGCGCTGCCGCCACGGACACAGCCGGGGGTGACAGCTGTCACTCATTATCTCTTGACAGCTGTCACCCATCTACACTACATCATCTCACTCCATAAAGACCGGACGTCATCTCCACCTCGTTGCCGAGATATCATCTACCTGTGAAGGTAATATTCTCTGCTGTATCTAAAACTGTCCTAGTCTGAACTCTTTTTGCAGCCGCTTTCCTGTGGTGTGCCTTATCTGCTGGAATGGCGTTTGGTGTGGACAGCGACGGCTTCGCTTTACACCCAAACCAGATAAGTGGTGTAACAGGAGCTGCACGAGTGTGTGATTAGAGGTGGAGGTGACTTTCCACCTTCTGACTGTTTTTGTTACTGGGTGTGCACACACCCACATCTCACTGTTTGTGCTCCTCAGCAGCAGTACCAGATCCGACAGTCGGGGACGGTGATCACCTGGGAATTCGGGACTTGGCGGCTCCAGTATTCACCAGGTTCTGTGGCGGTGGAAATCGTGTGGTCCCGGCTCTTCTCAGGACAGACGTCTTCTATCCTCGAGCCTGCCCACACGTCACCTTGGTGTATTGACTGCTATCAGATTCTGTGATTGTCTGTATAATCATTGTGCACATTCACAACATTAAATTGTTACCTTTTGGCTCATCTATTGACCGTTCATTTGTGCCCCCTGTTGTGGGTCCGTGTCACTACACTTTCCCCAACACCTTTAAAGTCATGAGAAGCCTTCCACATCCCACCCAGGATTGAACCGGGAACCCTCAGGAATCAGATTTATTATTATTATTATTATTATTATTACTTCTATTTTGTCATTTAATTTTTAAATGGACCACAGAGGAAAAAAGTGTTTTCACTTTCTTGTCAGCCATGTATTTTTCACATATTTACAATTATATTATGTACTTACATTGACCTTAAGGAATGAAAGCAGGCGCGTATGCATGCACACATGCACACTTTCAATATATACTAGATGATTTACCACCCCTGTCCAGAATGTAATTATCAGCGTCCATTCTTCAGTGTTGTTAGCTAATATCCGTAGGTTCTCCAAAAACATTAGTCCTATCAATGTTCCATTTTGGCGGCGTTCATCCTTCACCCAAAATACATAAGCATACCAAATGGCAAACATCAGCTCTCTAGACACACATGCACATGCATGCATGCACACATGCAGAGCTTTTTGTCTTTTCTGCATTCTGCCCCAGCAGGTGCTTTTATTTTAACACAACCACAGAGGCAGTAGCTTAAGACATCAAATGTACTACAGTTCTTACTCACAGTAACGGCAACATGACACTTAACAAAACTGACTAAACCAGTTGAACTACAACAACACAGTAGGTCAATAACACAAAACACTATCAAACTAACATGTACCACAATAACAACACTTAAAACCCAGAACATCAGTGGTGCATTGCAGCACAAGATCCATTGTTCACTGTTGTTAGCTATTATTGCTAATTTCTCTAAAAATATTAGTCCTATCAACTTTCTGATTCCGTAGCTTTCATCCTCCACCCAAAAGGGACTGCAGATGTAAATTAGCTTTAAGCTAACTCTGGTACAATGCATCAAATGGAAACATTTATGTTTTTATTGTACATGGTCCCTTTATAAATAAAATGAAATAAAAAAAAATACATACGAGGTCTATTAGACAATAAACCGACCCTTTCATTTTTTTTTAACTATATGGATTTGAATGACGTGCGATTACACCAATCATGCTTGAACCCTCGTGCGCATGTGTGAGTTTTTTCACGCGTCGGTGATGTCATTTCCCTGTGGGCAGGCCTTGAGTGAGATGTGGTCCCGCCCTCTCGGCTGAATTCCTTTGTTTCACACACTGCTCGAGACGGCGCGCGTTGCTTTATCAACATTTTTTCTGGACCTGTGAGGAATATCCGAGTGGACACTATTCGAGAAATTAAGCTGGTTTTCGGTGAAAAGTTTAACGGCTGATGAGAGATTATGGGGTGTTTCTGTCGGTGTAAGGACTTCCCACGGAGCGGGACATCCTGCAGCGCTTCCAGGCGCCGTCGTCAGCCTGTTTCGACCTGAAAACATCCTAATTTAAGATTTAATTCACCCAGGATGTCGTGAGAGAACAGAGAAGATTCAGAAGAGGCTGGCATGAGGACTTTATGCGGACATTCC
Organism: Thalassophryne amazonica; assembly: GCF_902500255.1. Taxonomy (NCBI): domain Eukaryota; kingdom Metazoa; phylum Chordata; class Actinopteri; order Batrachoidiformes; family Batrachoididae; genus Thalassophryne; species Thalassophryne amazonica. The sequence goes on from NC_047114.1 coordinate 49,605,808, forward strand.
ACTGTTTAAGGACATTTTTTAATGAAAGACGTGCGCGCAAATTCGCCGAGTCGTTTCCGTGACGACTCGGCAAATCTGTGTGCGCCGCGACAGGAAAAACACCTCTGTGTTGAAAACCATTTGTAAAATTCAGGCGGCTTTTGATGGCTTTCAACAAGTGAGTAACTGAGAAATTGTTTAACAGCTGGGCATGTTCCAACTTGCCCGTTAAGGTTTCCAACAGAGGTGTTTTTCCTGTCGCGACCCCTCCGCGGTCGGGTCCGGCACGACATGCGACTCTGCCCGCACGTTCTTTCATTACAAAATGTCCGTTAACAATGGAATGTCCGAATAAACTCCTCATGCCGACTTCTTCTGAAAGTTCTCTGTTCTCTGACGACTTACTGGGTCAACAGAGCCTGAAATGTGGAAGTTTTCAACTTGAAACGGTGAGACGCTGCCGCCTTGAAGTGCAGATCGCCGTCAGGCACCGTGGGCCGTCCTTACGGTGACACTACCAGACCAAAATCTCTCATCAGCCGTTAAAATTTTTACCGAAAACCAGCTGAATTTATCGAATGGTATATATATATATATATATATATATATATATATATATATATATATATATATATATATACACACACACACATTATAATATCCAAGTGGCCTCTTTGTGCATGTATGTGTCCGTGTGTGCATGCCTGTGTATGGCTTCTATCATAAAGAAAGTGGGGAGAGCTGACATTTGCCGTTTTGTATGCTTACGAGGTCTATTAGAAAAGTATCCGACCTTATTATTTTTTTCAAAAACCATATGGATTTGAATCACGTGTGATTACATCAGACATGCTTGAACCCTCGTGGGCATGCAAGAGTTTTTTTCACGCCTGTCGGTTACGTCATTCGCCTGTGGGCAGTCTTTGAGTGAGGAGTCGCCCACCCTCTCGTCGTTTTTTCATTGTTTAGGAATGGCTCAGAGACTGCTGCTTTGTTTGATAACATTTTTTTCAAAAACTGTAAGGCACAACTGAGTGGACACCATTCGATAAATTCAGCTGGTTTTCGGTAAAAATTTTAACGGCTGATGAGAGATTTTGGTCTGGTAGTGTCACCGTAAGGACGGCCCACGGTGCCTGACGGCGATCTGTGCTTCAAGGCGGCAGCGTCTCACCGTTTCAAGTTGAAAACGTCCACATTTCAGGCTCTGTTGACCCAGTAAGTCGTCAGAGAACAGAGAACTTTCAGAAGAAGTCGGCATGAGGAGTTTATTCGGACATTCCATTGTTAACGGACATTTTGTACTGAAAGAACGTGCGGGCAGAGTCGCATGTCGGGCCGGACCCGACCGCGGGGGGTCGCGACAGGAAAAACACCTATATATATATATATATATATATATATATATATATTTAACCATTAATTAACCAGGTTTGTCCCATTGAGGTCTCAAAACAATGCCAGTCATGTCTCAAAACAATGTCAAACATTAATTGAGTTAAAATTACTCAAGAACGAAGAAAACAAATGGAATAATTTACTTGACTGTGACACCTTGCCAATCTTTTTAACTAAATATGGTACCTGGTATGAAACAATGCAGCACAACTCCACATTTGTTCATTTGCTATACCCGCTTACTCCAATCAGTGGTCATGGGAGGGCTGGAGTCATAGGGCGAAAGGCGGGGTACACCCTGGACAGGATGCCAGTCTATCGCAGGGCCACATATAGACAGACATGCAGGTTAAGTGAATTGGAAACTTTATATTGACTGCAGGTGTGAATTTGTTTGTCTTGAGAAGTGGGAGGAAGCTAGGGTGCATGGAAGGAACCCACATGAACACAGGGAGAACATGCAGAAAGGATGAGGTGGGAAGCGATTCTAGGACTTTCTAGCTATGAGGCAGCAGCGCTAACCACTAAGCTGCCATGATGCCACAATTCCAGATGTCATTTCTAATAAATGCTGAAACATTCTCTCAAACAGATGCACACACACACACACATACACACAAATGGTATTGTTACAAACAAGTGAGATCGTTGAAGCGGGGTCAAGCCTTCCCCAGGGAGAACAGTGTACTGTCAAGCTGAATAAACAGTGAGTCATCAGTAAAGTAAGTTCTGTATTTATATTTACATCACTGAAGCGCTGTGCAAACAACTCCTCTTCTTTGTTGATATTCCTTTCAAAATAACAGCTGTTCGAAGTGCTGCCAGCTGGATCTGTTGTGGTCCTGCAATGTTTGACCAGAGTCAACATTCCATAACAGAGGTCTAAATATGAAAGCTAAAAGCCTGTCTTTACCGGGCAGATGGACACAAACACAAAAATGTCAGTAGAGTCAATGCCTCAAAGACGCTCAACCACAGAAGATATGATTTAAAAAAAATAAACAGTAACTACAATAAACAACATGAGGGGGTATGTGTTAACATGACAGAGGGCTTTCTGGCCCTCAGAAAAGCAGAGAAGCCCCACTTTATACCAAACACGTACACCTGGAGAACCGAGGAGCAGGTTGGAATCAATCACAACTAATTACTCAACAAGACTACAGGATCCATAAAGAAATCTCAGCTGAGGTATACGAGGGTAGGCTGAAAAGTTCTAAGGCTCCCCATGAAGGAGTAATGCATTAACTGCATTATAGTGAGCCTTAGAACTTTTCAGCCTACCCTCGTATATCCTACCGATAATTTCTGTTGTGCACATTTTTGTTGATGTCTGGTGTTATTCTGGAACAAGTCCAATCTCTGCCATGGAATGGATTATACTCATGGCCTTCCGCATTGGGTATTTTCTAGTTTCTAGGATTTATGTTCAAGAGGAGAATCAGAAGGGTTTTGCTCAAAGAACAGTTGGTCCTTGAGTGGACAACAGGATGTTGTCCACTCAAGTCCACTGTTACCTACTTTTGCCTCATAGGTATCATACTGCTCATAGCTCATGGACCTGTATTCTCTTAGGACTGTATGGTCACAGAGCTTTACACCTCTCGCACCTCCCTGGAGAGTGCTGTGCCCATGGCCGCAAGCCTTTTCTGGTCAGTTTCCACCCATTGAAATTGTTCACTGCTTGCTCCAAAACAGAAAAACAATCTGCATTACTGTATTTCTTTTTTTTTTTTTTTTTTAGTTTAAAATGCAGACTGGCATCAAAGTAACGGGATAACCAAATCTGCATTCAAGCAGAAATTAATTATTTGAGGAGACACAAACAGAATAAAAATCAAAGCCTTCTGTAAAATTATAGTAAGATGTATGGTGTATGGTGCTCCAGTATGGTGTATGGTGCTCCAGTAGATGTATTTCAGGATTGGTGTTGCAGTTTTTTGCTGGCCAAAATCCATCTTCTACACTCTGTTCCATGCTCACTCTGCTTACCTGCCATGACGTTTGCTATGTATTACCCTCATCTGCACAAATGACATCCAGTTATTCACATTTCCTGATCATGATGTGTCCCAATATCATAATTCAAAAAAAAAATGTTTAAAACTTTCCTGGTTACTCGTAAAGATCTACAACACTACATTTAATACAGATTACGCCTGTTTTCTGTACAGAGTCTTCTGGCGTCAAATATTGGAAATGAGAGACTAGCTTAAGACAACAAATTGGGCAAGAAATGTGCAACTATCTTCTTGTTTTCCTTTTCACATATGTAGTATGTAGTATTTATTTCTGAAGAAGTTAAGTGAATTACACTCACCAACTATAAATAAGCGAGCTAGCTTGTGATATCTCAACAATGTTAAATATGAAAAAAATCATGGAGATACCCATTTATCTGGATCTGCTCCAAAACATAGTTCTGTCTTGGGTAATGCACCACCCCTCCATGTCAGGATTCTGCCTGACAGCAGATTGTCAAGGATGGAGCTCAGAACTGACCCTTCGAGGGCTCTGTAAACACAGCATTCTATGCTCCCTTATACTAATGAGCTCTGTGACAATTTAATTGGGGAGGTGATGGTCTAGTGGTTAAGATGTTGGGCTTCAGTCCAGAAGATCATGGGTTCAAATCCCCACCTGACTGGAAAATCACTAAGAGCCCTTGGGCAAGGCCTTTGCTCCCGGTGTGTAGTGAGTGCCTTGTATGGCAGCACACTGACATCGGGGTGAATGTGAGGCATAATTGTAAAGCGCTTTGAGCGTCTGATACAGATGGAAAAGTGCTGTATAAATGCAGTCCATTTAAGCAGGAACTCACACCACATCAGGTTATTGGACTATTTCCTGTGCTTCTCAAAGCTTCCACTGTGTTCCACAGCGAAGCGCGCTCCCACATTTCCATGCTCTATGAGACAATATCAAGTTTTTCAACCCACAGCAAGAATCACAGTACTCAGGAACTCCGGATGTCATTCTTTACCACTCAAGTCCAGGACAGCTGGGTAAGGAAGATGCTGCACAAATTGCTTCTTTATTTAAATTACCTCACAGCAAGACTAAGTCCAGATCAATCCATGGTCCACTCTCTAATGCAGTTGCTGCATACCACATACATTTAAACAGCTCTTTTACGCTCCGGGGGGACATTATTATACGTGGCATGTGCAGGTCAAACTGGAAGGCATTGCCGTGCCAGATCCACCTCGAGGTTCCCTCATATGTACACAAATCATTTCAGATCCTGTTTTGCCACCATCAGAATATGTAAATTGCAGTCAGATGGTCCTCAGATTGCACATGGACCACTGTCAGATAGGTGTCCCATCTCAATGGCGCCCGGAGGGTTTTGAACATGTGCATCACACTCGGGGCCACCGGCTGATTTTGACCAAATGTGTGGACTCTCGCAGATGGCTGTCAGAACATTTTGGAACTGAAACCCAACATTGTTCGGATGTGTGCCTATTTGTCATTCTGACACCATTCTGCGTGATTCTGGCTATGTGTGATGGGGTATAACACTCCAGCATGTTTGAAGAAAATGGATTCAGTTTGTCTATCAACAGGATTCAGCAATCCTGTTGATAGACAGACAAATTAACAAACTATTATCACACTGGCAGAGGTAAGTGTGCTTCTGAAAAGGCCTTAGAAATACATATCTCATAGACACTGCTGAAAAATCAAAGCACTGGGAAGGATTTCAGGCAAACGTTGTAATGACCTCGTGTCCTGACATTAAGGAAGCAGAGAGGAAGAGTGAGAAGTCCAGTTTTACTAAGTGACTTTTTTGTTTGAGGAGACCCATTAAAGCAGAGAGGAAGAAAATGCAGAAAAAAAGCCCTAAATTTTCTGCCTGAGCGGCTCCTCCAAATGAAACCTAAAGGTCCAACACACCAGTGGAGCCCCCTCTTTTTCCACTGTTCTGTGCATTTTAACGTGTCTGTGTGTGTGTGTGTGTGTGTGTATACACATGAACATTAGGATGTAGGCGGAGGGCATGTTTTTAAGAGTGCCCAGCAGTGGACGTGTTTGGCATTTGTGCCTCTTGTCCCTCAATTGTACGGTGACCACAGTGACTGCTGTTCGGCTGATGTCCGGTGCTGCCTACACTGACACGGGTGTTTGTTTTCACCTTTTCTCACTCAACTGGTCTGTTGGAAAGGGATGTAAAATCAGTAATAGAAATTATGTCTGACTGCTCTCTTTCATCACTGCCTCAGTGCGCTATCTTTGTTCACATCAGTCTGTTGGCCCTTTGCCCTAGAGGCAGGCAACACGGTTGCTGAGCACTGCTGTTAACTAAACTGGCTGATTGGCAATTCAATATGTTTCTTACATAAGGACAGAAAAAGAAGGAAAGTTGTGTAAACTGTCTAGTTTCATCTATGAATTGCATTCCTACGGAGTAAGTCCCTTTGGTTGCTCCCTTCTTTTTCACTTGGGGTCGCCACAACAAAACCGTGGTTTAATATCAAGCAAAAATATACAGCAACATCCAAAGGCATGGTCATGGACAAACACTGCCACAGAGTACAATACCAGGAGAAAATACACTTTTGGCCCATTCACTATTAATTGTTACAGCAGAGGTCCATGCCTTGCACTGTAAAAATAAATACATAAAAAATACTAATCTGTTGTTTTAACCCTCTGGGGCCGACGCCGTCCTATACGACAGCTAAGACCAAGCTTTACTAAATTATAAATAACTTTTTAATGATATGAGATAGAAACTTACTGTTTTTTGCTGAAAAGTTAACTCCGCGGACTTTCGAGTCAGCCATCGGCCATCTTTGTACTCCTCATAGAAGCTGTGTGATGACGTGTGCAATGTGAGTGTCCAGTCGGAAATGGTTCACCGTCATGGTTTTCCAAAATCCAATTGTAGGGCAGATTTACCTCACGTGAAAAGCCAAAGATCGTTTTCAGGAGTGATATGTTACTAGTTGGCCCATCTGAATAGCCCCCTGGGTGCTCCAGTGAGTACATACTATTGGTCTCCATGCGCCCTGTGCCATTACGCACAGCAATCAGTGACAGCAGATGGAGAGCCTCTGATGACAATCTCACGTGCTCAAACAAAAAGTGTGTAACTATCAGGACTGCTCCACTAGTTTGCATGTGAATGTTACTGGATACCTCTGTTGCTTTCGCTGCGTAAAGCACTGTTTGCCACATCAATGGACAACAAAACGCATAGACCATTTTGTATATATTGTTCAAAATGTGCATTTGTATTTATTGTTTGAACCTTTTTGTTGTACAGTCTTTCACATAAGACCTCAAATTACCTTTATAAAGTGTCAAAACAGTTGTTTATTATAGTTTACTGTGTGGTTTGAATAAATGTGTGTGGAAAATTATTTTTCGCTTTATTTTTTCCTTGCCTATTTTTGATTGTAAACCTTTATTACACTTATAAAACACTACTATGGCATATATATTCTGAAAGCACAGGTTCTCCTTAAAAAAAGAGAAATAAAACTTGATTGTGGGATGCAGGGAGAGCTGTTAACAGCAATAATAAAACATTTATGCCAGGCAAGTGAACTGTCCAAAAAATGCAGACTGCAACAGACTGTCATGTGCCTTTTACTAAGGAGTGCTTTCTGTCTGGCCACTCTACCATAGAGCCCTGATTGCTGGATTGCTGTAGAGATGGTTGTCCTTCTGGAAGGTTCTCCACTCTCTACAGAGGAATGCTGGAGCTGTGACAGAATGTTCATCGGGTTCTTGGTCACTAAGGCCCTTCTCCCCTCATCACTCAGTTCAGATGAGCAGCCAGCACTAGGAAGAGTCCTGGTGGATCAAAACTTCTCCCATTTACATATGATAGAGGCCACTGTGCTCATTGGGACCTTCAAAGCAGCAGAGATATTTCTGGACCCTTCCCCAGATTTGTGCCTTGAGACAATCCTGCCTCAGAGGTCTACAGGCAATTCCTTTGACTTCATGCTTGATTTGTGCTCTGACATGCACTGACAACTGTATGTAGGTAGGTGTGTTTCTTTCCAAATCATGTCCAGTCAACTGAATTTACCCCAGGTGGACACCAATTAAGCTGCAGACACATCTCAAGGATGATCAGTGGAAACAGGATGCAGCTGAGCTCAGTTTTGAGCTTCACAGTAAAGGCTGTGAGTGCATGGGAATTCTTAGTTTTTTATTTTTAATAAAAAAAAAAAAAAGCTTTTTTCATGTCTGTCATAATGGAATATTGTGTTTAAAATTTTTGAATAAGGCTGTAGCATAACAAAATGTGGAAAAAGTGAAGCGCTGTGAACACTTTCCGGATGCACTGTACATACAGTCAGATCCATGAGGTTTTGGACAATGACACAAAGTTTCATCATAATTTCAATCAATCATGTTATGATAAGATCATTTCCTCCAACATACTCAGACATGCCCAGCAGATGGGAGACAGGTACGTGGAATGTCACATATGGAAAACAAAGCTGTTTTTATATTGCTCAAAGCTAACCATCAAATCACTTCATTCATATTATACACCCTTTTGATTGAGATTTTTTTTTTTTTTTTTTACATATGCTAAAACTGAAGGGAATGCATTCATTTATCTTAATTCCATTTTACAGGATACATGCTGAGGCTTTTCCAAAGGAACACTGATAAAACATGTGAAGAACTGTGTGTTTTATTACCTCTTAGAGGACATTCCACTTCACAGCCTGCAGCACACATTAGCGGCACATCCTCTGGGAAGTGGTTCACACAGACTGCGGCACACACTCGCAATACGCATATGCAAACACACAGTCGCTCATCAACATGGGGCTCTGGAGCGTTGTGGAGCTTACACAAAATCAAATTCCTGTGAAATTGTTAATTGATACTAGTGCTGTATTGTCATTCACCACACACCTCTGGCATAAGAAAACCAACAGATGAAAAAGTGAAGTATCCAAATCATTCTGGTTGAATGTACCACCCACAATAAACATACTTGTACACTGCATATACACTAACATCTTCAATGCAAACTGGTCCTTCTAAATCAATGTTGTGAATTTCTGTCTATACTCATCAAACTATTTTTACTTCAACACTGGAACTTGCACCAACTCCCATAGAAACCAACCTATTATTTCAGTCAAAAACATATTACTGCACCCATACATACACAGCAAATGCACACATTAACATGTGTTGAGTTCATGCTTGCTGTGAGAATGAGAATAATGTGATGCCATGATTTATCCTTGTAATTTTTCCATTTATTTAATACCATGACACTTTAGCCCAAAATAACAAGGAGTGTGCTCAGCCAAAACGATTCTGGTAAAATGCTGAATAAAGGCGGCCTCCCATTGCCTATTTCCAGCCCTGAATGTGTCCCAATTCCATTGGGACCAAATGTCCACAACAGCAGTCTAACATTGTGTGTAATACTATACAAAACTTTACACCAAGTAACGGCGATTACAAGTGACATTCAAAGCAGCTCCATGACACAGGAGCTACTGGGCATTCTCACAACAGTATTGTGTGCAGTCAGTATGGTAAAGTCTGTGGTTATGACAAGGCGTTATGTCAAAGCTAAAATGTATCTGTTAATATTTGAAAACTGTCTTCTGCTGAAGAGAGTGGTATGACTTTCATGAGAATAGCATTCATTCATTAATTTTCAGCCACTTATCCTGGTCCAGGTCACAGTGGTGGCAAAACAAGAAGCTTCTCCCACACTTCGCTTTTCTCTGCCAAATTCTTTGACTGTTTCCAAGTTCTGTAACTCTTCCCAGGGGATTCCAAGGCTTCCCATAACCCAGGAGACTAAGGATGTATATTTCCAGAGGAGATATAAGTGGTCAGTAGGCAGTGAGTCCTTGAACACACCTCTCTGTACACACACTGCCTAGTCTTGTGTTTTTCACCCTGCATCATGGGAATCACCCACTGTGAGCATCACAGATAACAAAATTTGCACTGTATTTTAATTTTAATTCTAATTTTATTTTTGATTGTAACCTGGAATCAAAGTTGCTGCACAGCAAAATCCACATTCAGACCAAATCAATTTATTTCAACATGACCTAATGAAATGAAAATCAAAACTGCCTGTAAAATTAAAGATGCATATTACCCAAAAATCAGGCACCACAAATTGTCAATAGAGGATCTGTTTGAGTAAAAATGCTGAAGATAATCTATCAGTGGGCTGAAGGTACTATAACTGTTAGAAATAACAAACAAACGGAATTTCAAATGAATATTTAAGTACAAAAAATATTATCATATAGTATAAGGCAATAAAGTGTTGTATTTATGTACGAGGTCTATCCAAAAAGTATCGGACCTTTTTATTTTTTGCAAAAACCATATGGATTTGAATCACGTGTGATTGCATCAGCCAAGCTTGAACCTTCATGCGCATGCGTGAGTTTTTTCATGCCTGTCGATTGCGTCATTCGCCTGTGAGCAGGCTTTGTGTGAGCAGTGGTCCACCCCTCTCGTCAGATTTTTATTGCGAATAAATGTCTGAATGATTTGGAGCTTTGCTGCATCAAATTTTTCCAGAAACTGTGAGAGACCTCCAGGTGGACACCATTCGGAAAATTTAGATGGTTTTCAGCGACGATTTTATGGGGATTACACAGATTAAGGAGTGCTCCAGCCGGTTTAAAGACCGCCCACAGCGTCTGCGAGCACGGTGCACTCCGAGCGCCGATTGACAAGCTCAAACCCCGCTCAAACAACCGGATCATTTCCAACGTGAAGGCTTTGTTGATCCGGGATGTCGTCTAACTTTCACAAAAAAGGCAGAAGGCATGGACATCAGCACTTTTTCGGCACATTCTACTGTCACAGGAGTTTTTTTCATGGAAAGAGAAGCGGAGGATTACGCCACCGTGCCGCTCATGGTGTGGGACAAAACCACCTCCGTGTTGGTCTCACAGGACGGCTTTCAGGTGGCTTTCAGACGGCTTCCGGTTGCTTTTCAGTTGTGTGAGTATAAGAGAAATTGTGCATGAGCTGGACATGCCCCAACATGTCCTGTGAGGCTTCATCACGGCGTGCTTTGCGCCATGTGGCTCCACCGCGACGCGCGGAATTCCTCCGCACGTCTGTCTCAATGTGCCGAAAAAGTGCTGATGTCCATGTCTTCCGCAATTCCTGTGCTAGTCAGATGACATACCGGATCAAGACAGCGTCCAGTTTAGAAATGAACGGCACATTCCACTGTTACAGGAGTTTTTGTCATGGAAAGAGGAGCGGAGGAACTCCGTGCGTCACGGTGGAGCCGCATGGCACAAAGCAATACCGTGATGAAGCCTCACAGGACATGTTGGAGCATGTTCAGCTCATGCACGATTTCGCGGATACTCACACAACTGAAAAGCAACCGGAAGCAGTCTGAGCCATCTGAAAGCCGTCCTGTGAGACCAACACGGAGGTGGTTTTGTCCCGCGCCATGAGCGGCATGGTGGCGCAATCCTCCGCTTCTCTTTCCATGAAAAAAACTCCTGTAACAGTAGAATGTGCCGAAAAAGTGCTGATGTCCACGCCTTCTGCCGTTTTTGTGAAAGTTAGACGATGTCCCGGATCAACAAAGCCTTCATGTTGGAAATGATCTGGTTGTTTGAGTGGGGTTTGAGCTTGTTGATCGGCGCTCGGAGCGCGCTGTGCTCTCAGATGCTGTGGGCGGTCTTTAAACCAGCTGGAGCACTCCTTAATCTGTGTAATCCCCATAAAATCATCACTGAAAGCCATCTAAATTTTCCAAATGGTGTCCACCTGGAGGTCTCTCACAGTTTCTGGAAAAATCTGATGCAGCAAAGCTCCAAATCGTTCAGGCATTTATTCGCAATAAAAATCCAACAAGAGGGGTGGACCACTGCTCACTCAAAGCTTGCTCACAGGCGAATGACGCAACCGACAGGCGTGACAAAACTCACGCATGCGCACGAAGGTTCAAGCTTGGCTGATGCAATCACACGTGATTCAAATCCATATGGTTTTTGCAAAAAATAAAAAAGTACGATACTTTTTGGGCAGACCTCGTATACCTGGAACACAAAAGATTCCTGCTTTGCTCCGGTAAGATGCCTGAAATTTAAATTTGCTGCATAGGTTTACTTCACTGTTGGGCAGTGCATATTTAAGTTTCATTGCAATCTGACCAGAACCCCAAACGTTATTGCAGTTATTACGCATACAGGTCTCTGGAGTCCCACTTCTTCCCAGTTTGACAAATCTACTAGATGCACAGAGCATACTTAATTCCCACTTCATTCCTCTATGACAAATATCCTTGAAATATTATATATATATATATATATATATATATATATATATATATATATATATATATATATATATATATATAGATAGATAGATAGATAGATAGATAGATAGATATAGAGCACCAAATTCTACAAACATACCTGCTTTAGAAATAAATGACTTCTTCCCTGTTGAACAGGCCTCCTCCGCCACCGGTCCAGTTTGTCCTAGCGTACTTTGTAATCTTAATTAAATCTTCCAGACAGTAACACATTTCTCCAATACAGACTAATTTATTTTATCTTGAAATAATAAACAGATTAATTCCTTTAAAGTAAATCTGATTAAATCTCAATCATCAACACGTGGTACATGTCTTCACTGATTTCAAGGGTTTCTGCAACTCCAAACTTATCTAGACATTACCCAGAGGAGCTGTTTGTAAGAACACAAATGACCAAATCAGCTGGACCAAAGATGAAATGGACTTTAACCTGCCAGCTCCCGAGTACAAAGTCCATATAACACAGATTGAGCTCACATGTGATTCAAGTGGACTGAAGTGAGCGAGATTGTGTACTGATGGAGTTTCTCTCATGCAACTGGTGTAAAACCATTTACTTGAGTATAACAAAAAAAAGTACAACTGGAGAGACAACAACAATTTGGAACATCCTTTGATTAACCATCAGACAAATTCAAGGAATGCCAAGTGTGATTTCTGGAACTGAAATATTAAATGCTTACAGACGCATGTGTGCGTGCACACACACACACACACACACACACACACACACACACACACACACACAAACAAAACTGGTTTCTGCACTTTCAGCACCACATGACCACAACCAAACACAATACAGTAAAACTTTGCATAAACCAGATATTTGCACTCACCAGACAAAAGCAAAAGTGTCAATGCATGTAATAAACACAGCATATAATGGATTTTGTATTATGGATTTTCTCTCACATCGGACAAAACATCCCATCCAATCTCAATGTATTTCAATCAAAAACACAGAGTAGTCTGGACGCACACAGTAACAGAGGTGCGAAATGAAGTTCAGCACTGACTCTTGCCAAGTCAAAGAAAGTGGGTACTGTATTTCCTTGATTAAAAGACTGGGCATTTATTTTTTCAAACCAAACACAACCACTTTAGATCACAGCCCTCTGCAGGGCTGCGAGCCAGCGCACCTGCAAAATGATGGAGGCCTCAAAAGGCTGTGATTAGTCACTTTTGTGGGTTGCACTCCTTCCTCTCCTGTCATATTTTAAAAGTTCTTGCAGTACACATGCTGATTACATTTCGATCATGGATCAAATACATTTGGCAGAAAGGTCCGCAAATGTGACCAACTTCACAACACGGAGTCGGAAAAAGACGCTCAAATGACCTGATCAATTCAAGGAGAGAAATTGTACATAGCGTATCATTGGTTTGGAGGATGCTGACTGTATAAAGAAGAGGAACTCGTTGAGGGACAAATTAATCCAGAAAATCCGCTGTTCCTGCAGCAAATTGCATAAAGATTCAATGGAGAACTTTAAAAGGGTCACATGTAGGTCAACATCATTGCATGGCCACAGAGTTGCAGAAGCATAAATCAGGCTTTAGGATTTTACAGTACCACTCCACAGCGGACTTAGAAAAAAGAGTAACTCCACCAAATGTAATCTTTTAATGCACATAATGTCTGGCGCTTATTTAAGGCAGCTGTTTATTTTTCAGATGACGTTTTGACACGGTGATTAAATGAGGCAGCTCCCAGTTCAAGGTCAGGCGTTTAATCAAGGAAATACATAAGCCTAATTGGTGCTGGGGATTGCCCATAGATTGTTTGGCACCTCATGACTGTAACTAATCTATTACATACATATAATAGATTTTGTCCATTTTACACGTATTTTGTCTGTTTGTCTGATTTCAATTATAATGGAAAAATTCACTGGTCCACCTCAATCCATTATATGCGAGTTTTACTGTATTGCCAAAAGGTGAGGGTTCATCTGACACAGTCTCCTGAAACATCATGCAAGAGCAGGTACGTGGACATTACCCCTGGGTGGAACAAACATGTCCACATCTCAGAGTTACCAAGCAAAGCTAAAAGGCTAACTTCGGTTCAGGTGTTTTTTTACAGCATATTTTTGTGGACTGGGTTGTGGTTTTCTTGATGGTTGACTGTGTTGGGGTATTCAAAATTCTGTCCACATTACTAACTCTGTAACCATGGAATGTTAGGGTCATTGTGAGGTAGAGATAACGTCAGATAAGATATGATACCTGCTAACATAACAAATTAAATAAAATGAACATTTCACTTGATAGAATTAGTGGAGCAAAGAATTCTTGGGTGATCTTTTCGGACAATTAATCGCACAACAAGCCACATTACTAACTCTCTCACTAGTCTCTTTCCAGCATGGTCACACATTTTTTTTTTTTTTTGAGAATTACCTACCTGTTTTTTGTTGTTTGTTGTTGTTTGGTTGGTTGTTTTTTGGGGGGGGGGTTGTTTGTTTGTTTGTTTTTTGCATTTTCCATATCATCCCACATTTTTTAGGTTGTTATTACTGAAAAAAAATTTCTGAAAGGCCATCATTTTGTCAAGTCACATAATGGTCTGGATCCAATGTGTTGTACACTGAACATAGTCTGTAGTATTGAATGTTCACAGACTACAGTCAAGACCTCCCAGGTAGTCCCTCTGTGGTTTTCTATGTGTTGCTTTTCTCTGAAATGAACCACCTAAGGAGGCAGCGAATTGTCTTTATTCTTTCGACACAATGTAAATTTGAAATGTTTGTGTTTTCTCCATTCTTTTGTTTGTGGCTTGTATATTTTAATGATAGCCCTCATAGGTAACCCTTTTCTCCATTTGGCTTTGAAGATTTTAGAGTGGAACTCCAATTCATTAATTTTTTTTGCCCCAAAACCAGTCTGCATGGCCATATATGTGAACTCAATCCTAAATAGACATATAAGCAAAACCTCAATCCAGGACCTCCTCCTCCTCCTCCTCTTCTCACATGCCTGTATAGATCTTAACATGACACATTAAAGACCAAAGAAGTTAACTAAAAGGAACTAAAACAAAGGGACAGCTATCCGTCCAGTATTGGCTTGTGCCAGGGCACCATCTGCTCATCTGTTCAATGAAAGTGGTGGCTTCCTGGGCAGTCAAAGACAGCGCAGGAAGACTGAAAACACGGGCCTCCCTTTGAACAACATGAACAAGCAGGGGAATTAAGTTTGGATAGAAAGAGTCCCGGCAGAAGGATACCAGCCGAGCCAAGCGGTAGCAGGAAGCGAGCTCCTTGTATATCGGTAGATTTACACTGACAGGTCCATCCACCAGCCATCTGGACCAGCACACATATATTTAACCAGACTGTAAAGTAAATGGATAGGTTAAGAAAAAAAATACATACAAATCCTTTTAAAATGAGTAGTGCACTCATTTGAACGTGGACCTGTTCCAAAGCATGGAAATTAATATATGGCTAAATTAAAATTGTAAGCATTTGCCATTTTATAGTAAATGAGGATCTGCCTCAAAACAGAAGGGTATGGTAACATGATACCTGTTCCAGTCCAGCTGGACTTTGTTAACAACTTTGATTAAAATCTGTCCACTCATAAAACGAATAAGCCTCCAATGCAGTGTTAAAAATAAATTAAATGTATGGACATGTTTTTAATTGCTCTGACTAAGGGCTCTGCTAGGTTTTGCTTTGGTCTGCACTGGTTGAAAGATTGGGTCCAGCTTGGCTACTTGAAGAAAAGTTTGCCTGACTAATTCATTTTTTTAATGTTTAGCCTCTGCTGTGACTGACATTCACTCAACATACTAGTGCTCATACACATATGGGAAGTACAGTTATCAAGGCTAGCTCCAGCCCCAGCTCCTTTGTTGAACTTTTCTTAAATGTTTGGGCTCTACTCATTTGCCCCAAATATAATGTAATCAATTCAGTGATTGAGGGATAGGCTGCCACTACATTTCATAAAAATCTGCGGTAGAAACATGGCTTTTAGCATACTTAAACCAAGCTGTTAAGGAAGGGCAGCTCCTGTACCTTGTTATGGTTGTTATAGGTATACAGAGATAGATATAGAGGCAAAGAAAACAGGTCCAAATAGAGCAGAGGATTGAAGAAACAGTGTCAGCTGGGGAAAGGCGAACAAATGACTCTCTGCTTGAACATACCCTCTCTGTCAGACACATAGACACATGCTTTCTTTGATTCTGTGCTGACTTGTCAAAGCCAAGATTGACATCATTGTCCCCTGCAGCTGAAGACAACAGACTGTTCCACGAATGGCAACTTGTATGAGTTGTCAGCTGTCACTACTAGAGCTGCTATACAATTTTTCCACAAATTTGTCCCATCTTTACTTTGCAGATAAGAACTGTGTTCCTAACCCCTGTCCTACTTTGAGGAAAAACTACAAAAATGAAGTACTCTGAACACATATACTGTAGTTGAAGGACATAGTAAAACCTCAGGAAAGAGACAAGTGGAGGTAAATGTCATATCTTATAATTGAGCTTACAGTACATTACTCAACACAAGCTCAAAGTCATTGATTTCAAGTTGAAATACTGCCAATCATGTTTTCCACAGTTTGCCAGTTTAAACAGAGCTTTGTATGTTCCAGACTGAGTACTGGCCAGAAACAAAATTTAGCTAGAGGGCAAACAAATTATTCACTAACTGCTGTGTTGCCACGAGTCAGTAAGTAATTGTACACATTAGCAGCAATAAAGGAAACCATCTATCCAAAACATGGGGGAACCGAGAGACATTAGGATCTGAAGCTAACATAACAACACAGTGACAAGAGGCACTTTGCAATGACATGTGATGCAGCATTAAAAAAAATACTCTAAACCAACTCAGACAATGAAAGTGACTGACCATGTTTAAATAACTTAACACATTTACTTGTAAATTTATCCATTTCACTAATGTGCAGTCATTTGTCAACTTTATGTTGGTCATATGACCTTTTAGTTTACATGAACACTAAAAGCCAAACACAAGGTCATAACTTTTTAGTTCAATTTGGAGCCAACATGGACCAATCACAGTGGATGGGTTGAGTGTTAATCAATGACAAAGTGGTTAAATTTTGGACAGACTTGCTCAAATGTCAACGCCAACCAGAACCATATATTATGTTATCACTGAATTACAAAGAATTTGCATGAATTGATGTCAGATATGTAAGGTGCATGTGTTGCACTCTTTGAATGCCTATTCTAGTAGATTACGATTTGTTCAATGTGTGACTACAGCACAAATGAAATGAAATGACTGAAACATTGTGCAGGAAGCTGGTTTGTGAAACCAAATGGTTGTTCTCGAGAGAAAGTTTAAAGATGTCAATACAAAAACTGTGTGACAGCAATGTTAAGTTTCAGATTTGGATTCAAGATTAAATGTACTGTATCATACTAAATATGTGAGGCAAACATGTCAATAAATATGAAAGACATCAGAGGGCTGATGCAAATCCTGCACGCTCTGAACAAACAAGACTTCCTTTTATGACTTATTGTGACTACATCATGACACCACTTGTACCAATCAATCACAAATAACTTTGATGATTAATGTAAACTTTTGATCATCTCTCTAGCCCTAATGGTTGAAAAGATATAGAAGAACATATGTTTTGTTCACCACATTTATGTTGACCTTTGTCTGATCCTGTCTAAAAGTTAATCATCTCAGTATCTGCCCAACTAATACTCCCACCAAATTTGGTAAAAATCCATCAAGCTGGATTTTAGTTATCTTGCTCACAGACACACACACAAACACAAACACACACAGGACTGATAACAATATCCAGCTTTGCTGAGAAGCAGGGTAAAAATCACATTGGGGTGTTGTTTTGGATGTTTTGCTCAGTATATCTAATGGGCAGTGAAAAGGTAACTAACATTTCTGTGAACAGAGCTCTCCAGCTTCAGTCAAACAGGGATATCTCCAAACCAAAATTCCAAGTAAACAATCCAAATCCAACTCATGTGGCTGTTCTTTAATTGCGCCTGATACCACTGACAGCCACGTCTAAACTGACAGCCCTTTTCCAGCAACGATGCCGGAGCACCTACCAATACAGCTGATTGATTGTTAAATCTCCATCTCCAAACACTTTCAAATGATGTGTTTGAGAGTGCGAGAGGAGAAGGGAGACCGATGACATTTATATTTAAAGATCTCAAAAAGAAGCATCAGAGAAAAATGCCATCAGCGAATAGAGCGCGGCATGAAACGAGTGAGAATGTCAGGAGAGAGTTTGAACTGACTTTTTGTTTATCGCTGTCGGACGTGGACTGAAAGGAGATGGACAGGAGTGACCTGACTGCCAGTGATGCCAATCTTCAATTTTAAGGCCTGACTCTGAGGCATTTACCTAAACACCTTTGTTGTGGCAGCAGAGCAGAATTATGATTATTGCGTAAAGTGAAGTTTCTCTCAAACTTTTTAAGAACCAGTGATGGTGGCCATGTAGGCAGGAATCAAACTTCTCAAGGTCAAAATGCAGTTGAAGATTTTTTTTTTTTTTTTTTAGGCCAGTTTAGCAATCAAGCACTACTTTAAAAAATCAGAGAGTGTTAATAAAATGTGTTTCCATGTAAAAGGAAGAACTGAAAAAGTTATGGTGGTACAGAGGGAAAAAATCAGCCACCTGGGCCTTTTGTGCTCAAACAGGCCAGCTGGTGCTCAACATCAGGTCCCACTATTGCATCCCAGCAACGAACAGAGATGTGGCTTCATTCATCTATGATGTGTGTGAGCCTGTGTGTGTGTGTGCGCGCAATCACTGAACAAAAGCAAAACTTACCAGGATCCCAGCAAGCTGTTTCTCTTCCATCCTTCGTGAACTCGTCGGCAAAGATCCCCCCGTCTCTTTGCTGCCTCCGTTGCCTCTTTCTCTACGCAGGACTCTTCTGATTCTTGGTGTCAGAGTTCGGAGTTCTCTGGGGTGGCGTTCGAGTGTCTTCACCCCGTGGCGTCGCTCTCTCCGTCTCGTTCCCCCCTCTGCCTCTTCTCTGTTGTTAGGGAGTGTAGCTGGAGTGGCGTTGCCGCTTTGTGTAAATTCTGCCCTAATCCAGAAACTTTTCTATGCTGTGAAAAGAACATGTGACGTACGGGGGGAGAAAAAAGGAGAGGGAGGAGGGATGAAAGGAGGGGGTGAGGGGATGGAGGAGCAATACTTTTCAATTACTCGTCCCGTCTGCCACATTCAAAACAATTTGTATGGAGTTGTGTAATGGTAAAAAGCATAATAAGAAGAAACAATTTAGCGTCTTTTTTTTTTTTTTTTTTTTACAATTTTTATTTTCAAAAAATACAAGGGCATAGATTATAAGGATGCAGAAAAACAATCTTTCTTTTTGCACCTGTGGAGAACAGCTGCTCCAACAAGTGTGCTTTTGTGTTCAGAGATTAACTGTTAGGGAAATGTTACACTGTCCAATGACTAAGCCGCTGTGTGAAAGGCTAAAGTTTAAAAAAAAGGTTTAAAAGGCTGAGTGGATTTTTGAATAAACCACTAGAAAAGTGTTATGAATTATTAACTATTACTTGTGATCGGGCTGAATATTTAAAATGAATAGCTGGTTCTATCCATCCATTTTCTTCCGCTTTATCCGGAGTCGGGTCGCAGGGGCAGCAGCTCAAGCAAAGCCGCCCAGACCTCCCGATACACACACACCTCCCCCAGCTCCTCCGGGGGAACCCCAAGGCGTTCCCAAGCCAGCCGAGAGATGTAGTCCCCTCAGTGTGTCCTGGGTCTTCTCCGGGGCCTCCTCCCAATGGGACGTGCCCAGAACACCTCTCCAGCGAGGCGTCCAGGGGGCATCCGGAAAAGATGCCCGAGCCACCTCAACTGACTCCTTTCGACGTGGAGGAGCAGCGGCTCGACTCCGAGCTCCTCCCAAGTGACCGCGCTCCTCACCCTATCCCTAAGGGTGCGCCCAGCCACCCTGCGGAGGAAACTCATCTCGGCCGCTTGTACTTGCGATCTCGTTCTTTCGGTCATGAGCCAAATCTCATGACCATAGGTGAGAATCGGAACGTAGATCGATCGGTAAATCGAGAGCTTTGCCCCCCTACTCAGCTCTCTCTTCACCACGACGGTCCGATACAGCGACCGCATCACTGCAGATGCTGCACCGATCCGTCTATCGATCTCACGCTCCATCCGTCCCTCACTCGTGAACAAGACCCCGAGATACTTAAACTCATCTACTTGAGGCAAGGACACTCCACTGACCTGAAGAGGGCAAAGCACCTTTTTCTGGTCGAGAACCATGGCCTCGTATTTGGAGGTGCTGATTTTCCTCCATGACCAGTAAAAAATCAAGGACCGAGTCGTCGCCCGGTATGGCGGAGCCGGGGCCCCACCCTGGAGCCAGGCCTGGGGTTGGGGCTCGCGCGCGAGCACCTGGTGGTTGGGCCTTAGCCCATGGGGCCTTGCCGGGCTCAGCCCGAAAGAGCAACGTGGGCCCGCCCTCCTGTGGGTTCACCACCTGCAGAGGGGGCCATGGGGGTCGGGTGCAGAGAGGATTGGGTGGCGGTCGAGGGCGGGTGGCCCGGCGGCCCGGTCCATGCTCACAGCCCCTGGCTGTTGGGACATGGAATGTCACCTAGCTGGTTCTAATAAGGCTTAATGCTTAGTACTGTTGCCTCACAGCAAGAAGGTCATGGGATCGATTCCCAGCTGTGGGCTTTCTGTGTGGAGTTTACGTGGGTTCCCTCCAGGTGCTCCAGCTTCCTCCCACATACAAAGACATGCAGGTTAGACACACACACTTCAACATGTTCCACAAACCTACTGTACATGGGCTTAAAAGTGCCCTGAGACACTATACACATACATTGATGACAATAAAATGACAAATTTAAGTAACGACAACATAAAAAGTAGGTTAAAGGCTGATCCTTATCATCCTCTTTAACTGTGGAGTTCTGAGAAAAATAGGGAAACCCCAACCTGTACGTCAGAAAACAACTTCAGGGATGTGTTGGGAGGAGTGAAAAAGGTTACAGTGTTCTGACTCCATCTCACTGGGTAACTCTTTTCAAAATATTTAGGTGACTCTTTTCAATTATTTAGCAAAATGTAGGAGCTGAAGGTAATTCTAGGAAGAGTCGCAGGAGAAATTGTCTGTTTCCTATTTAACCTTCAAATGACAGAGTGGCGTCGTCATTAAGGACCAGAGGCAAAATATTTATTTTTTGTCATTGTGGTACTTTTAATCAGCAAAAATGTGTCCTATTGTGGCTTTTCAATCTACTTCTCCAGATTTTGATCTTTCTTTCTTTCTTTCTTTTTTTTTTTTTTTACAGGAATTGGCCCACTGTTGTACCAAGAATAATGGAAAGTTGTATGGGGGTTTTGATCTCGGAAACATATGTATATTTTTAACATTGTAGGCTTTGATTTTATTGCAACCTTCCACATGTAATCACCATATACTCTAAATACAGATGAGGACAAAATTATTAGTCCCCTTGTCAGATTTAACATTTTCTTCAAATGCTGTGTTGAAAATTCCTTGCTCTGTAACATGAATAACAGACATTACATTTCATAGGGGGACTAATAATTTTGTCTTTATCTGTGTACTGGACAAACCCTGTGTGACGTCACCTATAGGTTTCATATAAAGCCCGTATTTGGGCATCGCTATGTTGGCAGCATTGGCACTGCTGCCTCTGGCTATGTTATGATGAACTCATAAATGGATAAACCAGTGTAGCTTGGGTGAGTCCGTTGTGTGACAAAGGAAGCCTGATCTTTGAGTCTGAACCAGCTAAGCTCAGGGGCAGTTCCAGTGTGGGTGGCACACGGCCCCCATCCTTTTCATGGACCAAAAAACCCGCTGAATTATGTTTCTGAATGCTCTATTCACCAATAAGTAACTCAGCTAAATACATTTGTACCAGACCATGATTCAGCAAGGTATAGCAAGGTTGTTCACCTTTTAAGCAAAATACAGCTCAAATATTTTCTGTTACTTGTCATCATTACATCATAACATTACATTCAAGATTGTAAAAGTTCAAATGAATAAAAAGCAGGTTATAGCTTAGCTTTTGTTTGTGACTGCATTTTGTGGTGAAATAGGCACCAAATACAGGAAATGGCACCTAAAAATTCAAACATTTTTGCAGGGAGCATGCCCCCAAAACCTCACAAGAAAAACATGACCAAGACACATTCACAAATCTATGACCCCCCCCCCTCCCCTCCCCTTTCCAAAATCCTGGATCCGCCCCTTGCTAAGCTAGTAGGTTAACCTCAGTTTGGGTGTTTATCGAGTATATATTTCTGGAGAATGCATTAAAAAATGAGCTACTTATTTTGTCAGTAATCATCTATTAAGGAGACCTAAATGCTCAAGGTACCTATAGTTGCTAAAACTGCTCATGCTGTTAGCATACAATATTAAATCAGGTGAGAATTTCACTCAGTCTGAATACTTCAGCAGGGATGTCTTAGATAATCTGTTAGAATGTTTTACCCCACAACAAGCCACATTATTCAAAGTGTTTGTAACAAAATACTCAAAATGACAGACAATACTCCACAAAAGCTGCCGACCGCATCGAATGGCCTCTGGGAGGTTGACCCCATGAGATTTGGAGCTCTGCTGTCACTCAAAGTAACCACACCCCTAATTACATATCACTTTATGGTAACATTTTAAAATAAGAATTTCAAAAACAAAAATATGCCCCACCACCCCCCGGACACACAGGCTTTTGTTAATCCAATAAGTACCCTAAACACTACACTGGCGAAAGCCATTGTTGGAGACTTTCCTTTCCTAAACAAGATTTGTCAAAATATGACCAAAAGCTGATTGCCAAGTGTACATAAATTGTGTGTATTGCCAAATTGGGCAGTTTTTAATTTATTTAATTAACCCTAAATTAAATTAAATTATATTTAATTTAATTGATGATCTCATCTCATCTGCTCATCCCATCTGCTGTTAATCAGTCAAATCACCTGGTGGAGTTGGTGGTTACAAAGAAATCTGCACCCTCTTTGCCCTTTCTGGAGTCAGGTTGACACCTATGCTGTTTCCATTGATCATCCTTGAGATGTTTCTACAGCTTAATTGGAGCCAACTTGGGGTAATTTCAGTTGATTGGACATGATTTGGAAAGGAACACACCTGTCTACATACAAGGTCCCACAGTTTACAGTGCATGTCAGAGAACAAACCAAGCATTAAGTCAAAGGAATTGTCTGTAGACCTCAGAGACAGGATTGTCTCGAGGCACAAATCTGGGGAAGGGTACAGAAACATTTTTGCTGCTTTGAAGGTAAATGGTAAATGGACTGCATTTATGTAGCACTTTTCCATCTGTATGAGAAGCTCAAAGTGCTTTGCAATTATGCCTCACATTCACCCATTCACACTCACACACCGATTTCACGGTGCTGCCATGCAAGGCGCTCACTACACACCAGGAGCAACTAGGGGATTAAGGACCTTGCCCAAGGGCCCGCTGTAATTTTTCAGTCTGGCTGGGTTTTGAACCAATGATCTTCTGGTCTGAAGCCCAATACGTATCCACTAGACCACCAGTGAGGTCCCAGTAAGCAGAGTGGCCTCCATCATCCATAAATGGAAGAAGTAGAGATCCACCAAGAGTCTTCCTACAGCTGACAGCCCATCTAAACTGATGGCAAAGAAGGGCTAGTCAGGGAGGTGACCAAGAACCTGATAGTCACACTGTCAGAGCTCCAGGATTCCTCTGTGGAGAGACCTTTCCTGAAGGACAACCATCTCTGCAGCAATCCACCAGTCAGGCCTGTGTGGTTCGTCTCATTGAATGGTATGTTCCAGCTTTCACCTCATGAAATATTCGTACCATTGAACTAAAACATTCATTATTTGTACATTAATTGATTGTCATTATTTGATAAATCAAAATCAAAGTACATGTTTGGGAAGGCGGTAAGGGAAGCTAAACGGCTGTACTTTGAGAAACACCAACATCAGTTCTCAGCCAACGACTGCACTTCTGTCTGGAAAGGTCTCTCTCATCACCTACAAACCAAACCTCCCCCACTCTGCCAAAGACCATTGTTTAGCAAACCATTTGAACAGGTTTTACTGCAGATTTGATAGACAATGGGACAGCCTCACTACCATCTCCAGTGACAACCACCAGCACCTCCTCCCCCACCATGCCTCTGTCCATTCATGAGAGGGATGTTAACAGATTCTTCTAGAAACAGAACCCACACAAAGCAGCCAGACCTGACTCTGTCTCCCCATCCATGTTGAAGAACTGTGCAGACTAACTGTCCCTGGTGTACACAAACATCTTCAACACCTCACTGGAGACATGCCAGGTGCCAGCATGCTTCAAGACCTCCACCATCATCCCCATCCCCATAAAACAAAGAACTTCTGGACTTAATGACTACAGATCTGTCGCCCTGACCGCTGTAGTGATGAAGACCTTTGAGCGCCTTGTTGTCACACACCTCAAGGCCATCTCTGACCCTCACCTGGATCCCCTGTAGTTCCTCTACAGACCCAACAGGTCTTTAGATGATGCTGTCAACACGGCCCTCCACTTCATCCTCCAGCATCTGGACTCGCCAGGAACCTACGCCAGGATTCTGTTTATGGACTTCAGCTCTGCTTTCAATACAATCATCCTGGCCCTGTTGCAGGACAGGCTCTCACAGCTTGGCATGCCCGACTCCACCTGCAGGTGGATCATTGATTTCCTGTCCAACAGCAGGCAGCATGTGAAGCTGGGAGGGGACATCTCCAACACATGGTCCATCAGTACCTGATCCCCCCCAAGGCTGCCTTCTTTCCCCCTATTTTCTTCCTGTACACCAACAGCATCACCTCCAGTTACCAGTCTGTAAAGCTCCTGAAGTTCGCAGACAACACAACCCTCACTGGACTCATCTCTGATGGGGACGAGTTGGCCAACAGAAGGGAAATTGATCACCTGGTGTCCTGGTGCAGACAAAACAACCTGCGGAGTGGAGTGGAGATGGTTATTGACTTTAGCAAGAACCCAGTCCTGTCCAACCCAATCACCCTGTGTGACTCCCCAGTTGCCATTGTGGAGCCCTTCCATTACCCTGGGATCACCATCACCCAGGACCTTAAGTGGGAGCTGAACGTCAGCTCTCTCATCAAGAGAGCACAACAGAGGATGCACTTTCTAGCAGCTGAGGAATTTCAACCTGCCAAAAACAATGATGGTAAACTTCTACACTGCCATCGAGTCCATCATCTCCTCCTCCATCACAATCTGGTATGCTGCTGCCATTACTAAGGATAGGAGCAGACTGCAGCATATCATCCAAGCAGCAGAGAAGGTGATCGTCTGCAATCTGCCATCCCTACACGACCTGTACACCTCCAGGGCCCTGAGGCGAGCAAGATGGCTGTGGTCGGTCCCTCTCACCCAGGACACAAATGTTTTGTCACCCACCCCTCTGGCAGACGGCTGAGGTCCATCTTTCCATCTGCAGCTAGACTAATAAATAATGCCAGAGATCTCCATTTACCCTGCCCCCACCCAGCACTGAAAGGTACTGTACACCTGCACACCAATCAATCAATCAATCAACTTTTTTCTTATATAGCGCCAAATCACAACAAACAGTTGCCCCAAGGCACTCCATATTGTAAGGCAAGGCCATACAATAATTATGAAAAACCCCAACGGTCAAAACGACCCCCTATGAGCAAGCACTTGGCCACAGTGGGAAGGAAAAACTCCCTTTTAACAGAAAGAAACCTCCAGCAGAACCAGGCTCAGGGAGGGGCAGTCTTCTGCTGAGACTGGTTGGGGCTGAGGGAAAAAACCAGGAAAAAGACATGCCGTGAAGGGGGGCAGAGATCGATCACTAATGATTAAATGCAGAGTGATGCATACGGAGCAAAAGAGAAAGAAACAGTGCATCATGGGAACCCCCCCACAATCTACGTCTAAAGCAGCATAACCAAGGGATGGTCCAGGGTCACCCGATCCAGCCCTAACTATAAGCCTTAGCGAAAAGGAAAGTTTTAAGCCTAATCTTAAAAGTAGAGAGGGTGTCTGTCTCCCTGATCTGAATTGGGAGCTGGTTCCACAGGAGAGGAGCCTGAAAGCTGAAGGCTCTGCCTCCCATTCTACTCTTACAAACCCTAGGAACTACAAGTAAGCCCGCAGTCTGAGAGCGAAGCGCTCTAATGGGGTAATATGGTACTACGAGGTCCCTAAGATAAGATGGGACCTGATTATTCAAAACCTTATAAGTAAGAAGAAGAATTTTAAATTCTATTCTAGAATTAACAGGAAGCCAATGAAGAAAGGCCAACACGGGTGAGATATGCTCTCTCCTGCTAGTCCCCGTCAGTACTCTAGCTGCAGCATTCTGAACCAACTGAAGGCTTTTTAGGGAACTTTTAGGACAACCTGATAATAATGAATTACAATAGTCCAGCCTAGAGGAAATAAATGCATGAATTAGTTTTTCAGCATCACTCTGAGACAAGACCTTTCTGATTTTAGAGATATTGCGTAAATGCAAAAAGGCAGTCCTACATATTTGTTTAATATGCGCTTTGAATGACATATCCTGATCAAAAATGACTCCAAGATTTCTCACAGTATTACTAGAGATCAGGGAAATGCCATCCAGAGTAACGATCTGGTTAGACACCATGCTTCTAAGATTTGTGGGGCCAAGTACAATAACTTCAGTTTTATCTGAGTTTAAAAGCAGGAAATTAGAGGTCCATCCATGTCTTTATGTCTGTAAGACAATCCTGCAGTTTAGCTAATTGGTGTGTATCCTCTGGCTTCATGGATAGATAAAGCTGGGTATCATCTGCGTAACAATGAAAATTAAGCAATACCGTCTAATAATACTGCCTAAGGGAAGCATGTATAAAGTGAATAAAATTGGTCCTAGCACAGAACCTTGTGGAACTCCATAATTAACTTTAGTCTGTGAAGAAGATTCCCCATTTACATGAACAAACTGTAATCTATTAGACAAATATGATTCAAACCACCGCAGCGCAGTGCCTTTAATACCTATGACATGCTCTAATCTCTGTAATAAAATTTTATGGTCAACAGTATCAAAAGCAGCACTGAGGTCCAACAGAACAAGCACAGAGATAAGTCCACTGTCCGAAGCCATAAGAAGATCATTTGTAACCTTCACTAATGCTGTGCAAAATCATATGCTTTTGCACAGTTCTAACCCACTATGTTATATTCATTTAACAGTGAACATAGTCTTGCCTATTTGACTATTTGACTCTTTTACTTCTCACAGAAATATGTTTTCCTCTTCTTTTTATTATCATTGTTTATGCACCAATAACACCAGATGAAATTCCTTGAATATGAGAATTTACATGGTGATAAATTTGATTCTAATTCTGATTCTGAAATGTGCATCTTATTTTGACAATTACAATTCTGAGATATTGTAGTTAACATGTATGGAGTGTTTCTGAACAAAATTTACTGCACATTTACAAGCATGACGTGTTGACATTTTGTAACAGAAAAATTGAAGTAACAAAGGATTGGGAAGACAATGTCCCTGACTATGATGAATGTTGACGATTGTTGACTACTGTTGATACGCTTTGCTGATTCTACTGTACTGGCTGTGTTTGTGCCCAAATTTCAAAATCAAAATTTTGAGCAAATTAAATAATTATGAAAGGGATCATGTTCTGTAAAATGTTTTTTTTTTTTGACGTTCGGTTGTGAGACGCTGAGGACCGCGCCAGGGTTTGACACATCGTGCCTGTGAAGGAGGACGGGTGAGGGACACATGCTGTCAGCACACATCAGAGGTGATTATCGTCTGAATAATCGTTAATAGTAATTTGGCGTTTTGTTACGCAGTATATTTGAACATTGATGAGAATTGTGCAGTTTGCTTCTCACTGTCGTGGCGTACGGATTGATGATCCTCCACCTGTTGTGAGAAGCTGCTCATTTACATAAGGCTTAAATTCAGACCTGAATGTGTTGCTGATAGTGTGTGCCTCTGAAGGATATTTGTTGTAGCTCTGTTGACTTACCTCACCTTTTCCGTCCTTCACAGAGTCAGTTTGTCGTATCCACCTGGGGGGTGTTCGGCGGTGAATCTGAGTCCAGAAGTGCCGGGCTTTGATCCATTTGGGCACTGGAGAGCGCGCCGTCCTTCACCTTGCCAAGACAGCTGACTATTTATGTTGTACACGAATTACTGCACATGAGGGGGAATAAATTTGTTTCTTGGAACCGCTTTCTGGTTATTTAGCACTGGGCCATTGTCAGATGCTGGTTCGGTTGTCTGACCCGCGTCAGCACATAACAGTAGTTCCCGGCCAGTACAAAATGGACCCAGCGGCAGAAGCGGTTCCATTTGCAGAAAGAGTTCAAGAACACTTGGAGAAGATATGGGAGCAATTACAGCATCTCGCAAACCAAATTAAACAAACACATGCCCGTGTTACGGAGCTCGCAGCGCAAGCCGTTCCGCTTCCTGCTACTCCAGCTGCGGCACCATCGATACCGGTGCAGATAACTCCATCACCCAGAGAGTCAGCTTCCGAACCAATTATTTGTCATCCGGAACCTTATGCGGGAAATGTTGAAACCTGTGCTCCGTTTTTGATGCAATGTTCTCTGGTTTTTGCTCAGCGACCGGCTTCCTTCTCTTCTGATGGTAACCGTGTCTCATATGTGACAGATTTGCTTCGAGGTGACGCCTTAGCTTGGGTCACTGCATTGTGGAGCAATAACTCTCCATTGTTAGGATCCTTTAAGGATTTCTCCCGGGAGTTCTGATTGTTTTTTGACCATCCGGTGAAAACAAATACCATTGCCCAACGGTTGCTGAATCTCAGGCAGGGGAGGCGGACTGGGGCGGATTATTCCGTTGATTTCCGAATTTTTTCTGCTCAGTCTGGTTGGAATGCCGCAGCTTTGAGAGGAGTGTTTGTGGATGGTTTGAACGATTTATTAAAAGATGAGCTAGCAGTCCGTGATGAACCAAAAGATTTAGATGAGCTAATATCTTTGGTTATTCGTCTAGATGATCGGACAAAGGAGCGTGGACGCAAGAGAGGGCGGACATCTGAGCGGGTCTTTCCGTCTCGGGGCTTTCCCCGACACAGATCAGGGCCGCCTCTTCTTCGCCCCACTGAGACTCCTCTGACGGGACCTCTGGCTCCTCTTGCGGATGAGCCCATGCAGCTCGGACGAGCTGAAACAGCCATATCGCCCCGGTCACATAAGCATCAAGAAAGATAACGATGATGTATCTCCAAGTGTTTTTGGACAGGCATAATATATATATACACAAAAAAAAAAGGGGGGGGGCAGACCTCTGGTTATTTAGTTATTTGGTCTGTTTTTGTTTTCATGTAGGGGTTATAAAATGTTTAGGGAATTAGAGGCTGTTCTGGTTGGGTGAACGACTGGCAGTTCGGAGCTCGGCTGGACTCAGGTAATCGTATGTCTTCATTATTTGAACTTAGGCAATTTTTGTTTGTGGATTGGGTCATTTTGTTTTGTTGTTTTTTATTTCCCTGTATCCCTAACCCCAACCTCACGTACTCTAAGACCGTTTGTCTTTTGGGTTGTGGGGTGGTGCAGGTTGGTTACGCTGAGCGCTTCTCAGAAAACCTCTGCGCCTGGGGGGGGGGGGTTGTCAGGGGCGTTTTTTTGGGTTTGGTTGTTACCCGGTTCCACTCCAGCCCCGGTGGGCCTTTGACCCTTCGTCATTGGCGTTACCGGGGTGTAGTGCAGCGGGAACGTACCTCAGTCGGAGTGGTGGGCCGATCTGTGCCGTTCGCCATTTTGGTAGTTCCACCCCTCCCGATAGGCTGGTGGTATGGTCGGTTTAGGGGCACCGGATGTATTTCCGGTTTTCCGCTGCACTTAAGGGATAGGACTGGGTTAGTTTTTCTTGTTTCCTTCCCCGGCTTGGTAGTTTTGTGCCGTTCGCCGAAATTGTACTGACGATAGGCTCTGGGAGTAATCTGGGGTCGTTCGGGATGCTGGGTAGGATAACAGGGTTTCCGGTTGTTTTATTTGCCCCCGGGGTGGTTTAATGGAGTCCGCCGGGGGTTGGATTTTTGTGTTTTTTATGTTTCCTTCCAGGTTCCACCTCCAGGGTTGATGGGACGGTCCTCTGGGGGGGAATTGATTGTGGGGCTGACTAGCCAAGTGTGGCCTGGTCTGGGGTTCCTGGGTTGTGGGGAGGGTGCCTCCTGGGGTTGATGGTACGGTCCTCTGGGGGGCGCTGTTGCTCCATGTATACCTGGGGACCTCTGTGGGATTCCGGCTTTGGTTATTACTCCTGGAACTGGCGGTAAAGGTCTTCTGGGGGGTGTTGAGCTCTGCACGTCGTCTGGAGGGGTTGTTTGTTATTTTTCTATGTGAAATTGTGTTTGTATTGTGTTGTCGGGGCTATGTTGGGTTATTGGATTTGGGAGTTTTTCTTTTCTTCCCGGGGTTGGATGGGACGGTCCCCTGGGGAGGGTTTGGGTGGGTTTTGTATTTTTCTTGTATGTTAGGTTGTACTTGGGACTCTTTTGGGGTTTTTGTTGATGCCAGCCGGCCTTCCAGCCGCGGTGCCCTGTCCTGCTGTCTGCTGTGGACTTTGGGGGCGTTACACCGTCTGCTTCCTGTCGTGGACCCCGGAGGGAGGTGCTGTTCTCGGGCCTGGTCTGTTCGGTCGCCGGGAGGCTTCCCGTTGATGGGGGGTACTGTTGTGTGTTGGGGGGTTTGGCTGGACATTTGGGTGCTGTTTTCTTTTCTTTGCTCTCCAGGTGGTGTGCAAACTGTTTTTTTCTGTAGAGAAGGTGCTGGCGGAAGAGTCCTTCACCCTCATCAGAACTATTGGCTGCACCTGTGGAGGATGTTCACGTGCAGGCCTAACAACTTGCAGCACCTGTGGATGATGCTCATGTGCAGACTTAAAGACTTTCAGCTGAGCAGATAATGAGATGGCGTTCTGCATTTAAGCCATGAGTGATTTGAGCAGAATTGCCGGGAACTCGACCTTGTGACATTCGGATGTGAGACGCTGAGGACCGCGCCAGGGTTTGACACATCGTGCCTGTGAAGGAGGACGGGTGAGGGACACATGCTGTCAGCACACATCAGAGGTGATTATCGTCTGAATAATCGTTAATAGTAATTTGGCGTTTTGTTACGCAGTATATTTGAACAGTGATAAGAATTGTGCAGTTTGCCTCTCACTGCCGTGGCGTACGGATTGATGATCCTCCACCTGTTGTGAGAAGCTGCTCATTTACATAAGGCTTAAATTCAGACCTGAATGTGTTGCTGATAGTGTGTGCCTCTGAAGGATATTTGTTGTAGCTCTGTTGACTTACCTCACCTTTTCCGTCCTTCACAGAGTCAGTTTGTCGTATCCACCTGGGGGGTGTTCGGTGGTGAATCTGAGTCCAGAAGTGCCGGGCTTTGATCCATTTGGGCGCTGGAGAGCGCGCCGTCCTTCACCTTGCCAAGACAGCTGACTATTTATGTTGTACACGAATTACTGCACATGAGGGGGAATAAATTTGTTTCTTGGAACCGCTTTCTGGTTATTTAGCGCTGGGCCATTGTCAGATGCTGGTTCGGTTCTCTGACCCGCGTCAGCACATAACACTGCCACTGACACCAACAAGGACAGTGAGGAGAGAAAGAAAAATAACAACTAGACAAACAAATAACAAGATAACTGACCACACCATCACAGCCTCCTCAAGCAGTCAGGACAACAGTTACAATAGCTTGCTGCTGACAGTGAGTGTCTGTGAGTTGTTTGTTTCCAGTTGATTGAATTCTGCTCTGAACTCTGTCTTTCAGCCTCTGGTGTGTAGCAACAGGTGTACGAGGCATTGGAAGCAGCTACGATTTTGCACATTTTGCATACAACTCCTGCTTTATGTGCACTTGATGCGCAATTCAACCAAATTCGCACTATATGTGAGGGGACCCTTAGTATGGTCTATGTAGTTGGTCACCCCTCTGAGTCAGGTCTGCTTGAGGTTTCTTCCATGAAAAACACTCAAGGAATTTTTTTTTTTACGACTGTTGCCTATGTGCTTAGTGGGGTTCATAATGTTAGACCTGACTTTTGTTGTGATTTGGCGCTATTTAAATGAATTGAATAGAACTGATCCCAGAAATATGTAGGATTTTATACAAATTATTTTCTACCTATATTGAAAAAAGCACTGAAGGCATGTGTGCATAGATATGTGGAAAACAATTAATCTCATGAAAGATACATAATGTATAAGATATATCTGTGTGATCTTGTGGAGGTGGTGAGGAGTTGCCTTCCCAGAGCAACTCAGGTGTTGAAGCCACAGCAAGCACCATAGAGGAACCCACCCCACAGGGGACTACGTGCGTTTCTGTCACCAGGTGGAAGAAGCAACTGTGAGGGACTGTAGAATAGTAAAATAATGACTCATAGGATGAGTGCCAGTGCCAGACAGAACCCAAATCTTCAGACAGACACCTGACCATTGCTCCTCTTGAGACTGCCCACCAGGGCAAGAGCCGGCAATGCCCTTATACACCACCGTACACCATGGATTAATGTTCTCGCACTTGGGTGGAGGGAAGAAACACAACCAACTCCTTACCCCAGCTGCCAACAAAGACACACAGTATCCCCAGCCACCTAGGAAGTGCCCCATACAGCCGACAGAGGACCCTGGACAGCCCTGCAGCATACCACCACAGCCCAATCTGTTTACAAGAGTGGAAATGGGGGGGGGGGGGGGGTATGCTTGGGTAACCTAAAGGCCACAGTTGGGAAACGCAGTGAAACAGGACAAAAACCTTTCCAAAATCAAGTTTGGTAAGAACATCTTAACAAACATTTCTGACAGTGTAACAGAATCTCTGTTCACTTCAAAGAAGTTGGAGAAAGTGACCCAAATTTGAGCTTGTTTTATTGCTCAGTATGCTGACGTGCATTTTGTTGACACAGCACAACTTTATTAATTATTTGTTTTCTCATCAATTGTTTTTTTCAGGCTCCCTGGCCAAGTGTCAAGGACCTGAAAGGGTCCACCTAGCCCACTTTGAGACTTTCTGCTACAAAGCCCCCTTGGTTCTCTGTGTGAGACAAACTACAACAATTTAGGTTTAAGACAAAATAACATCTGTTGTGGCTCTTTTAACAATGCAGCATATTGTCAGGTTTCCAGAGTGGTTGGTTCTGTTATCAGTGCTTGCAATATGCAGTGGTGTGATTGGGACTCTACAAGCTCTGTTTTGTCATGATAGTCCGCCTCTGCCATTTCCCCTGCAGAATTATAAACATAAGAAAATGTGAAGGTCCCCAAAGCAGTTGGGTAACTGTACTGAGGCTTTTGTTCAGCATATAAAGCTAACAATATGTATCAACCAGGAGTGTAGGAAAACTAAATGATGGCACTGGGAATGAGAAGATGTGTCATTTTAATATGCAGTACAGAAACCATATTTTTATGTCAACAGTATCAAAATAAGCTTGCTTTTTGTAGCAAAATAAAGCAAGATGCAATATTATTTGCAAACATACATGTCAATTTTTTTTTACTTTTCCATGAAATTTAAAGACAGAGTTTTATGTATGCACACCTTTGACCAACTGTGAATCAGAAAAACATGAATAAAAAAACTAAATAAACCAGTCCTGTAACAATTATTTTCAAATAACTGTCTGTGGGAAAGAAGGTGCCACGTGAACACATTTAACATGAACTGTTTGGTAACATGAAATCTGTGGTTATGGAAAACTGAAACTGAAGATATTTAGCCAATGTATATTTTAAACTTACTGCCTCAACTGTGCATCTAAATGTTCTGCAGTGAAATATGGCATACCACAGGGTTGTGTTCTGAGCCCTTTGTTAATTTATCATTATATAGCACCTCTAGGTCGTATTATGTCTAGTTATTCAGTAATGTTTTACTGTCACACTGATAATCAACTTTTCCAGTACACACTACACAGTAAATTTTGCTGAGTAAAATTTACTCTGCTAGGATAACAATTGATCCCAGTCTAAATAGAGTAAAAAAAAAAACCACACTACTATAGCGTGAAATCAGCTCTACTGGTGTCACCGACCAAACGGTCACACACACACACACACACACACACACACCTCCAATGAGCATCCGTCATTTCACCACACAGCCGCTCTGGACGGACTCTCTTCACCCAAAGCAATCAGATGGATTAATGGAATTATTAACCATTAGATGACAAAGTAAAACCTCTTAAATCATTCTAAAGTTAGTTTTAAGCAGAAACAAGGCCGTTTTAAGCAGGAACGAGGCGTTAATCCGTGATGTTTTGAAACGATGGACGGTGAGTGAATGCAACAGCTAGCAGCCGTGTAGCTGTGGCGCTATGATCGCTTTCTCCGCCTTTTCTGATGAAATAATGCTGAATTTATGTGGAAATGATTGTTGTAAAAAAGCTTCAGATATCTGTCGCTGAGACAGATGATGACTGGAGTGCAGTTTTAAGCAGAAACAAGGTGTTAAACAGTGAACCAGGGCTGATGACGTATGCACAGTTAAGGCAGGGTGGACTGAGTTTTAGGGCGGACCGTTCAGTCTGCTATACCGTCTAGTCAATGCAAGTGGTTTTACTCCAATAAGAGTTGATTTTACATTATGTTGAGTTGATTTAGCCCCATGGTAGAGTATATTTTACTCTATCTGACTGGGACCAAAGTTATCCCAGCAAAGTAAATTTTACTCAGCAAAATTTCCTGTGTATATGTCAATGCAGAAACTGTTTGTCATATTAAGTCAAGTCACATTTAATTGTGTGGCCCTTTATCATATACAAAGGTTATAAGAACTTAGAAGACCTTACAAATATTTAGGTGACTTAACTAGCATTTAAAATAGTTTTCAACAGATGTTCAAATTAAATGAATTGGATTTTTATTACCTACATTTGAGAAAATGCTTTAACTGGTTGTCAAAAAGAAATCAAATGAATATCACTAGAATATGAGCAGGGCAGCACAGTGGCTCAGTGGTTAGTGCTGTTGTCTCACAGCAGAAAAGTCATGGGATTGCTTCTTTATGGGGATTCCCTCCAGGGTGGAATGTGGAAAGGTGCGTAGAATGTGGATAGGTGTGCACTTGGTTCAGACCCCAATAACTTCAGCAACTTTAGTCCCATTTCCAACTTGCCATTCATCTCAAAAATCCTGGAAAAAATGGTTGCATCTCAAATCCACTCATATTTCGCTAATAATAAGCTTTATAAACAGTTCCAGTCTGGTTTCCATCCCCACCACAGCACAGAAACAGTTCTAATCAAAATAATCAATGACCTCTTGATGGCAGACTCCGGACTCCTATTCATTCTCATCCTCCTCGACCTGAGTGCAGCTTTTGACACCATCTCCCATTCCATTCTCCTCCATAGACTGGCATCTATTGGTTTCTCACACACACACCCCTGGACTGGTTTCAACATATCTCTCTGGCTGCATTCAGTTAATTCTGTTAAAAACATTCACCTCCCAGCCATCTCCTGTCTCCCCAAGGCTCTGTCCTCAATCCTATCCTTTTCATTATCTATCTTCTCCCCCTTGACCATATATTCCAGAAACACAACACTCAATTTCATTGCTATGTGGATAATACCCAGCTCTACCTTTCCACCAAACCCACCTCCAGCCTCCCTCTCACCTCCCTCTGTGACTACCGACAGGAAATCAAATCGTGGTTCTCCTCCGACTTTCTGAAACTCAACCGTGACAAAATTGAGGTTCTCCTAGTCTGCTCAAAAGCCACTCTCACAAAAGCTAACATTTTCACCATTACTACTGACAATTCCTCTGTCTCCCCCTCCCCTCAGAGTCTGGGTGTCATCCTTGACGGTGCTTTGTCATTTCAAACCCATATCAATAATGTCACCTGGTCTGCATACTTCCATCTTCAAAACATCAACCAGCTCCGTCACTCCCTCACTTCTCTCCTCAGGACCATCCTCCAGTCTCTTGTAACCTGCCACCTGGATGATTGCAACTCTCTTCTTTTCGGTCTCCCCAAACGTTCAGAAAGCAGCAGTCCAGATCATTATAAGAACACCATTCCAATTCTAAGGTGGAACTATGCTAGTATACTAAGGTATATCTAAATATCTAAAAAGGAAGAGTAAAATAGAAGAGTAGAAAAGAGTGTTGTAGAGCCACTTAAGTGCCTGGTCTTGAGAACCAGGGATGGTAAGCAATGTAAGCAATGGAGTTTTTGGTCTTGAATGTGAAAATAGCCAGGTCCCTCTCTCTAACTGTTGCTGGGTGCTATAGGCCTCCTTCTGCCACCAAGAAGACATTATCAACCTTAAAGCATCTTTTCTTCAAAGTAAATTATATTGCTCAGTATGCTGACATACTGAGCAATATAATTTCACATCCAGCTCGACAGTGAATGTCTGCAGAAACAAGGCTGTTTTATTAAGCAGGAACGAGGCATTAATCCATGATGTTTTGAAATGATGGACAGTGAGTAAACGCTGGGTGCTATATGCAGTGTTGTAGTATGGCTGGAGATCTGAATTGTTACCAGCTAAATCAGTCTCTGATTAATTTAAATCTTTCTGTGACACTATTAATCTTAGCAAGCTGGTCAACCTGGACTGGTACCGCCCTACCTAGCTGATCTAATTAAACCCTACGTACCGGCCCAGGCTTTGCATTCCCAGGATGCAGGATTACTTTGTGTCCCTAGGATGAATAAAAAGTCTGCGGGTCATAGAGCTTTCTCTTATCATGTCCCTGTTCTGTGGAATGATCTCTCTGCATCAATAAAGCAGTCAGATTCTGTGGAGACTTTCAAGTCTATACTTAAGACACACTTGTTTTCTCTTACTTATGGCTAGTATGTTGTGTTACTATGCTTCTTTTTATTTTTTTAAGTCTTGTTATTGTGCTTTTTAATCTTTTAATTAATTTTATTTTGTTTTTTTAATTGTTTTATGTGAAGGGCCTTGAGGCAACACTGTTGTGAGTTGGCACTATACAAAATGAACAAATTGAATTGAATTGAAATTTAACCTACCTACAAGGCCAAATCTTAAAAGTCCTGATGAATCCACTTTGATTGATTCAATTCTAACAAATGTTCCTCATAAATTATCATCCTTGGTGTCTTCTGCAGTGATCAGTGATAATTTTTTTTAATAATATTTATTTCATTCATTTAAAAGAAAAAAAACAGAAAAGCAGAAATAACAAAACATTGCAAACCATTGAATGAAAAGGAGCAGATTGGAAGAACAAGTCTTATATATTCTGCCCCTTTTTTACAATACAATCTTGCAATATCAAGCATCATTAATCAACATAATTTAACAGATTACATTTCTATGACTTTGTCACATGTCACCGATTTATTTCATAATTTTAACCATTATTTAAAAGACTACATCCCTAACAGATTGCATTTAAACTTCAAACATTCTAAAACACTATTAACAGATTGCATTTTTGGCTTTGTCACAGCCCACTGACTTATTTCATAATTTTATACTTACGAAATACAT